>NC_063062.1:24458788-24822716 GCF_018812025.1 Megalobrama amblycephala
TAGACAATTTGATACAGAAGCCCTAAGAGGCCATGCGTTATTATTTATTGTCTGTCTTATTTTCTTATGACCACAAGTTAATAATACTATAATAATGAATGGCCTTTTATGGCTTCCATAATTTAAAAGTTGTATAAAACTAAATTTGCTAACAGTTTATTTTTAAGGTGATGTAGTTACATGTTACTACATGTACTTACTATATTAATATCAGTAAATTATGTATAATTATGCATAAGTAACTAATCCTAACCAAACCCTAACAAAACTCTATAGTAAGTACATGTAGATAATTTATATAACTCATTTGATTAAGTACAATGTACCTAAAAAGTGGGTTACATTTTATTTTAAGGTGTCCTTGTTACAGTGTAATTATACATTTAAGAACTGAGTAATATTAATTAACTATATGTACTTACTATAGGGTTATTGTTAGGATTAGGTTTGTTGTAGGGTTAGTTGCTTGTAATTATGCATCATTTATAGTTATTACTATAGTAACTACATGTAATATGTGTAACAAGGACACTGTAAAATAAAGTGTTACCAAAAAGTGCAACCCTAAATTTTGTTCCTATAGTTCACCCTCTCCTCCCCAATTAACAAACAAAATAATAATAATAATAATAATAATAATAATAATAATAATAATAATAACAGAACAGTAACATATGCCTGGCAAAACTCAAAATATTGTGGCAAGCATGACATTTTCTTCAGAAAATCTAAACATGTATTTTCTAAGTTATTGTAAAGACAAAGTGGACAGAAAGCTTGGATAAAAGAAAGAAATAACATTTTAGATAATTATTATAAATAATTTGTCACCAATGTTCCTTCTCTCATCAGCTCCAACACTTCCTTTAACTTGTTTAAAAGCTTTTCCTTATACTCATTCTCACTCTCTTGCTTGTTTCTCTCTGTCAAACTGTCTGTGGACTCTTTTGCTGTGGATGGTTAACATCAGTCAACCAGTGAACACCAGTAAAATAAGCAGAGTTATGCTAACAGCCATCTGTTCCTCCATCAAATGCTCATCTCAAGCGGTTCTCTTTCTTTAGAGATCTTGATGTTCATACTGTGTGATTCACTGATTCTTAAAGATTTTTAGATTTTTAGAGATTTTTAAAAGGGACCAAGTGTGAAAACATTTCTAAGGGTGTCTTTTCAATGACTGGTCATGTGGACTTGAATTAAACACTTTTAAAATACACTTTTTTAAATTCATTACATTTTTTACATTAAAGGGGTGGTTCAATGCGATTTCACTTTTTTAACTTTAGTTATTGTGTAATGTTGCTGCTTGAGCATAAACAGTATCTGCAAAGTTATTGCGCTGAAAGTTCAATGCAAACGGAGATGTTGTCTTTTAAAGTTATGGCAGTTTAATGCCTACAAAAACGACCAGTTTGGACTACAACAAGCTTCTTCCCGGGTTGGTGACATCATAAACCCTGCAAAACACGCCCCCGGGAACACGCAACAAAGTCGGTGTGGCCATGTGGCGCAGCATAATGGAAGCAGAAGAGTTGTGTACACTGGACGCGAGCGGTGCGACGCGATGCGTCAAAAGATAATAGAACCCATTAGAATCTGTGATATTTTCTACACTGGATGCGCCACTGAAGACAGCTTCCAGAATCTACATGAGTTCAATGCTGGATTTGCACAAAAGCTATTTCTGAAAGAAGCAGTTCCCACTTTAAAAGCAGAAGCTGCTGTTTATCGCCCCCAAACTGTAAGTACGTTTTATTGTTTGTACATGTCTTTTAAACGTATAGTTCTGTTGCTATTTTTGGTTGCATCAAGGACGTATACAAAGAGCAACTCGTTTTTGCTTCGCTAGCCAGTTAGCTAAATTCTAGTGCATACTTCTCCAACAAATGTCTATGTTCATAGACAAACAGTTGTTTATGCTATAAATTAAACGCTACCTTTACAAAAATGCTACTACTCAGTCATGTATTCGGCTACAGTAAAGCTTTAATCAGGATAAAACTGTATATTGAACAAACAGCTGTGACAGCACCTAAACACTTTGACACAAATAAAATAAATGAAATCCCATTCATAAATGTCCTTCAAAAGCTGCTATTGCAGAGGTTCTGCTTGACCCTCTCCATCTGGGTCTGATTCGGCTCAATTTGATATGGCAATATAGACGCCATTATTTACATTTCCACTGAAGCGGTAGTAATAACGAATGGTAAGGGGCGTGGCGTTTCCAGACGCTTCAGCGAATCACGATACACTGGGCCAGCTACCAACCTGCTAACCAATCTGAGCACATTGCGTATTTCGGAGGGAGTGGTATCATAGAAGCAGGAAGTCAAACGAGCCGTTCATATGACAGTGGAAACAGAGGTGTAGAATAAAGGTAAAATGTATGAAAAATACAGCGTTTTCAAAAAATTAAGCATTAAGACATGTTAAACTGTGCCCAATAAACACAATCAAGCCTAGAAAAAGCCACTGAACCACCCCTTTAACAATGGCCAATCGTGAATATATAAGTACATGCTGCTTAATATGTGAATTTTGTTTCTTTTCCCACCTGAACCAAATGTCACTTCCACAATCACCACTTACTTTGTTGTGGAAATGACATTTTGCCAGTGATGGCACATTTTAATCATTTTTTGGAACAAATCAGCTGACTCCTTTATCTTACAAAGACTAATTTCTTGGCTAGCATTTTAATATTTTTACACTTTTGCTCTGATATGTCATCTTAAGCATGTTCTTCACTGCCACTGCAGAAACAACAACCTTGAAGGGATAATTCAGCCAAAAATAAAAATTTTGTCATCAGTCACCCTCAACTTCTAAAGCTGTATGAATTTCTTTCTTCTGCTTAACAGAAGAAGATATTTTGAAGAATGTGGGTACTTATCAGTTGACTGTAGCCATTGACTTCCATAGTGTGGAAAAAAAACAATATATATATTATGAAAGTCAATAGCTATACTGTTTGGTTACCCATATTCTTCAAAATATTTTCTGCTGTGTTCAGCAGAAGAAAAACATTCATACAAGTTTCAAACAACTTGAGGGCGAGTAAATGATGACAGAATTTTCATTTTTGGGGTGAACTATCCCTTTAAATTGTATAATTAGGCCAATCAAAACATCATGAATGGAATGTAAAGAAAAACAGCACTATTGTGGATACCTGGAGATATCTGCATGAGGAAATGTTTAGATAAACATTTAATTTCATTTCACTTTAAACCAGGAGGTCTGTGTGGGCCACCCTTGTTGTTTTTCTCTGGTCAAATCTTTCTACAGAGACCATGAAAGTTTACCCAGCATGAACAGGGCATAATTTGTTCCACCCAAGTTCTAGACATGAAAATTAGCACTTAATGTCTCTGTGAATTATTTTCTCCTTCTCCCTAAATAGTTCTTAACGGTGTTAAGTGTGTGAATAATACACAAAGCAAAGAAAGTACTGTTGATAACATCTGGTTATTATCAGTGAGTGTCTATGACTTTGGTCATTTTAAACATTGTAAGAAACTCAAAGAAGGCCTGTCTTTCACATTGTATAAAACACACACACACTCAAAATGGAAGAAAAAAGATTGCCCCACCTCTCAAAGAAAACAGATCTTGAGTTCTTGAACCTGGATTTGGTATTTTAATATATAATAATAAAATAGTAATAAAAAACATATGCTTAGCCTCTCAGCACAACATTCAAGTGGGGCGTTTTGATATACAGCCAAACGCTTCACTCACGGCCTCTCTGTTTCACCGTCAAGAGGTGATATCGGAACAGACGCTGCTTTGACACAGTAAAGTGTTCAGCAAACAAACACACATCCACGCTCTGCCAGAGCAGAACGGCGTGTTAAACTGCATCTGTACAGTGGTGTGTGTGCGCGTGTCGTTGTGGGTGTAAGTTATTGGCTTGTCAGTCACCTCCACTCTTTTTCTCTTTCACACCGTCTACCCAAATCTGGTGATTGGCGGGTAATTATCTCACTGTCGATGCACTCCGCTATCTCACACATCTACAGCCAACGCGTGACAGAGTCAGCCAAAACCAAGCGCACACGGGGGGCGCCCAGGGGCACAGATGGATGGAAGTGCACGCACACTTGCAGCCACAGGTCATTTCGGCAACCTAATACAGCCTCAAAAGAGATTTTTCCATGAACTGCACATTTGGACGCATGGTGTGAATGGCGGTCAAACTGACGTAGTGGTATAAAATAAACTGAATGTGCCTGTGGCCACAAGAGGGCTGAGATTGTATTGCTGACAGCATGATTGTCTATAAGTGCTTATTTCTGTCTGCAGTCATAATTAATGTCATTTCAGCGTCAGTTGAGTGGTTGCCCTGCCTCTGCTAATGGACCAAAATAGAGAGCAGAAGATGAATTTCAGCATGAAGAGTGTGAACAATGTCTATGTACAGAATGGAATGCTAGTGTACTTCTTACTGCACACTGTATACTGCTACTATTTAAAAGTGTGTAAAGCAGTATGTTATATACTACACTAATGCCTGGTTTCACAGACAAGGCTTAGATTGAGCCAGGATTAGGTCTTAATTCAATTAGGAAAATAAAGTAGCTTTTATAAACGTGCCTATGGCACTGACATCTGACATATTAAGATATGTCAGTGTGAGTTTCTTTCAGTTAAAGGGTTAGTTCACCCAAAAATGAATATTCAGTCATTAATTACTCTTTCTCATGTTGTTCCACACATGTAAGACCTTGTGTGTATGTGAGTATGTGGTTCAACATTAACATTATAAATCGACGAGAATACTTTTTGTGCGCCAAAAAACCCCCCAAAATGACGAATTGAATCAACAATAGCTAGTGATGGGCGATTTCAAAACACTGCTTCATGAAGCTTCGAAGCTTTACGGATCTTTTGTTTCGAATCAGTTTTTCGGAGCACTAAAATCACATGATTTCAGTAAACAAGGCTTCGTTACGTCATAAGTGTTTCCAAATTTCATTAGTTCACATGACTTTGCAGTTTGATACGTGCTCCGAACCACTGATTCGAAACAAAGCTTCAAAGCTTTATGATTTTTTTTTTTGCCTCACAAAAAGTATTCTTGTCACTTTATAATATTAAGGTTGAACCACTGTACTCACATGAACTGTTTTAAATATGTTTTTAATAATTTTCTGGGCACTGAAAAAGTAAATTAACTTGCTGGCAATGCAGGCCTCACTGAGCCATCGGATTTTATCAAAAATATCTTAATTTGTGTTCCGAAGATAAACAAAGGTCTTACTGGTGTGGAACGACATAAGTGTGAGTAATAAATGACATAATTTTCATTTTTGGGTGAACTAACCCTTTAAGACAGATCAAACATGAATTTTAGTCTGGCTTAATCCTTGTCTGCTTGAATGTTTCTAACTATATTGTGCTACAGTTTACAGTCAGCTACTAGTGCATTTCAAACTTGAAATAAATTTTATAAATACAAATAAATTCTCAGCATAACAATTTCTTTAAAGATATTTAATTAATTACAAATGTCAGGCATACTGCGTACTTCACTACTGTTTAAAAAAGCTATCCCAGAATGCACCTCACGATGGTTGAGAGAATATACCTAATATAAGGATTTATTTAAATATATCAAATTATTTAAAATGTATGTATTTTTTATTTATGACTTTGCAGGAGCAAAATAGAATAAATAAAATTATACTAACATTTTTTTTTTGAATACTCACAATTGTAAATATGAAACCCACAACATACACTCAAAAAAAAAAAAAAAAAAAAAAAAAAAAAAAAATCTCTAAACAATTTAAAGCAGAATGTGTGAAATATAGTGAATAAAAGGGGAGAGAGAGTAAAAGTGAAAGGTTTTCTATAAACTGTTGCCAAACTGTCTCCCAGCAGAGAAATGCAAACGAGCCAATCTGTTTGTCTGTTTATGTGAGCGCAGAACAGAAGCCGTTTGGTGCAGAGAGAGGACCTGCCACCCCACTCTGTCATATGGAAGCTACTCTGCCACAAATGGATACCTAATGACTCGATTTATACCAAACGATTCACCACTCCTCCTAATGATCCTTTCCATATGCACTTCAAACACACACACACACACACACACACAATCCATATGTCCTCAGGAAAGACTAGGAGATGTGTGTCTGAGTAAGCTTTTTGTTACCTGTTTACCTGCTATAAAACTTTTAGTCATGTATACATTATAATGTCCAAACAAAGCTCAATTCAATACTTTTCAATGCAAACTATTTCCCTGAAATACAACTGTTAAAGACAAAATATATTTAGCTATATTTACTGGAATATTTCATTTAAATTTACATTTAAATTTAGACTTTGTGAAGTTGTTAAAAAGGATTTGCCAGTTATTGTTAGGGAACTAAAGAAACTAAGCAGTGTATTTTTTTGGCTTGTCCTGAGCTTAGGCTTATGGGAAATGAAAGGAGAAGTAAAGGAGAATACATAAATAGTTTTGGGGAAATAAGTTATTCACAAGTTATGCAAATTACCAGCATTCAAATCAGAAACTCACTTTCAACATAGCTGAATGTGACAGCGTAGATTAATTTTCCTTCTAGTCAAAACCTGCTTCCCAAGTCTTCGTTACTATTAATGTCCAGAGAGATCCTGGAAGATTAAGAAAGAACTAATAGTGTTAATAGGTTTATGCACCTCCTGAAAATTCATCACTTCCACAAATGTTTTAAGGCTTGATTTAGGTTCATGGAAAGGTCTTTGAGTAGCATACAGAAAGGACAAACATTTGTATAAATAGGAAAGGGATCGGAGTGGTGTGGTGAGATTCCAGCCTATGTTATCTCATATATACACTACAGGTCAAATGCTTAGATGCACTTCATCATTCTTAACAATGAAATACAATAAAATAGTAGGAATTACACATTTTTCTTTTGCTTAAAGAAAATCGTAACTAACAGCACAAATATTTTCCTGTCACACAAATTAAAGAATTTAACCATAAGCATTTTTGTCTTGCTGCTTTTTCAGTGCCTGACATAATGATTGTTATTTTAGTTCTATTTTTAAAAGTTAAAATAATAATAATAATAATAATAATAATTAAGATAATTCTCATTTTATTTTAGCCCTTCCAAACATATCACCTTAGTATCTGTTCATCTAAATTATTAAGGGGCTTAAAGACTTTTTTTTAAGACACACTGAGAATTTGAGGTGCCATCCTGGGCTGCTGTCCATGTTTCCTTTAAGTGAATGAATTGAAGCTTCAGCATAGATCAGCTTTGCACCAGCACTGCACCTCCCTGCATTCATAATTCACTTGGCAAACATTAACACGAGTACAGCGTTCTGTGCAAAAGCACCTTACATTTTGACTTTTGACGGAAGAAGGGAACTTAATAACTGGCAACATTATTCAGAGGAATTTCGACTTTGTAGATTTGTGATTATTATTTTGTTTCAGGATGCGTAATGAGTTTGAACAATGCGGTTAATGGGATTATTGGCAGACCACCAGCATTTGCTTCCTTATGCGAGGCTGATAGCAGTTTTTTTGACCAATAAATCACTCCAGTGCACACAGCAATATTCAGACGTATGTTATTAAAAGTGTTAGAACAACAATATCAGATTTATGTTTTGGTTATTTGATTGATTGATCTTAGTGTGTTGCAGTGGCTCTGAGCAGAGTGATTTAATCCTTTTTGATTATTAGCAATAGAATGATTAATAGCAATATAACAAGAGTGAAAGAGGGTGACTGTAGAATGTAGAATTAGATTAAGCTATGCATTAATCTATGCTGTCTCTTTCTCTCTAAGGCAGCAGGGAGTAAGGGTGCTGCAGAACATTCAGTAAATAGTAGATTTGCATGATGTGGAGTTAGTGGATATACTGTACACTACGTGATTAAATTCGCACATGCATGAGATCTAGTATTTGGAAATGTAGGCCATTAGGCATGAACATATGAAACCAAGTGGCATTTATTTTAAAGAATGATAAGTATGTTTGTTTGAGCAAAAACTTTTCACACAAAAAAAAAAAAAGTGCAGCTACATGTACTACACTTGTATATACTCTAATTGGTCATCATCATGAACTTGAAGGAAACATTTATATCCACTAAAATCCATGGTTAAAAGTCATTGCAAAAATGGCTCAGTAGAGTTAAGTTGGTTCTGAAAATTGCTTGTGCAGCTTTTTTTTTTTTTTTTTTTTTTTTCTTTTTCTTTTCTTTTCTTTTTTTTTTTTTTTTAATCTAATGCAGTGATGATTACAACAGTTTAATGAAATGTCCAAACACTCAACTTCCCTTACTAAAATGCATACAGGTCATTTTGTATCTGTTAGTTAATTCACATATAATATGTGTACTGTTTTGTTACTGTGATTCTTTTTAAAACAGTTATTTGTTAATACTTGTGAACATTTCTGAAAGGCAACCCTTGTGAAGAAAAATTATAATGTGGAAATAATATACTTGTGAATGGAAAGTCATGTTTTTGAACACTTGATTGCACTAAATTTACTTTTGACTTACACTAAATTTACTGTTTACATTTTTTTTTTTTTTTTTTTTTTGACTCACTTCAGTAGTCAAGATCATCTTTCTATGTAATTTCATAATTATTTCTATCGTCTTTGCAATATGGTGTACTGACAAATGTCCTGACAAGCATTTATGGTAAAATACACTTTAAGGCAATTTATGTTGAAACTTGTAAGTCATGTATTTAAATATGTTTTTATGCACACATTTGTGAGGATAAAGTTGCAATTTAGTACATTTAAAATGATGTTAACCTTAAATGTAATATGGACTCTACAGTTAAAATTAATGTGCTTTAGTATATTAGTCAACACACCAAAATAAGTGTACTTCATTAGCGCATGGCAAAAAAAAAAAAAAAAAAAAAAAGTATGAAAACAATGATTTAAAATTCATTTTAAAGTAAAAACTTTTGACATTAATTATATTATTATAATTTTGCATTACATAGTGTTTTTTTTTTTTTTTTTTTTTAAATGTACCTGAGTGTGTTAAGAAACAGTCATAAAAGTGTTCTCTTTTTTACATTTAAGTGGCCTTTTATTTCATTAATATTATATTATCTGTAAGTACAGTTTTTTTAAATATACTTTTAATAGGCCTACTTTACAGTACTAGTGCATATTCAATAAAATTAAGGCACTTTTTTCACAAGGGAATACATTCCAACACAATCTAACACCAAGAATGCATGTTTGACTCGTTTTATGTGCTGTAGGCCTTTATCAAATCAGAAATAAAAATTACCTTATCTTGATCATTTTAATTATGTACTGTAACCAACTTATAAATACACACCAAATCAGCCATACATGAAATAATAGAGAGGAGGGGAAAAAAACTTGAAAAAAAAAAAAAAAGATTTTGCTTGCATTCTCTCTGCTTTTCTGCACTCTGACTGGCAGGTGTGTTTTACCAGTCTGCAGTACTCCATGAATTCTGTACATTCCTCTGTGATAGTGATGGGGAATTACACTCTGCTCACAGCCGTGACACTATTGAGATTCCAATTGAGTTTTCCTGTGTCGTGCGTACGACTGACTGTTCAATAACAGATGCGGTACTATGAGAGCTGTTACCAGCTTGCCTGAGTGCTCATGTCAGCAAACATACACCGCTACGTGCACAGGGGTGGAGGAAGAAGAAAAAAGATGAAAGTAAACAGGAGGGGCATGTCTGAAAATTATACCAACTGGGAGCCATTGCAAGTTATATTCTACTGGTGCCTTTCTCTAAAAATTGTCCCTCTTGGCCCCCAGCCTTGTGTACAGCCGTGGAGCCATATTGGGTGTTTCTGCATGGAGGGGTCCAAGCAGCTGCGTTCAGCAGAAAAATAAATAAACAAACACATAATCACATAAGGGGGAAAAAACTCTTTTTCTGTTCCTAACAAATGCTGCGATAAGAAGTTTTTTTGTTGCCATCTGCAAAAATCAGGCACAGGTTGTGCCGTTCTGGCATAAATGTGTCATAAGAGGCCGAAAGTCATGTATCGTGCACAGATATGAAGGACTGAATTGCAAAAAAAAAAAAAAAGAGATGCTCTCTAGGTCTTTAAGGTTTTGCGAAACACGCAACTTGTAAGACACTCAACTGTTTGACGGATATTATGCAAATAGCGGTGAGACGTGTTGTTAAAGGGCGACACTCAAAGTGCAAACAGTTTTTGTACCATCAAACGCTGCTTGTGTGCAAACAAGTGCCACTCAGAGCTCCTCAGAAATGCGCCACCGGTGACAGAGGTGTTTGATTACACAACTGTGGCATGATAAGATATGCTTGATGCTTGAGTGAGTTAAGCAGCTGTTCATTTGAAGATATTCTTTTTTTTTTTTTTTTTTTTTTTTGAGAAGATCTGAACGGTATGAAAATATCAGAAGTCTGTAAATGCAAATCATTGCTTAATTACAACATCTCATTTGGTATGCAGTCGGCACAGTTATACACTTTAGAAAAACTATTTTATAAATTAAATGCAACTTACACTTGCACAGTGGCTACAGGACATATTTGTACACTTATGCCACATTTAAACATACATTTCAATGTATCATCAAGTAACAAAAAAATCAAACCAAGTTATAAACTTGTATCTGTAAAATATTTAGCTTGAAATGTATGCTTGTGCTATTTTCAAATAAACTATTGCTATTTTAAAACATTTATTTTAAAGTTTGGTGCAAACATCCACATTTCGGATGTGTATCCTGTGTATTCTATTCCGAAATGGAGACCAATTATTTAAAATATTGTATACAGAAATATTAATCAAATATTAAACATTATTATTATTTTAACATTTCTATTATTTATTTATTTTGACAGTATAAGCTGTCCGATTCTAGACTATATACAATCTTTTTGTGCTTTTGCAGAGCCGCTGTATGTTCACATACAGTACATAAGCTAATTTTAGACTTCGTCCCATCATGGCAGGTTCAATTTACATGCACAAATAAGAAGAAAAAAAAAAATATCCTAAAGGTGACCTGCTGGATTTCATTTCTGAAGTTTGATCTGTCCATGTAAAAGTGTCCCAAATGGTCAGGTCCGATACCAAACACCTTTCAGGGGGCGATCAGCGGACGTGAGTGCTCGTCCTGTTTATCTCAACCACCTCGTGTGACTTGGTCTGTGACCTCTACTTCAGGACAATGAGAATTTACTAAGTACATAACTAAATCCAACTGTGCTAACATTCACTAATGACTTGCATTAAATGTAATATATCACAATATGCTTTTGTAATTTACAGCAAGGAAGGAATTAATATGGGCTATATGCATTTGTTGTCATTTTGTTTTACATGGGATTGTGACCTTTTGCTTTATAAACAATGTACTGTAGATGACCTTGAGTAGAGGTCCTACAGATTTTAACATCCTGACAAGCAAGCAAACAAACATCTTGTGGTTGTTCCTGTGTGCATGTGCTAAATACAGCACCAGATTTGACAAATTGCCACAATATATCTGAAGGTAGTGCATATCTACTGTAATTGAGGTGAACTTTAGCAAAGAGAAACAGCTAATTAACATGAACTTTACACATATATTTGGTGTCAAATTCAAAATATACCTATGGCTCACTCCTTTAGCAAGATCATTGTGTTTTAAAGAAGAACATATTTCTAAGTCAATATATTCATCAATAAAACATTAATTTTATTTTGAAAATATGAAAAGCATTACACATTACAGTACATTTTGTAATGCACAATGCATCCCTCTCTGTGTATATGAATTTATTTATTTATATTTTAAGTTAGTGTTTGTTCTCTTCCAGGACACTTTACATTCCCTTGAGCTCTTTGAATTTCAAAGTAATTCCTCAGTGACTGCTTACTGATCTCCTGCAGTACTATGCATTCCCAGAGTCTAACCGATCAGGGCCAGGTTTAGACCGCTTGTTTAGCTTCCCAAGAGTCACCTACCCACCACCCACCCCCCCACACACATGCACACACACACACACACACACAAACGCACACACACACACAAGCTTTGCTGCTACGGTAAGTCTGACAGTGAAGAACATGAAAGCATACAGCATGACTTTAAGTCAGCTCTGGACTGGGAATATCTGCACTGCATAATTTAACAAATTCATTTAGAACAAATTTACAAAATTAAATTTGCATGCATTACTCATAAAAATACATACATACATGTGACATGTAATTGCATGTGACTAGCATTAAATGGCTGACTTTCTTGTCATGTGACAGACAGACATATAATATCATTAGTTGATGCATGTATTGTCAATGTACCAAGTTTGAACATAGAGAGGTATGAAGGACATATCCTGAACATTTGGAGAATCTGGTGAAAATGGAAGGCTAGATTTTCACTGGATAATTAATCAAGCTTTACAGTCAGGGTTGCTATTCACTTTTCTTGCATGGAAAAGAGCTTCTGCTACTGTGGTTCTGAATGACAAGAGGGTGAGTGAATAATGACAGATTTTTGGGGTGAGCTATTCTTTTATCCTTAGAAGAGGCCTGAGCCAAACACACTGTGAGAGTGTGTGTTGGTGTAATGTGTTCTCTCATGTAAAGGTGAGCTCCTCTCACGGGGGATGACAGGTGTGAAATTACTATGGGAAGTGCAGTAAACCGCCGTCATTTCCCCTCATTCATTTACATGCCCTCTCCAGCATCAGATGCCAGACCACCAGAGCTCATATGCCAAACATGCCAGGGTTGTTATGCATGCCAGAGACTGCTGACAAAGTCTGCAACATCCTTAGAAAACCCTGGGTTTGTCAGTAAACATTAAAAAGTTACCTTGATTTTTCTTGATTTTTACGTTTTCACCAGTAGGTGGCAATAAATATAAATTACATATCATTCATAATTGAGTCATAGGGCCCTATCGTACACCCGGTGCAATGCGGCGCCAGGCACGATGCAAATGTTTTTTGCTTGTTTCAGCCCGACGCAGTTATCATTTTCACGTCCTGCGCCACGTTGTTTAAATTGCAAACGCATTTGCGTGCCCATGGGCATGCTGGTCTGAAAATGAGGTCTGCTCAGGCGCATTGTTGGCTCATTGCTATTTTTAGGCAACTGAAAACTACTGTGCCATTGACCAACTGAAACCTGGTCTAAAGTCAATGCTGCAAAATTTGTTTTGTTATTTAAAGAACGTGTTAGTAATATGCGCCTATATTCGGGTGCACAACATACGTACTTTCTGCTTATTACACACACAGGGACGCTCTTTTTTGTAATATTTGGCTTGTTTGTGTCTCCTCACTAGAGAAGCGTTTTTCCGCTTGCAAATTCCGCCATGTAAATAGCGAATCCGCCATGACGCGAGCGCAACTGGCTTTTAAAGGGAATGGGAGATGAGACTCTGATTAGTTTATTGCATGTTTTGCCTATAACACACCCATTACTCATTAAGAGAATAGGGGCAACCATTTTAGGGGCAAAAAGTCAATTCGGATCATTAAAATAGGGCACATTTAATTGATTTTTACCAAAAATGGAACAGGTTTAATACAGTGGCAAGAAAAAGTATGCGAACCACTTGCAGAATCTGTGAAAATGTGAATAATTTTAATAAAATAAGAGAGATCATACAAAATGCATGTTATTTTTTATTTAGTACTGTCCTGAGTAAGATATTTTACATAAAAGATGTTTGCATTTAGTTCACAAGACAAAAAAAAAAAAAAAAAAATTAGCTGAATTTATTAAAATGGCCCCATTCAAAAGTATGTGAACCATTGGTTCTCAATACTGTGTGTGGTTACCTGGATGATCTACGACGATGATTTTTTTGTTTTGTGATGGTTGTTCATAAGTCTCTTGTTTGTTCTGAGCAGTTAAACTGAACTCTGTTCTTCAGAAAAATCCTCCAGGTCTTGCAGAAATTTCAGTTTTCAAGCATTTTTTTCGCATATTTGAACCCTTTCCAGCAGTGACTGAATGATTTTGAGATCCGTCTTTTCACAATGAGGATGGTTGAGGGACTCAAACTCAACTATTAAAAAAGGTTCAAGCATTCACTGATGCTCCAGAAGGAAACATGATGCATTAAGAGCCGGGGGGTGAAAACTTTTGAATTCAAATATCAAGGTAAATTGTACTTATTTTTTTTTTTCCGGGAAACATGCAAGTATCTTCTGTTGCTTCCGAAGGGCAGTACTAAATGAAAAACAATGATATTTAAACAAAATAAGAAAAATGTGGACATCTTCATCCTGTTCAAAAGTTTTCACCCCCCGACTCTTAATGCATTGTGTTTCCTTCTGGAGCATCAGTGAATGTTTGAACCTTTTTTAATAGTTGAGTTTGAGTCCCTCAATTGTCCTGCTGGACAGGGTTCAAATATGCAAAAATGCTTGAAAACTAAAGAATCTGCAGGATCTGGAGGATTTTTCTGAAGAACAGAGCTCAGTTTAACTGCTCAGAACAAACAAGGGATTCATGAACAACCATCACAAAACAAAAAAAAGTCAGGGATCATCCAGGTAACCGCACACAGTATTGAGAACCAATGGTTCACATATTTATGAATGGGGTTATTTTAATAAATTCAACTATTGTTTTGTCTTGTGAACTAAATGTAAACATCTTTTATGTAAAATATCTTACTCAGGACAGTACTAAATAAAAAATAACATGCATTTTGTATGATCCCACCTATTTTATTAAAATTATTCACATTTTCACAGATTCTGCAAGTGGTTTACATACTTTTTCTTGCCACTGTATATATTTTGTTTTGTTTTTTTAAAATGTGCATGTCTACAAATTTACTTCTAATCATCTTCTTGTCATGAGTCACAGTTACACACCTATAATTCATCCATGCTTCTCTTGTTGTGAAAAAAAGAATGACTGTATTGTGAATTGAGAGTTCAGTGGGCTAAATTTGTGACCTTCAAGGTCCACACTCAAGTGTTATGGACACATTTCCATATTTGGAACATGTAAATAAACTATAGCCAGAAAAACTTCTATAGAGGTAAGTGGGAGACAATAGCAAAAATCATTCCCATTTGCTCTAACAGCAAAATTAAAAATTCCACTATTGCTTTCCGAAAGAGGAAGAAAATGCAGAGAGATTAATTATGGCATTTAGAGGAAGGAAAGATGTCAAATTTCCGATCGGTCTCTCAGAAACTGTATTAGAAACCCCTTCACAGAAACCCCCATTTGTTTGTTTGTTTATAAAATATTTATATTTGTTTCAATGTTTCAAATCTTGTTCGGAAATTCATCACTACGTCAAGGGAAATGAAATCATCATGCAAACTTGCTGGGACTTTAGGGCACAAATATTTACTTGTGTTACACTCATACCAAACCAATTTAATGTAACTGCACTTCAACAAACATTGGTTAAACCAGTTCTTTCCCAGTGCAATACCAATTTTGCAATACTAGATACTATATCCATATCGCTGGCATGCATTTAATGATGTTTGTCATGATGTTTGTTTGTTTGTCATAATGAAATTGCTTTGTGCTGGATTTCACATCTAATGTTACTGAAATCAAATTTTACCACTCCTATCCTCCTAGAGTACAAGAGATTTGTATAGTGTGGACGGTTTGAGGAGCATCTTTTACATGTAATCCAACTATGATTTAATTCAATTTCTCAAACCAACTCTTAACACATATATTTCTTATCTTAAAAGGAACTGTATGTGTTATGTATTCACTTATTAGTAGATTAGTTTAAAAACACAGATTCAATGACAAACTAATCACTACTGCACTGCTGCTGATGTAACACTCAGGAGCCAGCTCCTAGGCATCATCTGTAACATTTCACACTGGCGTATTCCTCAGCATGCAGCGCTAGAATCTCCAGGTCAAAAGGACACACAGGAAAAGCTCATGGAACCTTGAATGATATGTACTGTTGAGATCAAGTGCATGTTCATTATGTGCAGTGTATATATATATATATATATATATATATATATATATATATATATATATATATATATATATATATATATATAATTTATTTTATTTATTTTGTTTTCATTTATTAAGTTTAGTTATATTAGCTATACAGCCTATTTGAAACTAGAGCAATGGTGAGTCTATGTTAATTAAAATACGGCTTACCTTGTGCTTGTCTAATGGCCTAAATAATATATTTTTTCTAATTATTGAGTATAATTCCTTATTAATTTAAGTAATTATTCATGGCTTGCTTAATAATCTGTTCAACTTCAGGCACATTCCTAATGTTCATCAATGTTGGGAAATCACTAACCAAAAGTGATGCAAGTGACTTCTCTTTTAAGTAACTGTAACTGTAACTTATTACTATACCTCGTTCTGTTTTGGTTTTGTTGTTTTATTCTGTTCCAGTTTGCCAGTGTCCCCTGTCATTATTAGTTACTATGGTTGCTGATTTGTGTTCCACACCTGTTTGCTGTTTTATTGATTACTCCCTGTGCATTTAAGTCCTGAGATTTTTCTAGGCTACATTCAGACTGTCAGTTCAAATCCGATTTTTTTTTGCATATCTGATTGTATACGTAAGTTCATATGTGGTTTAAAATCCTATTTATTTCCTATTTATGGAATTCGCATTTCTGGAAATACATTTCAGTCTGACTTCTCTGATCGGATTTTGTGTGGTTTATGTGACTTTCTCACACCACATAAAACTTAAATGGCAGATGTTGTTATAGGAAATATGTGTTGTTGTAAAATGCCGGACGAGCAAAAAATGACAATATAGGAGATATGTTTTGAGACCTGCAGAGATGACAGCAAGCAATAAAGCCACGCCTACCACCCTCATATATTTCTGTCGCTGCCTCATAAAATGCGGCAGCGGCAGAAACCAGTGTGGCGGCTACACGTTGTCATGTTGGTGGCTACACATTGTCATGTTGTAAATAAGACAACATCTGTATTGCAAACCCCTCCATGTTCTTCTGTAATTGTTACCCTAATATCAGAGGAGTTTTATATTATCGCGACAGGTAGAGATCCTTCCGTGTTAGATATAGATCTGGGTCGATAAAGACCCAAATATGTAAGAATGATTGGCGAAACAGTCATGCATTTAAGGATTAATATGCTTTAAGACAAACCTGTGCAAATTCATAAGTCAGCACCATTGCTGAGAATTTTATGTTTGAAACTGCAGTAAACCAAAGACAGTCTAAAACCCGTGGTTTGAAAACGTGGGTGTTTGTGACGTCACAGACTACCTTGTAACCAATCACAACAATGTGCCGGGAGGCTTTAGCAGATCATTAACTATGACTGCTCTGAAGCAGGAAAGTCTTGAGAGAAGCCAGGTTATCCCAGTATATATTCTGTTGATATGAACAATTGTGTAGATTTAGCAATATAGCGAGTCTCTTACGATGTTATGATGAACTATATGCCTTTCTCCACTGACATTCTGAGTTGTTCAAAGCGTTTGTAAGGATATTAATTGTTAGAAGGCAGCTGTCTGACTCTGAGAAGAAGAATCGGAACGGTGTGTGTAACATTAGCAACACATTATTAGCTGTTTGATAACGTAGTCAAGCAAAAGGCTATATTAATTCATATTAATTAATGACAGAACCGTTGCCAGGGCTTTGCCAAGTGTGCGAGCGCATAGGGGCTCGCGCCAAAGTAAAGTGACAGCTGACTTGAAGTAAAGCCAATAAAGTTCATGTTTTTGTCCTTCGAAATATTTTAATAGGCCCTACTATAAAACATAACTAAAACAAAATTGCTCTGAGCATGTGACTGTGATTCGTGTGCATATGTCAGGCATCGCACGCCAAGTTCTAAGAGAGCTATTCAGTCCATTATGATTTTGGCCGCCTCTGGAATGGATCAAACCATAGATATTAGCCTACCTGATAACTTCAAGTAAATACGCTGGAAATCTGTGCTCATTCAAGGATGTGCATTTATTTAATGTACGGAGAAGGCACGGCATCTGAATGTTTTTTTTTTATCTGAAAACTCCAAAAAGCAACAAAATTGTCAAATATCCATTTAGCGCATATTCACAGAGGAAAACGGCTGGTGTTCTCTCGATACTGTCTGTTTTACTGAGAAATCGCTTCAGGTGATTCAGTGAGAGAGCAGTCTAAATGAATGCAAGTGGATTCAGACCGTTTTGCAAAGGCGTTTTACCAATTCATAATTTAAAACACAATTTAAGCGTCAGAAAATATGAGCAGTTCAGTTGCACAGCTGTTAAACTGAATGTACGAAGCGAAGCAAGCTTTTTTCTTAAATCCACAACACAAACAACAAATTGCTCGTCACTGTCTATAGCAACAGTATACTCTCCGAGCTGGCGTGAGTGAGTGGAGGCTGGGCTAATTTGCATATTCATTGATCCGTGTATATTAAATGAGGCAAAGGTGTAGTGTTACATTCAAGCTATTTTAAGGCATGAAGACATTTTTTTTTTCCACTTGAATTTTTTTTAAATATGTCATTTTGGTGATCAAAGATGAGTTTTAAGGGATAAAATAATTGACTATAGGGGGACTTTAAAAGTCTTATAATCATTCATTGCATGTCCTGCTCCTTGTTCCTTGGATCATACACAGCAGCCTGTAACAATTGGCCTTATTGTATCTTTTAATCCTAATTATTCATATATATATATATATATATATATATATATATATATATATATATATGTGTGTATGGGGTCAGAAAAAAATGTGGCTCTGATTTCATATGAAAATTACATAATCTGATATTATATACAATTGGAAAATGATATCTACAGAACAGATAGGAAAACACAATACTTTCTTATTAGACTTAAAAAATAAATAAATAAATAAATGAATAAATGAAAGGCCCTTCTGCTCACAGCATGCAAATGGCATGAATTATATCAATGGTAAGGTTGATGCCACATTAACCAGATCCCTGAAACACATACACACCCTGTACATACTAGAGAAACAAAGAGTTTAGTTACCTGGGGGAACAGAGGGACTAACCTGCGGCAAGCCTGGGCTCATTGCATGCTTCACTGTGACATTCTGTGACATTTAGGATATAGTTAAAGGTTTGAGTGCTAGAGCCACTGTAAGCTCTGTCTTTCTCCTTAGCCATATGAACAATGAGGTGTATATAAAAAAAAAATAAAACCCTTCTGTATGAGTATGTCAGAAACCACTACATTTACATTTGGCAAACGCCTAATTAACTTTTTTATCCAAAGTGAGTAACATTGCATTAAAGGTTCACATTTCATCAGTTCTTGCTTTCCGTCAGAATCAAACCCATGACATTGGCATTGCTAGTGCCATGTTCTACTGTTTGAGCTACAGGAACACCAGAAAACAATAAAAGGAAAATAAAATATTTGCTAGCCAAATGACATGGTCACCTACACATGTTCCAATTAATAATGAAAGTGACTGGATGAACTAAAATGTAAGAAAAATCAGATTGATCAAAGATAGGTATTTCTCATTAAGACTGGTAGAAGGCTTAAATTTGGGACATGGATTATTCCAAAATATTAACATTAATATCATGAAGAAAATATTAGAGGTAGCAAAAGAGAAGTGTTAGTACAACTCCCACTTTGAAATAAAGTAGATAATACTAAACACCACATTTCCTCAAATAATTCTCTTATTTGAAAGAAACTTATTCTTTTATTCTAGAAACTTCCAGGCAGGTGTGTTGAGGCAAATTGGAGCTAAACTCGGCAGTACAGTGGCCCTCCAGGACCGACTTTGGACACCCGATTCAGATTCAAGCGACATCAGATTCAAGCATTCATGGTTTATGTTCAAGCCAAGTCATGTTTAAAGGGTTAGTTCACCCAAAAATGAAAATTCTGTCATCAATTACTCACCCTCATGTCACTGAAGCTGTCAGTCACTTCATTTTAGTGCAAGCTCATTGAGTTCTGCACTCTTGCAAAAAACACCCATTATAATCAGTGAAGCTGCCTACACTGCACAATGAATCTCTTATTTACATTGTGTCTACACTTTGTTAGTTATAATGAGAAGATTTGTGTAAGTTTAGAACATAGTTAGTGAGCTTGTGTTGAAGAAAAATCTGCTGATTTGAGCAGATTTATTCTGTACAGTGATTTAAAGCCTCTGATTAGCCAGTGCGTTAATGTGCTCAACAGACATGTTCGTGATTGGCTGCAATGCTCAATGCAGAAAAAACAAGAAAAATAAAAACATTAAATGTTGTAACCTTTGATACAATGGGAATAAATATAAATATGATACTGTAATCAACAATTTTCACATTTAGTTAATCATGGCTGCTGTAATCATAATCATGATTATTTTTCTGATTAATTATTCAGTCCTAATTCAAATGGTATGTTTGTCACGACGCTGAGATGTCAGAAATGGGGGGTTTAAAGGCTGACAATACACTCTCCAGTGTGGCCCTATCTCCATCTGTCCTCCCATTCATCCCTATCACATGCACAGTGCAGGCATGAGTGCGGTCAAAGACAGAGCCACTACGGGTCTTTGTGCTGACAGGCAAATCAATAGACACCACTAGCTCTACTCTGTCCTACCCCCAGTACCCTCCCCCCGAGAGTGAGTAATTGGATTCTGGCAATGGCAGTGTAACATCTGGATCAAAGTAATGTGTTAATATTGGCTTTTAATATTGGATGAAGCTGCTTTTTTATTTCATTATGTGTTGTCCCTTGTGCACTGTAGCATACATTCCCATGACTATATAATGTATGCCTACAGTAGTATAACGCATTAATTGTTAAACACACAACAATTATCAACAATATACATTAAATTGCAAGATTAACTTTAGATTTTTCACCACATATGCCTAGACATATATACACATTTATTTGTATAATTTATTACAGTTGATAAATTATTCATATTAAGGTCATATTAAATAATTAACGGATGTAAAATGCACACTTTCTATGTGCTTGAACAAAGAACAAGCTACATTGAAAACTGCTGGGATGCATTTGTCGTGTTGCAGGTGCTAAACTCTGTTCTTCTCTGTTTTGACAAGGCAAGCATATGAATTTGACAACAGTTCACATATATGATGACACCGCTCAGGGGTCAGGATCTGTGGTTAGGGGATTCAATGATGCAATGTCTAGTTTTGACCTGGAGTTGTCATAGCAATATAGGACATCTGTTCCCAAAAGAGGCTTATTCTGACAAAGGTCAAGGAAAAGCCAAAGACCATCCTATAACAGGCTGAAAGTTTGGCTGAGACAGGGTCAGCATCTGAGCATGAAAGTCAGTGTTTGTGTGCATATGGGTTTTTCAACTATCCTTTTGTTTCCTTTTTCCCCAGATCTAAAGAAAAGTTTAAAATACAATTCATACAGACTTACTTGAATACATACAGATCACTTGAATACACATCTTCTATATAACTTTCTGAGTTCAAATTTATTTACATTTTTATGGGATTAAAAGTAACAGTTATTCAAGGCTGAAATTCTTAAAGGGTTAGGTCACCCAAAAATGAAAATTATGTAATTAATTACACACCATCATGTTGTTTCACACCCTTAAGACCTTCGTTCATCTTCGGAGCACAAATTAAGATATTTTTTGATAAAATCTGATGTCTCAGTGAGGCCTGTATTGCCAGCAAGATCATTTCCTTTTTCAGTGCCCAGAAAGGTACTAAAAACATATTTAAAACAGTTCATGTGAGTACAGTGGTTCAACCTTAATATTATAAAGCGACGAGAATACTTTTTGTGCACCAAAATAAATAAATAAATAAATAACGACTTTATTCAACAATATCTAGTAATGGGCGATTTCAAAACACTGCTTCATGAAGCTTCAAAGCTTTACGAATCTTTTGTTTCGAATCAGTGGTTCGGAGCGCATATCAAACTGCCAAAGTCACGTGAACTATTTAAATTTCGAAACACTTATGAAAAAGCCTTGTTTACTGAAATGACGCTTGAAATTACCCATCACTAGATATTGTTGATTAAAGTCATTATTTATTTATTTATTTATTTATTTATTTATTTATTTATTTATTTATTTATTTATTTATTTATTTTTTGGTGCACAAATAGTACTCTCGTCGCTTTATAATATTAAGGTTGAACCACTGTACTCACATGAACTGTTTTAAATATGTTTTTAGTAGCTTTCTAGGCATTGAAAAAGGAAATTATCTTGCTGGCAATGCAGGCCTCACTGAGCCATCGGATTTTATCAAATATTTGATCTTAATTTGTGGTCTGAAGATGAACAAAGGTCTTACGGGTGTGAAACGACATGAGGATGAGTAATTAATTCTCATGATTTTAAAGGTGCCGTAGAACATCTTTTCAAAAGATGTAATATAAGTCTAAGGTGTCCCCTGAATGTGTCTGTGAAGTTTCAGCTCAAAATACCCCATAGATTTTTTTTAAGTCATTTTTTTAACTGCCTATTTTGGGGCATCATTAACTATGCACCGATTCAGGCTGCGCGGCCCCTTTAAATCTCTTGCTCCCTGCCCTCCCGAGCTCTCGACTATAAGTGCAGTTATACAGTGCATAAACAAAGTTCACACAGCTAATATAACCATCAAATGGATCTTTACAAGATGTTCGTCATTCATGCTGCATGCATGCTGGATGTTTACATTTGATTCTGAATGAGTTTGAGGCTATATGCTCTGTGGCTAATGGGCTAATGCTACACTGTTCGAGAGATTTACAAAGAATGAAGTTGTGTTTATGAATTATACAGACTGCAAGTGTTTAAAAATGAAAATAGCGACGGCTCTTGTCTCCATGAATAGTTATAAACGATGGTAACTTTAACCACATTTAACAGTACATTAGCAACATGCTAACAAAACATTTAGAAAGACAATTTACAAATATCACTAAAAATATCATGTAATCATGGATCATGTCAGTTATTATTGCTCCATCTGCCATTTTTTGCTGTTGTTCTTGCTTGCTTACATATTAATGATCCCGACTGTTACGTAATAGTCAGTGTTATGTTGAGATTCGCCTGTTTTCCGGAGGTCTTTTAAACAAATGAGATTTATATAAGAAGGAGGAAGCAATGGAGTTTGAAACTCAACGTATGTCTTTTCCATGTACTGAACTCTTGTTATTCAACTATGCCGAGGTAAATTCAATTTTTGATTCTAGGGCACCTTTAATAAATCATCTTTGGGTGAACTAACCCTTTAAAAACAACTATTGTAATGTAGTATAGAATAATTGAATAATACATAATTATTATTATTTCTTAAAAAATGTGGAGTGATGCAGTTTAGCTTTAATTCAGTTTGGTGTAACCAACATGCATGAAGCCCAAAAATATGAAGGAAATTATGTCATGTAGAGGACCCCTGTAGACCCTCATCACTGTGTGTCAAGGTTAGTATCTAAAAAAATAAAAAAATAATAAAAAATAGGCTACCACATAATTTGACAAAGCAAGGTTAGTTCAGTTCAATTTTGTGTGTTCATTGAATGCGTTCATTGTATTCAATGAGTAACAAAAATATTTAATCACTTTTTACATAATATAACACTACTTGACTTTCACACTGTAAATGACCTGAGGATCTGAGAGGTTTCTGACATTCCCTTCTGTTTATCAGAGTTCCAAACTTGAAGGATTGTCCAGGCGCTTTCCAAATGAAAACCATATGCAACCATTAAAGTACTCTCACATGAAGGAATAAGTGAGCGCATAAAGGCCTGCTTGGCAAATTACACAGCACAGTTTGATACTGATGCTATCATTTAATGGCCATTTATGGCTGTTTTGGTTATCTGTGAGCAAAACCATGCAAGGCGACTGCAAACTGTAATGGTAGGCTAAATATGAAGACAGAACCAAACTGCATATAGTTCTACACTTCCTTGTTCTCCTTTTCTTGTTTCTCTTTTTGTGTTCTCTCTCTCTCTCACACACACTCTCTCTTTCTCTCTACATTCACATTTCATTTTGCTTTCCCCTGTAATGGGCTGTAATGAGGTAGTCTTTACAGTATGTCCATTAGGCTGCAGAATAGCCGGATATTGGCAGGTATAGAGAAAGCATTTCAGAAGTGAAATACTGACCAGTTAAAATGATGGCATCCTTGACAGTAAGTGGCTGTTGTGTGCTGCTGCCTAACGACATGTAGCATAGAACAGTACTTTACTATAATTTAGCACTTTAATTTACAAGGGCTTGATGAAATAAAGGAAACACCTAGCAATATATTCATATGAAGGAGCGAGGGCCACCCATCGCCAACACAACTTGAGTTCTTCTTGGAATATTGTCAAAACCTTCTGAATTGCATCTTAGGGACAGTACATGGGACATTATACATAAATGAGTTGTAAAGCTGTTTGAATCTTTTAACTGGTGTCATTTGAGTTCATCTTGGTACTGAACCAACAACTTGAAATTATTTAGCAGTGTATTTAGGCCCATCATTGTATAAGGGAACATCAAGAGGGCACAGTTTGTTGGTGGTTGTGATCTCTTAAAATGGATTTATATACCATGGCCATTATACGACCAAGGAGAGCAAACATTGAACATAATGTCTGCTGTTAGGTGGCAGCTGGAAATAAATTGTAGGGTAGAGCATCCTTTAGATTTTGGCATTTGTAAATCACTCTTATATATGAAATAGTTTAGATTGACTCATCCGAGCAGGTATTTTATTTTATTTTATTTTATTTTTTCTTCTGTAAGACATATATTCTTATTCTTGTATAAATATACAGTAATAAAGTACTTACAAATAATTATATTTAAATTATAGTCAATATATTGTAGTCTCTACATTGCTAATATATTTATAGGCTATGTACAAATGGTGAGTTCTTCATTCATTGTCACTGTAATTAACCAAATTATTATTGTTTAATTAGCTCATATGTAAGTTAGATAATGTTTTTATGCTTGGTTAACTTCTTAACTGTAAATAGTTCTCACTTTACATTAGGTCATGAAAAATGGGAACTAATTAAGTGCTTTAAACCAACCATTATTTAGACATTAATTGCATTAGTATTGAGTGTTCCTTAAAGCATAACTCGTATAAACTAATAGTTTATGATTGTAGTTGTACTTATTATACGTGTTACCTAATGACTGAATTAACTTTAACTGAAAAACATAAGTGATTAATTTCAAAATATGCGTTAATTACTAGTGATTCTCTTGATTAGCATTTGTTTTCTTTTAAAATGTCGCACATTTAAATATGTACAAGGACATGTTCTAGTTGAGTGGTTAGTGAAAACTCACTTGTTATTTTATTGCTGTGATAACAAAAATAAAAATTCTTATTCTGTGATAACTTATTCACATTATGTGATTTTTTTTTATTTTTATGTTGTGTACATTTTGGGACTTTTTATTTAGAAAACATAAAGGTTTTATCAAAGTCAAATGGAATGCAAAAACTCTGAAGCCAAGACCCTTTAAGACAAGTCATTTCACTACGCGGCCATCTTTGAAACGCCTCTTGGACATGCAAGTGCAACTCCTATCTCTTTGAATGGGGAAACATCAAATTCTCCAAAACCATTCGCCAAGCTTGCGATTACATTTCATATTTGAAATCACCAATGAAATCTGAGGACAACTGTCTCATAAATTTTGTTTCTAAATAAAAAAATTAAAAAAGTGCATTTTTCAGGCTGGACCAAACTAATGTGCATGCACTGTCCTAAGTGAGTGTATCAGAACACTGACCATTTCTATAGGAATCAGAGCTTCTAATGGCAGTTGCAGTGATTGGCTCCCTTATTTTGAAGATGGGACGGTAACACTTTACTTGAAGGGGTGTGCATAAGACTGACATGACACCTTCATAATCTTGACATGACACATGTCATGAATATGAAGGAGGTTTTATGAATGTTTATGACAACTGTCATTAAGTGTCATTCGCTCAATTATGTCATTTTTAATGCAAAGATGACATTGTTTGAGATGTCTTTGTTACGACAACTTGACATTAGCAAAACATCATAACCTGTCATAAATATGACATAGCAGATTAATTATCAAACTTAAGAAACTACTTAGCTTTATGGGTGAACATTACATTACATTATTTTGCTAACACTTCAGTATAGGGAACACATATATAAACGATTAACTATGACTTTTCCCTCAATAAACTCTTAATTTACTGCTTATTATAGTTAATTGTTAGGTTTAGGTATTGGGTAGGATTAAGAATGTAGAATAAGATCATGCAGAATAAGGCATTAATATGTGCTTTATAAGTACTAATAAATAGCCAATATTTTAGCCATATGAATGCTAATAGTAATAAGCAACTAGTTAAAAGACCCTAAAATAAAGTGTTACCATTATTTTATAACAGTGTCATCTTTTTTAAGAAATTTGAAATTGTCTATTATCTGACCTTATGTTGGAGGAAACTTAAAAAAAAAAAAAAAAAAAAAACGAAATGAAAAATAGTCATGACGCTGTTATAAAATTATTTGTCAGAGTTTTGTCACTTAATGACATTTTAATGACAAGTTCAATTTGTACCACTGTACTTGAGCTCAAGATACATATTTATGACACTATTATAATGGCCTCATGTCAAAACCAACTACATGACAGTTTAATGCAATGTTAACCCATAAAGCTAAATGATGTCAAGTTGTCATGACAAAGACACTGACAGGTTATGATGTATTGGTTTATGTCAAGTTGTCATAACTCGGACATCTCAAACAATGTCATCTTTGCATTAAAAATGACATAATTGAGTGAATGACACTTAATGACAGTTGTCATAAACATTCATAAAACCTCCTTCATATTCATGACATGTGTCATGTCAAGATTATGAAGGTGTCATGTCAGTCTTATGCACACCCCTTCAAGTAAAGTGTTACCGATGGGACTTATTCTGCCATATTGAGCGTTGCACTTTCTCCCATTCATAGTAATAGGAGTGTACTGTCTTTCTGTATATTATGTCTTTGTTGAAGCTCAGTATCTCAAAACTAAGAATGCAGATAGAACCTTATAATTCCAAGGTGGTGAAAATGTAAACATTGCAAATAGCAATGAACAAACAGATCAAAAGAGTATTACATCACAGCAAAGGTAGCATAAAAACAGTACAAAATAAACTCAATCAATAAATAACAGTACACTTTAATAACAACTTTCAAATGTTATTTTATTATATTATTATATTATATTATTTTTTTGGTTTTGGAAATGGATCCATACTATGCCTGAATAACAGAGCACATGATGAATACAACTTAACAATTAACTAATTGTATTTAACATTGTAATTTCCACCTGCTATATACAACTTTTCAAATGTTATTTATTTTATGTTTTTGCTTTTGAAAATGGATCTTTACAATGCCTGAATTGTGCTCATTATTTGGCATTTTATGTTAATTTGGAGCACAAAGTATGTGTTTTCTGCAAATGTAATTGTTTTAGTTTTATAATATATTATTATTAATATCGAGGTGAACTTTCACTCAAGTATAGTTAAGATGTGTGTGTGGGAATTACTGCTGTGATGCAGGACCTTTTGTGAACGTTTAATATTGTGTGCAAAACAATCCTGCATGCTTTAAAGGCCCTATTATACTGTTATACTGTTTGTATGTAGCCTACTATATAGGCTAACTTTAATTTAACAGTTGGCCACACTCTAAAAACTAATTCAGGGGACCTTTAGTCATTACTTAAATATATATATTATTGTGAAATAAAAAAATCAAGTTCTGAAATGCTGTTAGACTTTTTACTTGTAATTGTTATTTTATTGAGCTTAGATGACACACAAATTATGCCTATTGATTCGATATACTATCATGACTTGTCATAATTTAACATTTTCAGTTAAACAAAAATTAAGTGTTATATAATGTTTTTTGCACAAGATTAATGGTGAGGGAGATTTAGCAGTAATTAATGTTTTGTTATGCTAATTTAGAAGAGTTTCTGTTAATGTGGGTTTTTGGAGATTTACCATCATGGTGACAAGCGGTGCTTGGTAAATTCTTGTTACAGTACTTATATGCGTTTTATTGTGTCCAAAAAGCGTCTTCACCTTACTTAAAACATTATGTTGGATCAACTTAAATAGTTGCATTTATGTTGACAATTATTAAGTTCATGTTACTTAGAAATGTGTTTTTTATTGTGGCAAAATAACGTCTTCACCTTACTTAAAACATTATGTTGGATCAACTCAAAATATTGCTTTGAATTAATGTAATTCTCCCAATTGGCTTAAGTTAAAAATTCTAGTGGGAAACGTTAACATATTTTTTTTTTTTTTGTTGAACCAATGTTTTATTTTTTAGAGTGCAAGGACTGTCCACTTAGTCAAGAAGAGGCTGTCTGACTGACATGTAAAGTGACCAATCAGAGTTTTTTGTTCAATGTCAGGGGCAGGCAAATGTCACTATATGCTAAAAAAAAATAATAATAAAAAAAAAAAAAAATCACCAAACATTGGCTCCCAGAAAACTAAGAATTTTGCCTTTATGAAAGTGTTTCTACTTTAGTGTTCCATATTCATCAGATGTTCAGTAAACAGTGTGTGCATGATGTCTGAGGCTGAAACGGAAAGTTCTTCATAAAGTAGCTAAAGTACAGCGCACAGCCAATTAATCTGTGTAGCTTACAGCTCCTTCTGTTGGTGGAAATCACTACATGATTGCTCTAGTAACCAGCAGTCTATTTTTGTCAGGATTTTTTGCAGTGTATTTGCGGGATTTTTGAACATGCTGTAAAACGGGGACATTTGCAGGGACAGGCACAGCTCCAGAGTGGGAGAGGATACCAAAAAAACAGGGACATCTGGTAACCCTATATAAGAGGTCATTGTACTATAAACATACTGTACGTTTCAGAACTCAAAACTTCCTCACTAGTTCAAAAATAGCTTCTATTGAAATCAAGCTGCCAAAGACTCATTTTGAAACTTCCTCCTCTTTATTACGTAACAGAGTTGACAGCTTGTACAGATACAGATCAACACCTACTTCTTGACCATAACCTCTCTGGCCTGCCCGACTGCATCATTACTGAAGGGATATAAGACAGGATTACTGGACTAAAAAAATAATACCTTGCAAAGGATACTTATGTTAGGATAGTAGCTGTTTATTTTCAATATGTGAATGTTTCAGTAGAGCATTCGCTTGTTTGGCACAGTCAGATTTTTGTTGCAAAATCGTTTATTGCAGTTTATGTGTTAGTGAATCAAACCAGCAACTAAACAGTCAAATTCACAATACTCCTATTAGTATCATCATGAATATAATCTGTTGTTTAATTTGTAATTATATATAGAAAGCAAGCAAAGAACGCTCCCTTTATAATAGCTTGAGCTATCAATCACTTCAGTACATTGCAAATTTAATAGTGACCGAGTTCTACACTGTCACCAAAATTCCCATTATAATCAGTGACGCTGTCTACACTACACAATGAATGTCTTATTTACAGTCAAACCAAAATTATTCAGACACCTTGAACATTTCATTCATTAATACAGTTTATTCACTATAGTTTATAAAAATGGTAATAAAATATGACAAGAGTTAAAACTCTTAAAATCTTAAAAATGTCAGATAACACTTAAGAAAAACATGGTCAGGTCAAAGTGTCTGAATAATTTTTGTTTCCATTTTTTTTATTTTTTATTTTTATTTTTTTTTTATCAGTCTGGTAGTCCACTGTATGAAGAATTTCTGAGTATACTGTGAACAGTTTACTTTATTTTGCTATCCTCACTTACATAAATGAGTGTCTTGCACCCACTAATAAAAATATAACAAATATATCAAACATGTCTGAATAATTTATGGTTTGACTGTACATTGTGTTTGCACAGTGTTAGTTATAATGAAAGTATTCATGAGAGTGCAGAAATCAAGTTGCAATTGCAAGATCATTGCATTCATGCACTCAACAGATATGACTGCAATCTTCTACAATGCTCATCACTGCAAAATTTTATGCAGTGAGAGTAGACCTAATATAATGCTGCCATCATAACTTTTCACAATTAGTTCATTGGTTAATCTCGGCAGTTGTAATAGTAAAAATATAGTAAAGGAGTTCCACATGTAATATTAACTCATATCAGTCATATACTGTAGCAGTGGCTGTTTACATTGAAGTCTTAAAGGATACATTCTGGATAAAAAGTAAGTTTTCCACCATTTTTTAATTACACTGATTATGAGCAAATGAGCATTAGGAATGGAAAGAGGATTCAAAATATAGAGCTAGGCCTGAACAATGCTTTTACAGGCACTGTACTTTTACTGATCGCTCAATCTGCGTCCACTCTCATCTCTGTCTGCATCTCATAGATTCTAATTTATTATAGTGCTCCATCATGTTAACGATTCTTTCCTCCTGGGTGCGATTTTCAGCTTTGGCAAATTATCAACAGATATCTTGCCTTTCCTTACCAGACTGCCAAGCATGAGCAATAAAGGCTTTCTGAGAGGAACAGCCCTGAACAATGATGTGAACACTAAATGGCTTCCTGAGCTGTTCTGAGGGTAAGACAGGGAAAGACTAAAGATGTACAAGGTGCAAGCATATTGATAAGAGAGATTAAGAGAAAGAGAGAAAGAAATATATATATATTTTTTTTTAAACCAAATAGTTTTTTTTATTTTGGCTGTATTTGGAGCAGTTCATAAAATGCATTATTTTGAACTTTTCTTTGGATGCTCACACATGGTCTTATTTGTTATCTATGATACATTTAATTAATCTTTTTTTTTTTTTTTTTTTTTTTTTTTTTTTTTTTTTTTGTGGTATTGGACCAATGTTTTGTTGTATTTATTTATTTAATCCATCTAATATAATCTTAGTCAATATTTACTAGCAATAACTGAATTATGAACCAGGCTGAATATCTACATAATATAATTATTATAATTATATATAATTATATTAAATTCATTTATTTGTTGTATATGTTGTATATGTTGTATTAATAGCTACTTGCCATGTTTGCATCTCTTCAAATATGACACACACACACACACACACACACACACACACACACACCACATCAGCTTTATTTTAGGTTTCAGACATTTAAATGAGTACTATGCTGTATAAAAAAGACATTTATAGTTTGTTAAATTAAAATTCCGTACACTGATGTCTATAGAAGCTGCAATAATAATAATTTCAATTACACAATTAGACAGTGTTTGATTCATATCAGATCCACATTGTGTATGAAACAATAAAGTTTACTCTATTCTTCTCCTAGTTCACCGGCCACCTATTTTTATGTATTTCGGGGAAAATGTTGTAAATTCGACAGCTCTGAGTTTGCGGTGTGACAAAATACATTCACTTACACATATTTTACAATCAGAATATATCATGTAATTCATGATATAGGCCTAGTTAACAAATTTGTGAATATTTTGATTTAAAAAAAGGATAAACGACGTGCCTACATATCTGTCAGCTGCATGACGTGTCTCCAAGGAATTATTAATATGTTCTAAAATAACATTCTAAAATAACAGTCAACTTAAACTCATGCTGGGGGCTCAGCTAGAATATAGTGCCTCCATAATATAGATAAATTAGAATATAGGTCTAGTTTGCAATTTGGATTATTTTTAAAAGATCTCATGAATCCTGATAAATGCAATTTCTACTTCTGTAGTGCTTTTTTTTTATAAAGACCACTGCTTTCTCACATAACGCAATGAAGCAGCCCCTGCATAGAGTGAATTATCGATTCTTGAGCCATCAATATCAACTAATTCAGCACCACCGCCATGGACAGCACCTGTTAACGTTGCACATAAGACGGTATACCTTAAAGGATTAGTTCACTTTAAAATGAAAATTACCCCAAGCTTTACTCACCCTCAAGTTGTCCTAGGTGTATATGACTTTCTTCTGTCTGATGAACACAATTGGAGTTATATTAATAAATATCCTGACACATCCAAGCTTTACAATGGCAGTGAACGGGACCAACGAGTATGAAGCTCAAGAAAGTGCACCCAACCATCATAAATTACTCCGCGCGGCTCTGGGGGGGTTAATAAACGCTTTCTGAAGTGAAGTGATGCATTTGTGTAAGAAAAATATTCATATTTAACAAGTTATAAAGTAAAATATCTAGCTTCCGCCAGACCACCTTCCGTATTCAACTTATGAAGAAAGTGTAATGCCTCTCGCAGTTCAAAACACTTACGCAACATCCTACACCTTCCATATTCAACTTATGAAAAAAGCGTAATGCCTCTCGCAGTTCAAAACACTTACACAACGTCCTACACCTTCCGTATTCAACTTATGAAAAAAGCGTAACTGACGCAATGTCTTTTTTCGTAAGTTGAATACGGAAGGCAGTCTGGCGGAAGCTAGATATTTTACTTTATAACTTGTTAAATATGGTTATTTTTCTTACACAAACACATCACTTCGCTTCAGAAGGACTTTATTAACCCCCCAGAGCCATGTGGAGTACGTTTATGATGGATGGATGCACTTTCTTGAGCTGCCATTATAAAGCTTGGACGCATCAGGATATTTATTAATATAACTCCCATTGTGTTCATCAGAAAGAAGAAGGTCATATACACCTAGGATGGCTTGAGGGTGAGCTTAAATGAGTGATGTAGCCTATAGAATGAAGTTAGAATGCCCCTGCAATTCAGGATATCAGGGCAAAAATGCCCCTGTATGTGTTTTTGTCTCATATTTACACCATAGGATATAGTTAAGCATTATCACACGAGTAACAAGCTCAGTATCACATGAATGCCATTTTTGTCCCAAATAGCACGAGTGCAAATGTGATATTGATTTTATACAACAGTTTAATAATAAAAAAAGTTAATATTGTGTTATATTTTAGACACAATGTTGTCTTTTATTACTCAAATTTGCCAATGAAAATATTACTTATAAAGCCAGAGCAGAAAAAAAAAGAAAAAAAAGAAAATCGTTTTCATGATGTTTCAAATCAATATGACCTGTATATCTTTTTTTGCAGAACATAAAAGATGATATTTTGAAGAATGTTGGTAACCAAACTGTTTTGGTCTGTAAATAACAATTCAGATGCAGCTTCTGAAAAACTTGACATGTGATTAATTTGTGATTAATTAGATTAATTCATTGGCACATCATGCAATTAATTAGAATCAAAAATGTTAATTGATTGACAGCCCTACTTTAGTTATTACAATACCAAGGTACTAACTGCAAGTACACTCTAAGTGGATAATGAAGTGCAAAATGAAGATGTTTCTCATTTTTCTCTTTTTCTTACAGGAAGTGACTTTGAAATGCTGCAACATTCCTGAAGCATTTGGGAACTGTATGCCCTTTGATAAATTTGAAGTTCAAGATGAGCTTGTTTTTTCTATCCCTCCCTCACCACTTCTATCCGTTCTATGTACTTTTAAAATAGTAATTGGACATTCAGATGAACATTCCTTTTTCCCATATATTTACATTTGAACACATTTGCAAGTGTACTGCAGTGGCCCCTTTCAAGTGTAAATGCAGTGGGCTGAACCCAAAGGGATCAAAGACAGCAGAGCGTTTCGCCCACTCCCTAACACAAGGAATGAGGCTGCAGCCCTAGATTTGGCCTCCTTCATCAGCCGCGCCAGAGGCTGTGTCCCCGCCGACAGACGCCAGCTAACCACAGAGCATTATGGAAGTGGACTGCGTTTTTGTTGAGCTTAAATGGGTGTTCCACTGGCGATCAATCACGGGGTCAGATAGAAACGATAGCGCAGCATCAGAGGAGATGGAGATGGAGGGTAACGCTATACCAGATCAGGAAACAGGCGGGAAGTCTGAAGTCACCATGCCAAGCAGAAACGCCTAGCTAAGGAGAAGCTGGCTGGGCCGTGTTGAAGGAAACAATAAAATATTAAGGGTCACTGGATACCTTGTCTCCCCTGGCTGTAGGCTGGAAAACATAGGGAGGTAACCCTGACCACGTGCGTCTGGGACGTGTGTGTGTGTGTGTGTGTGTGTGTGTGTGTGTGTGTGTGTGTAGGGTGAAAGACAGGTCAATATAGATGATCAGGGAGAACAGGGTCTGTTGATGCCCTTAAACTTGTGTGTACATATCTGAAATGTATTGCCTAAAGTCCTCATGTTCACTTTTCTGATCACTCCAACAATCAAAATTAAAATCAACATAGAATATATTTACATTTTATCTTATTCTTCTTATTCTCTTTTTGTACCCTATATTAATTGGGCCACTTTATTCCGAATAAAAATTGTTTGTCTTTAATCCATCCCTTGTATTTATAACCTCTCCCTTCCAATCGTCTGTCATATAGAGATTGTGATCTCCCAATGGATAAAATCAAGTGTGACCTGAATGGGGGGGGGGTCTGAAGTAGAGCATTGCAATTGAATGTCAAACCTGAAGTGCAAGTTTGAGTTTATCTAAATCTAGTTAAGGTTGACATTCTCTTAAATCTTACTTTAAGCACATATATTTCAAGACCACTATGTGCGATGGTTAGGAACCTTGTTTGCTAACACAAAGGTTTCAAGTGCAATTCTAGCCAAGGTTAATTCAGGAAAGAGTTAAAGTACCAATCTAACAATCTTCCTTTATCACTATCCTCAGACATGGCACTAATAATTTTACTCCAGGGATGCTGCATGCCTGCAATTAGCGTCCTAAGTTGCTTTGGATGAAAAGTGTCTACTGAATAGCAAGTAGCAGTTCTAACTCAAAATGTATCTATCCTCAGGGTATTTGAGATTATAACTAGCCTTTATCTTTTCATGTCATCATCTCCATTTGCCATCCTTTCCTTGCAGGAATGTCCAGTGTTTGAGATGCTATCTATGCCAAACCAGATGGTTGGCTGCTAGCTTAAGCATATAGGTCCTACTTTGTGTCATTGCTTGCTGTTCCAGATGGCTTGCCTTGTGAGACACTTTTGGCCATAGGGGATTGCATATGTGTCTTTGTTATTGGGACTTTTCTACCAAGGACTAAATGAGCTTTGCACTGCAATTTTCAAATCAAACTTCCAGCAACACTTATGTGTTTTAAGGCTCTAAAAGAATAAAGGTAAAAAAATATTGTTAAAAATAAATATTATTGCCATTTGGGGCCAGATGAGGCCATTTCTTGTCTCTGAAACTAAAGTTCAGTGATTTTTGGGGGTCAAATGTTGGTAAGGAGACCTTATGTGGTCTGGCCTAAATAGAAACCGTTACGAGTCATAGCCAGCCCTGGTAGGAGACAGAAATGATGGGGCTAATTCTAAAGGGTAGGTGAACGTGGAAACACAAGGCAAAGTACACGAAATAATACAAAATGTCATTTCAGTGACAAGAACTCAATAAAACAATTCCCGAGCTCACAGGCAGGCATTAGTTAAAGCTCTCAAACATAAGACAAAATGCCACAATTGCCCTCTTTCTTGAGTTCAATGAAAAATGCAGTTATAAATAAAACCTAGCTGAAATTCCGCTTTAATTAATGTCTCAATTAGATTGGGAACATTAAAGGTAGTAATGATTTCACTCTTTGGTCTTATCATTAACAGCATGCTCACTCTTGCCTGAGATATTTGCACGCTTCTGTGACTGTATTAGACTAGATTAATGAGGACTGTATCAAAAGGTAATTCACTCTGCCAATTTATCCACTTAAGACTTGTATTATAAGCTACGTTCTTTCTTCAACATACAGTAGTATGGTTATGAATCCCAGAACTCAATCCCAGTACATTACCTTTAGAAATTTTTATTTGCATTTTTTTTTTTTTTTTTTGGTGATGAGTTTAATATAGTACAGTTTCAGGGGACAGATGACAGAGCCTATAAAAGGAATGAGAGAAATCAATACAGGCATTTCTCTGAGTTCCTCTGATAACCCAAATAGACAGTATTTGTCGAAAGTGCTACTGAGAGCAGGTGAACTTTCTCAAGAGAGTGTACCGCACAAGTGTATCACATTGTATGTTGTAATCCCAGATGAAATCAAAATGATACATAGGTGGTTTTATTATTGCAATATAGTCTGTTACAGTCATAAAGGCCTTCGGGCCTAATAATCCTTTACAGAGTAATCAATATTTACTGTGGGCCTTACAGTGCTTGCCATTGCCTGCTCATATTGAACTGCGAGATGTCTTTGAACTCTTTAGAGACAACTGACTGATCTCACTTGAGAAACAACCAACATTTCCCTGCCTTCCCAAAGTAAATTGCCTCTGTTTCATCAACCAATCTATGCTTAATACATAAATGGTGAACAAGTCACAAATAGACTCTAGCAGTACCAATACTTGATGAAAAGAGGCTGCAAAACAAAACGGTGAACAAATAAAGGCAACTGCTATATCAATGAATTGATAGTAAATCTTGTTTTTGTGTTTTCTGTTGACTCGTTAAAGTCGCACCTTGCACGGCTCACCTTCTTGAAAATACTACTGCCAGCAGTGCATTGGCCACAACGATTTATGTGGTAAGTGATCTGGCCAAAATCGATTTAAACTGTCAGCACTAACTGGACATCAACCTTGGTATCATATCATGTGCGGGTTTTGTAATTCAAGTGACCGCAGTCTCGTCTTGCTGGTCACCTCTAATCAGACCAGAAGCACATGACCCTGATGCCCTGTACAGCTATTACTAATGAAAATTGTGTTCTGCACCACTCAAGTAGTAGCATTGTGTATAGCAGTAAAAATCCAGCAATGTCAGCTTTGGTTAAAAATAAAACTCCCACATGAGAAAAAAGCATTGAGATTTTATGAGTTAAATGTTTACAAACATGTTCTGTCCCTTTAAAATCATTAGAAAATCAATGTAAATGCCCCTTATGATCAATTCTGCACAGGATGTTGTTATTAGCCATATTATTTTTAAAAGTATTAAAAAGTATTGTTAATTTTTGAAACATTCTGTTGCATTTTTTAAGGGATTGTGCCCTTACCTTTCATTAAAAATAAAATCAATTGTGTTCTAATGTCACAGGTAACATTTTCTAAGCAGCTCTCTGTGCTGTAGCTAATTTCCTTCCCTCTGCCTCCTCTCACTTGAGTTGATATTTGTCTGCCAATGAAAAAGTCTCCTCACCTGGTAGAACCCAAACATGAAGTTAATAGCACTATGCAAAAGAAGCCATGCTTATCAAGTCAATGAAAAGCCAAAATAAAACACAACCAAATGTCAAACCTTCAGATTGATTTATTTTAAATAAAAACAACATTCATTTGGGATTAGTGATGTTCATTTCAATGAACTGGTTCATAAACTGTTTCATCGGTTTCTTACATCATCAAGCAATGATGTCACTACGCAAGTTCTTTTCTGACAACTCAGTGCCATAGAATAAACCAGAATAAACCAGTCTTATTAAGTCCTTGATTATGCTTAACAATTTAAAATATAATCTGCATGCACAATAAACTATAGTGAAATGTATTTATATATCTCAAAAGAAAGTTTTTTTGCAGGTTATAATAAAAAGTTATTTAATAACAATAGTCATAATAAGCATATTCCTACATGCCTCAGGCTTTCATAGTTTTGTCAACTCACTCATCAGACTCCTTGGTAATCCTCAGCAAATTTCGATAGTTGGTTGAACTGGCTCATTCGGTTCTTTTTGAGTCAGATGTGCTGCTTTGGCTTTTGCGTCTTGCGTCATCAACCCAGAACTTTGTTTGAATCAGTTCGATTAGTGAACTGGCTTGTCTGGTTACTTCCTGAGAACCAGCCCTAAAGAACGATTCGGTCAAGAATCGAACATTACTATTTGGGATTCACACAACCTCTTCATAACCACTACATTAATTGGACACTGTTTTACATTGTCAATTTATTCATAGTATAATTTAATTGTAACACCCATTAGACATGAGCCAATTTGAGAATTAAAAAAAAAAAAACACATTCAAATACTCTTTTGCACTTGCAAGCCTAGCTAATGCAAACACCACTGAATGAATGGAGTGAATAATCAGTGTTTCATCACTTTTTTAGATACATACATGTTCTGTGATTTGCAGCAAATTAATAATCAGCACATAAATACTGGAGACAGGCATACCAACATCAACAGAACATATAAATGTAAATTTTAATTTGGTAGCATTTGAGATTTGGTGAAAAGAACTAATATTATACATTGAACAATCATGTAGCTAAACATTTATCTCCAGCTGCAGGGTCCTGGTTGGGGCCTGATTATTTTGGTCATATGTGGCCATTTGATTTCTGTCTGCCTGCACATTTGCCTATTCAGGGGTAGAAATGGGTGAAACTTCTCATGCAGAACATATTCAGGAAGGGCATGTTTGTGCATCACTACATGTTTGCAAAGTACATACATAAAACCTCTCTACCTGGGGCACGATAAAAGAGACCCTTTGAAATCCAGACAAGCAAGACCTCTGCGCTTGTAGGACCAGATGTAGAAGGGGGTGGGGGAATGGGAACAGTTCACGGCGGTAGACGTATGTCTATTCTGTGGTCGTGCCACTTCCTGATAAGGAAACTCTGGAACTTGTTTATATGCGGCAATTTGAAAACTAATTGAAAATTCCTGCCTGGAAGCCGATGCATATCAAAACAGGATTATTTTAGAAATAATCATCTGCCACCGTCGGTCAACAGCTAATCTTCACTTTGTTGGAATTCAAATTAGCCAGCAATGTTTACATTGCCACAACAGTGGGGCTGGGGCCCATGCTATGAAGGGCCTATGTAAAGAGTAAATGCATTCCAAATAAAAATAATAGCTGCAGATAAACTCTCCACAAACCTCCCACAAACGTGCCGTAACGAAAAAGAAAAAAAAAATCCATGTTTTGTGTACAAAATTAGCAGGGTTTTTTTTTTTTTTTTTTTTTTTTTTTATGGGTACTCTGGGCTACTTCAGTAGACAGAGGAGAGCTGAAAGACTTGCATGGTGAGTTTAGAGAAAGTGGTGCTGTTAATATTTGATGGTGCATGTGTTTTGAAGCGGGGTGCGCGTTCTCAGGGCTTTTGGCCCTGCTGTCGGCCTCACTCTGGCTCAAATTGCTGGTGTTTATCACTTATGCCTGTGCTGGCAACAAAAGACGACACCCTATCCCTGTTCAAGAGCTGTCAGTCAGCCCGGCAGGGTGCTAACACTTAGCACAGGATGCAGGGATTTTGTTCTAAGCAGCAGAGACACACAGGCACTAATACACAATGTCCCTTCCTCAGTTAAGGGCTTCCTCTGTGGGGATCAAAGTAAGTGTAAAACGAGTCAATGATCACATTAAAAATGTGCAACTTAACACAGACAGGATCTACAGCTTTGTTTTGAATAAATTGTTGCTGTAGAGAGTGGCATATAGGCAAGCATTGATAAGCTTATACATTTTAATCTCTCAAAATCTGATTATCTATTGCTCTGAAGTGAAAAAAAAAAGTGTCCTGTACTGTAATTATGGCTGGGCGATATATCGCATGCGATTCTCACGCGCATTTCGTCAGTAAAGCCGGTTCCCTGATTACCGCTAAATCGCCATCACCTGCTTTCAAATGAAGCGCCATTTAACAGACAGAGCCGTAGTTCACTGATAAGCCACGCAAATATCGCGTTCATTATCGAAGGCGATTCATCTGCGATATGAACGTGATATTGCGTGGCGTCGCCCAGCCCTAACTGTAATTATCTATGATTATCGAAAGTCTAAAGATTTTTTGTGGATGTGGCAGACATTGTTTTCCTCAAGTGCTGTGATATTCTTTAGCACATCCGGACAAAAAAAGAAAAAAGAAAAAAGAAAGAAAGCTAAGAAGAGGCCACATTCCAAGAGTGATGATATTTAATATATCACTACTGGGATGTTGCTCTATCTGTATCACTCTGCTTGTCTTTGTTATTGCTGTTCCAGATCAGAGAATGTGTATAATTTAGCTTGAAGTGCATGAGAAAGATCCTCTTGCTCCAGGATCACTTGGAGTGGAGTTTTTGTTTCACCAGTTAGTGTGGTGCAGGGGAATGGGAATCCCAGAGTGGAACTGGGGCAGACTGATTACAGAACACTTTGAATGGGGAGAGAAATTGTTGGCACTCCACTTCACTCACAAACTCTCTTCCAGTTTGTGCATTTCTTGAAAACACATAAAGCATAACACTTTCTTTTGAAACTATTTTCATTGGAGGAAAATAAATAAATGAATAAATAAATCTACTCAGTATTAATAAATAAAAACCCTTCTTTGTCTGTATAACTGTGAGCATGTACAAGAGGACAAACACAAAATAATATGTATGTACAGGATGATGAATCAAACCACAACAAAAGCCACATAAAACAACAACTGGAGCACATCAAAACCCTTGTTCATGAAAGAATGTTTGCCAGCGGTCATTTCATTTGTTTATGTTATAGTTTAATTTTCACATTGCTGTAGTTCAAATAATACATCTGCAGACATAATATTTTGGCTCATTGCAATACTTTCAAGTTCAAGGCCTCTTACAGTCATTGGGAGCAACTAATTCCACTAAAAGTTTTTTTTTTTTTGACTGCATCAAAACTAATCTAAATAATGATGTTTGTGCACAATTCTTGCCTATTTATATTTACAGTATATGAGATTTATATTTACAGTATGATTTATGAAGTACAGCATTAAGGAAACCCTGCATTTATGTTTGTGGTGGTTTGTGTTGTCGTTGCAGTGGAATAATAGAAAGACAGCCACATTCACCATAACAGCATCAATTGAAGAAAAAAAAAAAAAAACTGCCCAAAATTACACACCTCATTTCCTTTAGTTGATCTTTTCTCTCTCTCTCTCTCTCTCTCTCTCTCTCTCTCTCTCTGACAGTGGAAAGGTTTCTATCTTTTTAAAATGTAACATTCTTCTGTGATCCAAAATAAAATAAATGCTGCTGCTACTATAGCACTTCACAGACTCTCAGAAGTCACATATGAAAGAAATATCCTGGAGGAAGAGTAAATACAACAATTCTGCACATATCAACAGCACAGGAATATCAAAAATGTCACCATTCCAAATAACTAACTGTGCAATTAAAAGTAAACACTGTTGAAGAGACCAGCATATTTGTCACTAGCACATGCGTGTTTTAGATGCTAATATGCTGGTGTTCATAGTGGGCTTCCTAACTAGTTTAACCAGCAAGAATTCCTAGGATGACCAGTATCACCAGCTAAATTTTACTGGTCCACCACTTAGATTAGCACCAGACTATCACTATCACTACTATCATCTGGGGCCCCTAAAAGGACAAAATGATGCAAGTGAACACAAAGCTTCTCAGGGTCCAGTGGTGGACCAGCATAGGACCAGCATGGACCAGCATAGGACCACTTGACCAGCATAAACCAGCTCAAACCAGCATGCCAGCTTCAAAACCTACCTTAACCAGCATAGGTTCAAAAACTGTTTCATCAGTTAACTACCATTAACTACCTTAATCAGCAAGGAGAGAAAATTTTTTTTTTCCTCCCATCTCATATTTTTTTCCCTTTAGGGCAGAGATGTCCAATCCTGCTCCTGTATCCAGTCCTGCTACAAAGTTTAGCTCCAATACTAATTAAACACACCTGAAACAGCTAATCAAGGTCTTACTAAGCATGCCAGGGCTGCGTTCCACTCCAGTTTTAGACACGCACTCGCGAACTTCCCTACACACTTCCCCTCGGGGAAATCCCTGCCGCCATTTTGAAGTGCGTTCCACTTCGTGAAGTGGACGAGGGAAGTCTGGATTTACTTCACATGTACACTTCAGGCAGCTCCATAACCCACAATGCAACACGATTATGACGTCAGCGCATATCGCGTTTAATTTACCCTACCACAAACAATTATATGATATATTAATTATTTTTTTAAACATTTAAAACACACATATATACATATAGAATGCTGTATTAAACAAATTTGTAAGGGGAAAAAATAAATAATAAATCAGCTCCATTGCGGATTCCAAGTGATCAAGGGCTTAGGACGTTCCAGTTCAGCCCATTGCAAAGGTTCCGCCAGAAGTGGGCACTCGTGCAACGTAAGCAATGACGTACATCCGAGTCAACGAGACTGAAGGAAGTTAGCGAGGGAAGGGCATTTAAAAACCGAACTGGAACGCAGCCTAGAAATGTTCAGGCAGGTGTGTTGAGGCAAGTTGGAGCTAAACTCTGCAGGACAGAGGCCCTCAAGGAGTTTGGACATCCCTGCTTTAGGGGCTCTGTAATAGTTAGCCAAAACAGGCTGGTTAATGCAAAATGGTCTTTGCAGTGCAGTTTTTAAGAAAATGTTGGTACTGTGCTGGGTTGCCACTTCATGTTTACTGTAAAATTTGTGTCCTGAAGCAAATCAAGTAGAGAATCACTGGATTAAAATTTATTTTAACCAAACAAGAGCTCTGGCCTCTATCCCACTGTTTCTGGTAGAGCTAAAGTGCAAAACCTGATAATTGCTCTCGATGTGTGCCGCATGTCTCATCGATTCACTGCGGCTCTAACCACACGGAAGAGAACTGCTAGGAGCCGAGGCACAATTGCATCACTTCCTCTGACTGTGGGTGGCAGAAGGTCACTGTGCTGATACCAGTCATGCTCCTGAGAGCGCTTGCACATCTCAGAATAACTGACACCTGGAAACGGCATGTCCCTGCACATTTAGTGCATGAAATGACAACTAAATTTACTGTAATAATTGTAATAATAATAATGATAAACAACAACAAAAACAGTGCATATCTGATACAATGTCGGTGCAGTATCAGATATAGATTGAGTAGGTCAAGTGCATGCATCTGTGCAAAAACAATATTGGTTCAATTCACATTCAGTTATGGTTTCAGGAGTAATTGTTCAAAGATGTTTGATGCTGGCAGCAGTAATTCAGATTGTCAAAATGAATGCGTTTCAGTAGAAGTGCAAGTGGATGACGCATGATGTGCTGTAATAGGAGTTCAGATTTCAGCATGTGTGAATAAGTCACTGGGTGGGAATTCGCAGAACGACACCATCCTACACACTTGTGGTTAAAAAGGTACATCTTTACAGGAATTTTAGCCTCTCTATGTTGAAATGTAGAAAAGACTAGTCTGCCGCTATGGTTTTTTGATAGTTTCGATTTCATCTTCATCTGGACTTCCGATTTTTTTGGTACACATAGTGCACTGCAAGCCAAGTGTTGTTTGGAACATGGTGTTTTGTTGCTAATTAGCACACTGAACATGCAACATGTTGTCATAATTACATAATCTCATATATAAATTATGCATTTTGCATATATATATATATATATATATATATATATATATATATATATATATATAATATACACACACACACAGCAGTTCTTCCTGGTTCTCGAATCTGATTGGCTGAGAGCTGTGCGATATTCTAGTGATAACAGCACTTCTACCTTTTCCGTTTGTATCACTCCTGTCATGTCGGTCGAGAATGACAGCAGAGAACATCTTCATCTCGGCCAGGGCTTCTGGGATTTGCCACTGTATCTTAAACCTGAGATATAATTCATTTTGGGTACATAAAACGGGCAATCTTTGGTCTTATTAATCTATTACTTGTTCCTGAGCACATCGAATTGGGCTCTGTTAAATTTAATAATTTAATATTAAGGTTATATTTAACTTACATACTGTAGAGCACTGCTTTTGTACGTTTGACTGAATTGTACAATTGTGTTTTTTCCTATTGTCATTGACAAATTGAATTTATCTTGGCATAGTTAAATAACAAGAGTTCAGTACATGGAAATGACATACAGTGAGTCTCAAACACCGTTGTTTCCTCCTTCTTATATAAATCTCATTTGTTTAAAAGACCTTGCAGTCTCTACTAATTAGCTGATGACTTGAATCAGGTGTGTTAGATGAGGGTGACATGCAAAATGTGCAGTGGTGGGGGGTCCCCAGGACAGGTTTGAGAACCACTGCACTATGAAATGAAAATTAGCCCAAGCTTTACTCACCCTCAAGTCATCCTAGGTGTATATGATTTTCTTCTTTCTGATGAACATAATCGCAGAAATATTAATAAATATCCTGACGCATCTGAGCTTTATAATGGCAGTGATAGGGATCAATGAGTATGAGCTGAAGAAAGTGCTTCCATCCACATCCATCCATCTAGAACATGTACTCCACACGGCTCCGGGGGGTTAATTAAGGCCTTCTGAAGCGAAGCGATGTGTTTTTGTAAAAAAATATCCATAATTAAACATGTTATGAAGTAAAATATGTAGCCTCCGCCAGACCGCCTTCCAAATTGAAGTTACGAAGAAAGTGTAAACTGGCTTCACGTCAGTTACACTTTTTCCATAAGTTGAATAGGGAAGTCGTAGGACGTAGCGCAAGCTTTGTGAACTGCAAGAGGTTTACACTTTCTGCGTACGTTGAATGCAGAAGGCGGCTCATGAAAGCTAGATATTTTACTTCATAACTTGTGAAATATGGATTTTTTGTTTTGTTTTTTTTTTTAACACAAATGCATCGCTTCGCTTCAGAAGGCCTTTATTAACCCTCCGGAGCCTTGTGGAGCACATATTTATGATGGATGGATGTGGATGGAGGCACTTTCTTCAGCTCATAGTCATTGATCCCTATCACTGCCATTATAAAGCTTGGATGCATCAGGATATTTATTAATATTTCTGCGATTATGTTCAACAGAAAGAAGAAAGTCATATACACCTAGGATAGTGTGAGGGTGAGTAAAACTTGGGCTAATTTTCATTTCAAAGTGAACTAATCCTTTAATAAACCATTAGATGGCGGCAAACTTATGAGTGATTGAGTCAGTCGCAAGAGACTTTTAAATTGAAAGGTACTTTTGTAAACAAAGGACATTGTTTTAGCGCTGTTACGGAAAATTCCCTTAACCTTAAGAAGGACAAATACAAAGATTGCTTTCCTCAGCGGACATTAAAGCAGATTTTTATAATGGATATAATATTATGGACATCGACCTGAAGAATGAATGTTATATCAGACATAGGTAATGCTCGCTCAGGCAATCTCTCTCTCTTTCTCTCTCTCAATAATACTGTACAAAATACAATGAGTTTCAATGGAGGGACTCAACATTCCTTAGTTACTAGTTTTAAAGTGACGTTTTAGAATAATTAGAAACGGAGCCTTGGTCAAACTGTCAACTTGAGATTTTAATCTGTGGTGGAAGGAAGTAGTTCTGCACAAAAGAGGGTTTTAAAGAGACTCCATTGTTATTTCTTAATTATTTACACACTTGTGTAGTCAAACTGCTGTATAAACACAATATCACACTCATAGTCATGCAATATGGCTGTATAACAGCGATTACCTACAGCCGAATCACAGCCGTGCTGTTATACAGCCATATCACATGGCTACGAGTGTGATATTGCTCATATATATGAAAATGAACTAGGAACTATGTATTGTAAAATGAACTGAATTTCATTGCCAACTACATTCACACTGCAGTTCAAAACCACTTACATCCCACAAGCATACTGTATGTGTCAGAGAAACTGAAGCAAAAATAAAATGTCAGACAGTATCAGTTTAAATCACAAAACAACAAAGGATGTTTATAGATGTTGACAGTGTTTGAGTGGTTTGCTAGCAAAGTTATTACTTAAAGTAAAATAAATCACATCTGTTTATAAACTGAAATAATAGGTGCAAGAAAAGGACTGAAAAAAAAAAAAAGACTGAGAGCAAATCTTACATTTCTGCAGTGTGTATACAGTAGCTTTAAAACCTATTAGCCACAATTAAAATGGGTAAATGCCATTGAAATAGAGGAGATTAGATTACAGCACAAGTTTTGTTCAGAACTATTTTTTTTTAAATGACCAAATAGTTTTTTTTGGTAACCAAATATAGTTTAAATATGCAAATTGAGTATAAAGCACATGTAAGTATATGAGTGTATGCAATAAATTGTGTGCAGTAAATGTATTCATACATTTTACACTGATGAAACTATCATTTAGTTTACAGAGCGAGTGCACATGCATTTTTGCATTTAAAACATTTACAGACAAGAATATATCAGTACATTTGACACATATGAGTAGAGAGAGAGAGAGAGAGAGAGAGAGAGAGAGAGAGAGAAACATCTCTAATTAAACAACAATCACACTGCCAAACCCATATGAAGATATATGACAACAAATCTTTTTCTTGCCTTGATGGCCATGCAGGCTGACTCATTTTGTGAAATTCAAAATATCACGCAGTCCTACTCTATATGTATGAGTGAGTGAATGCAAAATAATGTGCATATAAAGTTGTAGAGACCCTTGTAATATAATTCAAAGCAAGCTAACTACCAAACCTAATTATTTTAGAAAGAGAGACATAGCAAGACTGAAACTACGCAAAAGTATAGTGATCAAAACAGAAATCAGCCCCTGTCTGTAATGTTTTGATCATCAGTGAGTAATCTCTCCCCTGATATTTGAAAGTAACTTGCATCACAGATATTTCACACTTTTACTGCTCATCATATGAGAGTACAGCTTTGAAATGCAGGTCGAGTGTGTCTGAAGCTTGCAGGCCATCCTAGTTATTTCATGTGAGGGCTAAACTCTCAGTGTGTTGTTTTTGTGCTCCCCACAACAGATGCACTGCTCTTCTCTCCGTCTCATCGTGTTCTCATTGTGTCGAGAGCTGTCGCTTCTGCTTAACCCAACCCTGTTTAACCTGCTCCAATTAATTCATTACACTCCCGGAGAAACCAAAGTATAACGTAACATTCTAACTAATCCAAGGTGTCTGAACAATCATAACTTACAGTACGTTGTATGGATAGAAATGAAATAAGTATTTTAGGGATTTTTCTTAATAAATGTTCAAGTTGGCAACCATAAGAGCCCATCTCGTAAAAGAAACCTGCACTTTTTCAAGTTATATACTGTAGATGCTTGATCAGATGCGGCATTTGTGTCACCTTTGTAGTTAAATAATAATAATAAAACATTTGTGTCACCATTCATTAACCCATTTGTGCCCAAATTTTTCTGAATAGTTTCATGCATATAGTCCTGTTAATAGTGTCCTATGTGAACATGTTCTGCATTTATTTTCCCCAGGTTTTTGTTTTTTTTTTCTTAAAAAAAACGTGTTTGAATGTGCAGCAACTATAGTTGCCGGTGGGCAAATATGTTGTATGCACCTCTCAATGTAAAATTTGAATAGGAGGATAACATTTATGCATCTAACCCAAATTAGCTGCTTTCAACAGATCAACAGATCAATCAAAGTTGAAGAATATTCGATGCGAACGCAAAAAAGTTGCATCTAGCTTATAATCTCTTGAATATGAAAACAAAATAAATAACAAATCTTTTTGTTTTAAAGTGGTGGAACATAGTGAAGAACAAAGTGTAGCCATTAAGTTGATCCAACAGAGCATTGTGAATCAAAATGTTAAATTACATTGTTCATTAGAAAAAATTACCCTGGACCACAAACCCAGTCATAATTCACATGGGTATATTTGTAGCTATAGCCAACAATACATTGTTTGGGTCAAAATTATTGATTTTTTTTTTTTCTTTAATGCCAAAAATCATTAGGATATTTAGTAAAGATCATGTTTCATGAGGATATTTTGTAAATTTTCTACCATAAATATATAACAAATTCTTTTTGTGAGTGGATATACATTGTTAAGGACTTCATTTGGTCAAATTTAAGGTGATTTTCTCAATATTTTAATTTTTTTGCACCTTCAGATTCCAGATTTTCAAATAGTTGTATCTCGGCCAAATGTCCTATCCTAACAAACCATACATCAATGAAAAGCTTATATATATTCAGCTTTCAGATGATGTATAAATCTTAATTTAATAAAATCGACCCTTATGACTGGTTTGGTAGTCCAGGGTCACATATAACTAAACAAACTAAAAATAAATAAATTAAAAAATAAATGAATTAACAAATAACAATATATAATATATAACATATAACAATATAAAATATTATGAAAGCAAAAAGTACTAAACAAGACCAATAACCTTGATTTATTGACCCATTAAACACAGTATACCCCATTTCCCCATGATATATGTACTTACAACGATAGTTGCCGCTCGTACTTTTGACTAAGTATACAAAAAACTATAGATCTCTTGTAAGATTTGTTTTATTTGGATGATTCTAGAGACCCTCATGATTACGTAGATATATTATAAATGTATATAAAATATATAAAAAATTCTTAATATTGACAGCCTCATGTCACAGGAAGGAAGTGAATACCTTTTTTTTTGTTCTTGAAATCCTTTATTTGGATGTTTTCTTGCATGTCATTGAGACATAAAACATAGAAAACATCTAGAAAAATACTTACAAAAGAAAAATGACAACCATACACTGTGGCAACTATAGTTGCCGGTGGGCTAAAATGGATTAAATGAATGCATGATCCAAGTATATCTGTATCTGGGCAACATTCCATTAATGAGTGACCTCTGAACTATACCATCAGGCTGGTGATATACTTGAGCCACTATACAATTTCACACCTATACAAATGTTAAATTTGTTATCACTTATTGAAATTAGATCAGTACAAACTGACTTTGTGTTGCTCAAGAGCTGTTCATCCACTAAGCATAAATACTCTCAGAGGGAGTAAACTTTTATCCTGCTTGTGCCCTCTGGAGGTGCCTGGTATCTGTCCAAACAATGATAGCTCTTTTCAGGGTTTCCTCTGCAAGGCCAAATAGCTTGTGGGACTAAACAAACACTGCAACCCATATATCTGCCAAGGATTCAGACAGAGGCGAACTTAACTGAAAGCAGGAAGAAATCTCCATCCTGTGGTGGAGATGTGCACCTTTCATTGAGGAAGAAGGAAGAAGCAGAGGAAGGTAAATGGTATCTAGAATGAGGAACCACCAGGTCAGATTTGTACAAGAAGGCCCTGCTATACAAACATGGGATAATGACCACAACACTAGTTTGGGAAGAAGCCACATTCACTTAAGAGGCCATCTGACTGGACAGTTTTTACTTGAGATGAATACAGCGTCTTGGTTTTATGTGTTTCCTGTCCTTGTGACCTGTTAAATGCCATCAGAAGGCTGCTGCATCTTTACAACCATTTACTTTTTTTAACAATCTTGGCTGTTGCAGGATGCAGGCGTGCAGCCCTGGAGAACACGTGTCAGCCCTGCGGCAGTAGAGCTTGTAAAAGTATGGAGGTGCTGAGCCTTTGATGCCCTCATTATGGAGCATGGCCCGTTGCTGGAGGAGATAACCAGGATAGGCCTTTTCCTAAACTCCAAGCCTGTGCACCATCAACAGGAAGTCATTTATTCTCCATGTTCCTTTTGTATGCAGACAGAGGAGTCTGCTGATGGACTGATTGTGAATCAAAGAACAATGGTTAGACGGGTGTTTGTTTAGTTCCTACATAGCATGAAATACTTGCAAGCCTACATAACTCATAAACATGTAACTTATAGCTCAGCCCCTGGAAGCACAATGCTGGATCTGCTTCTCCTGTTCCCATGTATTTCCATCAGTAAAAGGGTCCTGTGTCCAAAACTGGTATTGCACAAGGCCCTTGCTAGTCCAAACTATGAGCAAATGTTCTTAATTTTTAGTTTTGTTCAAGGTTTGATGACAGTAACATATTTTAATGACATTTTATTTTAACTAAAGTATCAGTTTGTATCAATACTGGGTGCCTATTTTGCCTGTACTGTGAGCTTGTTTTTTGTTTTTTTTTAAACAAAACAAACCACTTTTTTGATTTATTTTCACACAAAATGTGTTGCTCTATCAATGTTTAATAAAGACACTGAACATTGGTTTTGACTGTTGGTTATGTAGCGAGTTGTGTCATCATTCATCTTGCAGGTATAAGTGGAAATGCGTATTGGTTCTGAAAATAGACAAACACCAGCACAAGCCTCATGTTGGTGGAAAAGCATTATCTTGCAACTTTATTACCAACCAGACTCAAGGAGTCCATTTTGGTAAGGTCTTCTGTTCCATCTTACAGCATTACCAACATATCTAAAGAGTAATACTTATTGGCAATGTTTTTGACATTCAACATAAAATGCTCAGAAACCTGATGTGAATATCATTGTAGATTAGCCTCTTTGATAACTGCTATAAATTTAACATTGTGGGAAAAAAAGTTTTTCTCATAGATTTTTATTGTTTGACCCAGCCCTTTCTGTTCTATCTTAGATAGAACATTATGCTTTCCTTCAACAGGAAAGCAAAGGCTTTGGGCAGTCTAGTATTGTGGCTTTGCCCTGAGGCCTGGAGTCTTGCTCTCTTTTCTGAAAAAAAATTAAATAATAAATAAATAAATAAATAAAAATTTCATAGGACAGCCTATTTATAGGCATTTAAAATACTGTCAATGACACCACAGAGCTACAAAGTGGCAAAGACATGTGGCATGCCAGAGGCAAACCTGATTCCCCACTTTAAGAAAACGATTTGCCAAGCAATAAGCTTGCAAAGACTCCATCATAATTAAAAATGGGTCTGATTTATGCCAGGAGAGTCGTTTTGATACTGTCCCTCTAAATCAAGACTGTTTTTCTCTCTCCTTAAACAATTGTAGAAAAAAACATAAAAACAGATATGCACAATAAGTCACTCATAATTGCTATCAATTAATAAGGACATTTGGTAATGTAAAATAAGGTTGAATTTGTTAACGTTAAAGAACGCATCATAAACTAGTCATATTTGTCATGAGTCATATTTGTGGTTTGCAATTAATTAAGTGCTAAATACCGTATTATAAATAACGTGTGGTAGTAACTGAACAGTAAAATAATTTAATGGTTGTACGTTTGCAGTGTGTATGCGGTGTGTGTTGCCGTAAGGCCTATGCGGCGCATATTTTTTCCGGTGCCCATGTTAACAGGTTAAAGTGCACGGTTCCAGGAGTTCCAGGAGCGTTGCATCTGCAGCAGTGCACCGATCGTTCACGCACCGAGCCCTATTTTTGCTTTGCTTCACGTGCTGACAGCGCATTGTTCATAGTCAAAATTAACAAAATTATTCATTGACATGAAAATGTAGTAATCTCACCATAAATGCATTTATTTAAATTATACTACTATTTTTCACAGTCATCTTTTTACTTCCAGCACAGAGTAAAGCAAAGAAAAGCAAAAAAATCCACGAGTAACAAAAATAACTAATACGGTCAACATGTAATTAAAAGTTTTTTTTGTTTGTTTGTTTGTTTTTGTTGTTTTTAATGTGAAATGCACTGGACAGTTTGTTATAATATGTGTTATATATTGTTATGTGGGTGAGGGCATTACATTTCCATACAAAGTGATAATCATGTGACAGGTGTCACAGACACGTCAGGTTCCAACGTCACCCAATCACAGCGCGCACCTTCTCCAGAATACTGATCACCGCCACCTGCACCTCATCACTCTCCTCATCAACAGCACTATAAAGCACTCACGCACACAGCACTCCACGTCCGGTCTCGTTTGCATACCCTACATGTTTATGCTTACCTCAAGGACTCCTCTTCGCATACCTACCTGTCTCCATCGTGTCGATTCCCATTGTGTGCCTCGTCTGTAAACTCTCGTCTATCTTATGAAGAACGCCGCCGCCGTCTCTCCCTTCGTCTCTGTCTCTACTGTGGTGAACCGGGGCATGTGATTGCAGCATGCCCCACACGACCGCCGCGACCCCTGGTGAGTGCCATTATTCCTGCTACTCACAAAATGAAACCACTCACTACTGCCGTCAATCTTACTGCCGCCAATGTTTCCCTTACAGTGGTCGCGCTCATCGACTCGGGGTCCGCCGGCAACTTCATCTATGGTGCCCTCTGTCGTCAACTCCGTATCAAGACCTCTCCGTCTCCGACCATCTACAAGATCTGCTCCATAACCGGCCGACCCCTGAGCCATAAGCGCGTCTGCTCCGTGGCAGGACCTGTTACCATTCAAGTGGGACTTCTACATCAAGAAGAGACGCATCTGCTGGTTCTGGAGGACTCCACCGCTGACGTGGTTCTGGGGCGCCCCTGGTTGGAGCAGCATAATCCCACCATCTCCTGGAAGACGGGCGAAGTCCTGAAGTGGGGCGACACTTGCTTCAAACACTGTTTGACGGATCTGCCAGTTCCACCTATTTCCTCACCTGATCTCTCTCTCTGCGCCACGTCCATCGAAAGTCCTGTTGAACAACGTTCTGTTGAAATCCCCGAGTGTTACGCCCCCTTCAGCGACGTATTTTGCCCTCAGCGGGCTTCCAAGCTGCCTCCACACCGGCCATGGGATTGTGCCATCGACCTACTTCCGGGTGAACCAGTGCCCAAGGGAAAGATCTACCCTCTTTCCATCCCGGAGGAGAAGGCCATGGAGGATTACATCAAGGAAGCCCTCGACCAAGGATACATCAGGCCGTCTACTTCCCCTGCTGCTTCCAGTTTCTTCTTTGTGGCTAAAAAGGACGGAGGCTTGCGGCCCTGTATTGACTACCGAGCACTCAATAAAATAACTGTGAAGTTCCGTTATCCCCTTCCTCTCGTCCCAGCGGCCCTAGAACATCTCCGTGGTGCCACTGTGTTCACGAAGTTGGACCTCCGCAGCGCATACAACCTCATCCGGATAAGTGAGGGGGACGAGTGGAAGACCGCCTTCATCACCCCCACTGGCCACTACGAGTACTTGGTCATGCCGTATGGACTAGTCAACACCCCCTCCGTATTCCAGGACTTCATTCATGAGGTGCTCCGGGAGTTTCTCCACCGGTTTGTCCTGGTCTACATAGACGACATTCTCATCTACTCCCGGAGCCAGGCCGAACATCGGCAACACGTTGCGGAGGTCCTCACCCGCCTTCGCCAATACCATCTGTTCCTCAAGGCCGAAAAATGCACTTTCGGACACGACGCACTCCCACCATTCACTCAGCCCACACATCACTTGGCACTGGTCACCCGGGGGCCAATGAGACCCTCTCGTTGCTGAAAGAACGCTTCTGGTGGCCAGGGATGGCGGCCGACGTCAGAAGGTACGTGCAGGGCTGCAGGGAGTGTGCCATCTCCAAGTCTCCTCGTCATCTGCCAGCTGGGAAACTCCTTCCGCTGCCCGTTCCAGATCGCCCCTGGTCACACCTAGGAGTGGACTTCATATCTGATCTCCCTGTCTCAGACGGATACACCACCATCCTAGTTGTTGTGGACCGGTTTTCAAAGTCATGTCGTTTAATTCCACTTCCTGGACTACCTACTGCAATAGAGACCGCCGAAATACTCTTCAACCAAGTCTTCAGATATTTCGGAATTCCAGAAGATATCGTCTCCGACCGAGGGCCTCAGTTCATATCCCGTGTATGGAAGTCCTTCTACTCACTCCTAGGTGTGGCCGTCAGCTTAACATCTGGATATCACCCCCAGTCGAACGGGCAGACGGAAAGGAAGGTTCAGGAGATTGGCCGCTTCCTCCGTACCTTCTGTCATGACCACCAGGACTCTTGGAAACTAGTTCCTGGGTTGGGCCGAGTACGCCCAAAACTCCCTCCGACAGTCAACTACTGGGCTTACACCGTTTCAATGCGTACTCGGTTACCAACCCCCACTGTTCCCCTGGGATGGGGAACCCTCCAACGTTCCGGCAGTGGATTACTGGTTCCGAGAGAGCGAGAGGGTCTGGGACTCAGCACACCACCAACTGCAACGAGCCCTGCGCAGACGCAGAATGGTAGCCGACCTCCGACGTTCCAACACCCCGGTCTTCCAGCCTGGTCAGATGGTCTGGCTATCCACCCGTGACATCAGACTGCGTCTGCCCTGCAGAAAGCTGAGTCCCAGGTTCATTGGCCCGTTCCCCATCGTCAAGCAGGTCAACCCGGTCACCTATCAACTCCGCCTTCCACAAGGGTACCGTATACATCCAACTTTCCATGTGTCACTCCTCAAAGCTCACCATCCCTCTGTTCTCCCCACAAGACCTGACGTGGCTCCTGCCGAACCCCCCCTTCCACTCATCCTGGAGGACGGAGCTGCGTACGAGGTTCGAGAGATCTTGAACTCCCGGCGTCGTGGTGGTCAGCTTGAATACTTGGTGGATTGGGAAGGATATGGTCCCGAAGAACGCTCCTGGGTCCCAAGGGACGACATCTTAGATCCCAGTTTACTCCAAACCTTCCACGACAGTCACCCTGAGAAACCGGCACCGCGGGGAAGAGGACGACCACCACGGCGTTGGGGTTCTCGGCCCTCTGGAGCGGCCGTGGAGGGGGGGGTACTGTCACAGACACGTCAGATTCCAACGTCACCCAATCACAGCGCGCACCTTCTCCAGAATACTGATCACCGCCACCTGCACCTCATCACTCTCCTCATCAACAGCACTATAAAGCACTCACGCACACAGCACTCCACGTCCGGTCTCGTTTGCATACCCTACATGTTTATGCTTACCTCAAGGACTCCTCTTCGCATACCTACCTGTCTCCATCGTGTCGATTCCCATTGTGTGCCTCGTCTGCTCTGTGAGTGTGTTCCCGTCTGCTTCCAAGTGCTCCAGCGATCTCCAGTCTCCAGCGTCTAACTCCCTGCAAAGAAAAGGACAGTAACTATCCCATTTGCTATCAGTTCAAGTCAACTACTACCAGTTCTCTCACCTGTTTCATTCTCCTTGCTCTCCTGTGGTCAAAATAAAGACTGTGTTACATTATACCTGTGTCTGTCCTCCGTCTACTGTAACAACAGGCTGGTAGTCCGAGAACTAAACAGAACAATAAGGCAGCACAAAGGATTATACTCAGTTAATAGAGGGTATGCATTGATGTCACTTTCCCGCCAGAACACGCCCCCTCAGCCGGACAAACGAGCCTGCTGCATGACTGGATTTAAAGGTGGGATAAGTAGTTAAAAAAAAAAAAAAAAAAAAAAAAAAAAAAAAACATTGATACATCATTGTTGATATTTGAAATCAACCCATACAAACCCACCCCTCTCTTCATTGCTCCACCTCCAAAACGCACCCTCCAATCCTAACCACCCTGCTCCAAGTCGGCCTCGAGTGCACTAACAATGACGCTAAACACAGCATTCTCTAGCAGTTGTCAGTGCGCAGTGGTTTCTCACAACTCTCACTAGCTTGCCTCTATTACACATGCAATGCGAGAGCGGATGTCTATCACAGCTGATGCACAACAAAATAATGCTTCATGAAAAATAAAGAGCAGATGATGAACGAACGACAAGGAAGCACAAAAAAATGAATGTACAGAACGCAAGAGTAAATACAAACAAGTGTTCTTCGTTAGTCGCCAACAGCACAGCAGCTCCAGACAATCAATGACACTCAAACCCAGTGTTACTCACATGTGAAGCGGAATCAAAGCTGCCTCCATGTCTGTTTTCAGGCCTTCCCACTTAGCTCTCTCGAGTGCTGGAAAGCTTTTCTAATATTAACGTGGGTCCTAAAGCGCTTGCCCAGCGCTTTTTTTTCTTTTTCAAATCTCCCTCTTGCTCATTCTGTCTCCTCGACCGTCATACGCCCCCTAATGCTAATTGGTTAGACGATTGTTGTGTCAGCCCGACTAACTTCCAAACAGTGTTTCTGAAAAACTACTTTCCCCACCTCAGGTAAAACATGATTAAACTAAAGGTTGGACTCAATAGTGTTCCTGTTACAACTTACCAAAGATCCAATAATCCATGGATATTGACATGCAGCCAAGAATCATGTTTTCAGACATTTATTAGTAAAATAGTTGTTAAGTTTAAGTATTGGGTAGGATTAAGAATGTAGAATAAAGTCTTGCAGAATAAGGCATTAATGTGATTTTTAAGTACTAATGAACAGCCAGTATCCTATTAAGATTCATGCTAATAACCAACTAGTTGATAGTGAGAATAGGACACTAAATTAAAGTGTTACCATTATTCTTATTAACTCACCAAAATACTTAAAGTGAGAAGGATACATAAAAGCATGCATTTTAACATTAGACTTTAAATTTTGATGTTAAATCCACGATTGTATTATATATAATTGTTCTACAGTCTATACTATTTAGTTCAATTACTTCAGAAGTAACTGTAATTGAATTGTAGAAAAAAAATAAGCAATCCCTTACTTTACGTTTTTAAGGGAAAAGTAATTAAACTACAGTAACTAATTACTTAGTAACTTACTCCCAACATTGCTTACACCACACAGCTAACCTAGGTTTTATTCTGGGTTAGAGATTGCAAACCAAAATTGGACCAATCAGCTGTGATAGAAGTAACATATCTGATGCAATAAAGCCACCCTCCCCGCATCTCTCACCAAAGTGAAGCAGTTCATAGTGAAAAAAATTTAGAGACAAAATTGCCCATCTTTTGCTGCTAACTTTGCATTTAATATATATATATATATATATATATATATATATATATATATATATATATATATATATATAGTATATAGTATATAACATTTGTATATATTATAAGCTTTAATATATAAAGCTTATACTATAAGCATTTCAACTGGACCTATATGAATTATTCATATTCATTTGATACACATGCATTGATATTGTCAGATATTTTAATTCAGCTGCATTCTCTCGCTGCAGCAGCAGCAGTGTTTATTCCTGCCTTGTAAATGCATTTAAATTCATGATATTTTAATGATCTGTCTTGCAAAAAGTGAATCAAACTGATGCTCTCCATGTGATTGGCTGTTCACAGCACATCACAATTCCAGGTGTACGCCCTTTAGAGTTAATCACAAACTCTGTTTCAAAACTGATCTAAACCAGGTTGGATTTGTATGGTTTGGTTTTGTCAACTCTAAACCTATTCTGTGACTGAGTTCAACTTGTTTTATACAACTGGCCACTAAAGAATACCACAGAAAAAAAAAAAAAAAAAAAAAAAAAAAAAATCAAATTCAATTCAAATCTGCTAATATAACACAGAGCTTAATATATGTTTATGATACTTTGCTGCCACAGCAGGCATCTGAAACCACCTATACGAAAGCATTTGATGCTTATGGCTTCTTTTTTGCTGTTTCCTATGATTAATGGGGCTTTGATAGATCAGCAGTCTTTTATTAGGAACAAAAGAATAAAGGCTGATTGTGGAACTCTGAGGGCAGGTGGAGTGTTATATGTGTGTGGGTGTGTTTATGCGTGCGTGTGGCATTTTGCACCATGCGTCTAAATAGCAAATATGCTTATAAGTCACAATGATTTGTGCTGGGCAGCCAAAATGGGAGAGAAAACTGGACAAAAGAACAAAGAGTCATCCTATTCATATTCATTTTGATATTCTGTTGTAGACTTGTATACTATTCATACCACAGGCAACATTTTATTTATTTTTTTATTTATTTATTTATTTTTTTTTTTTACAAAAAAGCTGTTTTTGTTTGATACTTACAGATATTGTTTTCCTTTACGTTGTGTTTATGTGTCTGTTGAGGGCGATGTGAAAGCAGCGAGATGCCCTTTCTGCAGGCCCATTTCAGGTGATAATATTATGTTGCTTCTTGGTTGTTATGCAACACTTTAAAAAAGAAATGTCCAGAGAGTGGCACTAAAAGCATGTTCAGTTTTATCCAAAACAGATGAACATGAATGATCATGACCAATGATGAACATGACCATGTTTTATTACAATGGTGGTTGTACTGTTGTATATACATAAGTTAGAAAAGACATGAAAGTGCTTGAAGATGAAGAAACACCTACAAATTCACCAATCTATGTTGCCTGGCAATCATAAAACCCCCACAATTAGGCTAATTAACTAAGTAACCTAACTTATTATGTTTATTATTAATTAGCTATTAATAACAATGTTATTAATTATTAATACATTCAAATATTTTCAAAAATGTGGGTGTTGGTGTTATATAAAGTACACAGTGGTAACCCACTGTAATTCACAACCTTTGGTGACATACAGTTATTTTATTTTTTTTTTTTTTATGTTATTAAAAAATGTAACTGGAGTAAACTACATATCATGAATTTCAAAGAATACCATAATGTACGAAGGAAAAAAAAAAGAAACAGATAATTTTGCTGCATGGGAGTTTCACAGCATCACACAGCATATTTAATGTCACTACACGCAGGTTAAACACACAGGAAGGAACCTCCTGAGGATATGATACAACTTTCATAAAATTTTGCGCTCTCTCTCTCTCCCTTTAAAAGCATTAGCATTCTCCGCTTCCCCCATCCTGAGCTTTCTGCAAACTAGCACTCTCACTCTCTATTGAAGGACACAAGAAAAATATATTTAGCCAGACAGAACTACTCCAGTGGTGAGAGCCAGAACACAGAGAAACAACTGCTGGTGGCAGAATATCCACAATATTTATTTAATAACCCTGAAGTGTATCACATGCACAGCCATAGTTCTGGTTAAAAATAGTTTCACAGAATTTGAAGAAGAAGAAAAAAATTCTTGGCATATATAGATACTGTATATTCATTAGTGAATATTGTAGAGAGTGGGCAGAGAGTGGAAGTGCTAAGATTTTCTGAGTGGTTTTTAGCATGTGTGGTGTGTGCACTGGGTGGTTGCTTGGGCATTTCTACATTGTAAACCCTAATGCTCAAAACAATTAATTGGTTTGATTATGACAAACTTAAATTAAACAAATTAGTTCAGTCAAATCAACTTTTATGAGTATTTAGCACTTTCCTTTTCTTTCAAGTTCACAGAACTGATTTTTTTAAGTAAACTTTCTTTTAAGTTTAGATGAACTTCAGTTTAACTGAAACTGGACTGGAATATCTATTTCCCAGCATGCTTTGCCCATGGCACTCAAAAGGGGGAGTACATGCTAAAATTAAGTGTTATGTAATGTTTTTTTTTTGTTTGTTTGTTTGTTTGTTTTTGTGCAAGACGAATGTTAAGTGGGAGATTTAGTAGTGATAAATGTTTTGTTATGCTAACTTAGAAGAGTTTCTGTTAATGTGGGTTTTTGGAGAGTTACTATTATGGTGACGATTGGCGCATGTGGCTTGGTTTTTGAGAGAAAGCATGTTAAATGCTTTATATTGCTGTACTCATTAAGAAAGTGCTATACCATGCTATTGTTAACATGTTAGCAAATTAGCAAGTTAGGATTTTCTGAATTGGCTTGTCATAAGTTTACGCTAATAAAAATGTTTACATTGAGGTTACATGATAACTTTAAATTAAATGAATGAATTAGTGTACTCAAACATTTAAAGTTAAGAACAATTAAAATGTGCGTGTACAAAATAAAAATCTACCAGTTTACCATTTCTTAAATTAAATTTCTTTACTTATTTATTTATTTATTTATTTTTTTTTTTTGAGTTTTGCCAATTTATTCAGGTTTACAGTGTAAGTTTATGTTCTGGTCCCTATATATGGCTAAGGTTCCTCCATCAGTGTAAGTCTATGCTATTTTTAAACCAATTCATCATCTTGTAGGCAAATATTGTTAGTCTGACTGTTTAGAAAAGCATATATGATTTGGGGTATCTAATTCATGTCCAGTGTGCCACGTTACATGTTAAAATTGAATAATTAGGATTTTAACCCTAACTGTGAGCAATAGTAACAGTAACATGAATAAATACTAAATAACACAAAAAATTCAGATCAATTTAGGCAGAAGCCATGCCAACCACAGACTAAATATTCTACGAATGTCTTAGGATGTGGTTGGCCAAGTAGGCTGTTATCGATGGTATGTGTGCACCATGCGTGTGTGTGTGTGTGTTTAGTGTGTTTACAGACAACATGAAAGAACTGAAACAAAAGGAATTAAATGAAGCAATCACAGCAGATGAATCATTACACAAGTGCCATGTTTGTATTATTTACCTTTATTTCACCATATGTTACATGTAGTGAGCTCTGAGCATTATCTCTGAGTGCCCCAGCTGCTCTGTGACTTTCCGTGTTTGGGGTGAGAACAACAGAGGAAAGAGAGAGAGACCGAGAGATAGAGAGACAGAGACAGAAGAGTGCTCCATCTAAAGCCCCAACCACATCCTCTAACACATCTGTCAGTAGCAACTGTGCTACTGAACGCTCACACACACCTCTCTCTCTCTTTCTATTTCTTCCTCACACACACACTAAAACTGTGAGTTCCGGGAAATCACATTAACATAAGTGTGACTGTTAAAAAGCGGCCACTAATCACTCACCATCTCAATATATTCATGGTTGGAAGGAGTTGACTCAAGGCATCACTGCACCTCTATCTCGAAGCTGAAATATTCTGTGCGCAACCATAAACACACACACAAAAAAAAAAAAGCATAGATGGGACATAAAAAAAAGATGAGAAGAAGACAGTCTTAATAATATGAATTTTATTGTTTAAACAGTATATGATGGAAAATGTATAAATCTGCAATAATTTGTAATTGATATTTATCTCATGGTCATTACAAACCTACACACTTCTATCTCCAATGAATCATGAAAGATGTTTTATGCTTTACCATACACCATAGAACATGATTTGTACTCCAAAAAAGCTTCAAAGATCAAAAATGAAATTAAATAATTAAAAATAATAATAATAATAATAATTGAATAAATATTGTTCTCTCACAAACCTCTCATTTGACAAAATCTATCTTTAGAAGACTTTATTTATTCATTTATTTATTTATTTATTTATTTATTTTTACTTTTCACAATTTTGATCAGTCCATTTTCTTTCTTTCTTTCTTTCTTTCTTTCTTTCTTTCTTTCTTTCTTTCTTTCTTTCTTTCTTATACTATATAAATGTTTAATAGTAGGGGATATGTGGAGGACACAGTGGACTGGGGCTGGATCTGGCGGGCTGACAGCAGAGGTCAGGGCGGGGGCTAAGAGGAGAAGAGCTAAAAGATAATTGGAGGGAATAGACAGGTTTGAATATGGCACATCAAAAGAGATGCGATGCTCTCCGGATACCATTTCCAAGAACTGTGGCTCTTCACAGACAACATTTAAACATTTTTTTTTTTTAAGAATTATATTTCTCCTGTGTTATTTTCCATCAGGTAAAAATCAGAAACAGTGGATTAGGCAGAGAAGTTTAATAAGTTTGTTCAAATCCCTTCCCCTAACTATGAGCAATGGTAACTATGATGGCTCTCTTTTGTTTATAATAAATTAACAGATCAAACAGACTAATGTTCCAGTTTACAGAAACAACTCAAAAACTGAAGCAACTTGTGACTATTTCATCGTTTAACATTTTGAGTGACACATAAAGAAAAAAAAAAGCTGTCAATGTGTCCCTTTAGAAGTTTTCAGGGGAACAAGCTCTTCAAAAGACTTGCAATGCCTCTGTAGGGTAAAAGACAATAGGTGGCATGAATATACTGTTGTAAAAGCCCTTGTCTGCAATATGCTTTATACTCTGAGCATCCCTTGATGTACATTTCTTTACACACTCACAATTAAAAAAGCTACACAAGACAACAACCTCTTTAGATGAACTTTCCACAAGCTGAAACTAGTTTCTCACTGTTTTCTTTTTATTCAAAAGACTGAGCGTAAAGAGTGTCATGATTTTAGCTTTGTAGCCATGTTCCAAAAGTCAGTCAGCCATGAAGCACTTGTGTCTGCGTTCACATACTTGCGCAATTCACAACCTTCAATTCAGGTTAAATTCAGTCACTTATGAGGCACCATTTGGTAGCTGTCTATGTCTGCAATGGACAGCGAGCTAGTTTTTGGAACAGAGCTATTCTTGTTTGGCTGTATTATAAATGCACTCTTAGTATATAAGAGCACAAGATGTACATTAAGTTTCAGGATCGTGTCCAAGAATCTTGCTTTGTGAAACCGCAAAACTCCTCAGCTTCACCTCCTTAATCATGACATATAGATCGGTGTTGCTTCCTGTTGGACTGGTCCATTATTTCATTCAGGGGTGTCAGATGCCCAAAGTACGATTATAAGGAGACATGTTATTGTTTTTCTGTCTTTTGCTGCTGACTGCAGACTGGTGGTAATGTATAATTGACTTCTAAATGTCATGTTTAAGAGGGGAAATCAGAATGAGTCTCTCTCGTTCTCACTCACTCACTCTCTCACTCACTCACTCACTCACTCACTCACTCACTCACTCACTCACTCACTCACTCACTCACTCACTCACTCACTCACACACACTCTTAATGTCTCAAAGAGAGCAGCATGGCTGAATTATGGAGGCTGTATGTTACATGAGAAAGATAATAAAGTGAAGATAGTTTGCGTTTAAAAAAAACATAAAAGAAGATTTTTTTAAATAAACTTTATGTGTTTTGGCTGTTCCCTTTGATGACAACGACATTTTGGGGCCCTGAAAACGCAAACTTTTAAAAACAGGTTTCAAGTTTTTGAAAATGATTCGATTATCATCTACAAAAACACACATTTGTGAAAATGGTAATGTCATGTGCATGCGTATTACGTGTTCAGTCTATAGCCGCATAGTTTCTTTACAAAGTGACATTGCCAACTACTGGCCTGGCATGCATTATACAGTGTTTAAACTTAAGCATCTTCGTGGATCCGTGTCTGTACAAGAAAAATGTACCCTGATTGAGCAGAAAAACTAGACTGGGTAAACCCAGCCTGATCTGCCGGCGATTTGATTTCGTCCAGCAACTCAGTCTGGAAACCCCTACATTCATTTCTACTGGTTCTGTTACACTTTTGCGGGAACCAATCACAGACTCGCTATTGGCGGGTATAACACGATGACGATAGAAAAGCGACGGCAAGCATGACCGTCAATCCAATTCCTTTTAACCTCTTGACGATGCTGAATGACTTCTTTAGTTTAGCAAACAAATCGCTTGAGGGGGTGTAAATAATGTTTTTTTTTTTTTTTTGCACAACCTGCAAAAATCGCTCGATGCTATTGCTGCTTCTGCAAACCGCTTATCAATGCTACAAACCAATACAAACTAAACCTGTCTGGAGTTTTCTCGTCGCTCTGCAAAGTACGTCACCCGGATCGTTGATCTGATTGGTTGAAGGACTATCCAATTGCCTCTTGAGCAGTAGAAAATACATACAGTCTCCCCAGACCAATGTTCAGACAACAGAAAAACTGCATCCCCTAAATTTATCTGAATGGTGTAGTATAAGGTAATCTCACGAAAGCCAGACTTTCAACAACATCAGCAAAACAAATACCCAGAATTTGTTTTGCTCTACCATTTACTGTAGGTTCAGGGCCAGATTTAACTAAACGCTACAAATTAGCCTGAGAGCGCAACTCCACAAATGCGCCAAAGGGAGTGGCAAGTTTTGCGCATGATCTACTGCTGATATGCAAATTAAAGAACACAGACACAGTCAAATGACCAACGCAATCTACCAAGAGCAGCGCAAATTAGTGTTGGGTCGCAAATAAGCAGAGCTGATGCTCATCAGGTGCGGGTCGACACAGGTGCAACTTGTTACAGTACATGTAATCTGACAAACACATACATGTATCCTTTGCCAAGCCATGTGGCCTATATGGCTTGGCTTAGTAAATCACGACAGTAGTTTTTTAATGCCAAAAGAGGGTTTGCGCTGGCGCAAGCTGTTAGTAAATGTGGCCCATAATGTCTTACTCTCCGAAAAATTTTAAGCAAAATTGTACCTTGTGGGGTACAACAGCTTGTCACTGGGGCAGTACCCTGAAAAAGACATTTCTGTACCTTATCTACCCCTAAAATAAGGTATTAATATGAGCTTGGGTAATAAGGTACAAAGTTGTCCCTGTAAGGGTACTGCTCCAGTCAAAAGCTGTTGTGCACCTAAAGGTACAAGTTTTGCATTTTTTTTCCCCCACACCTTTTTGATAACATAAAAATAGGTTGGACAAAATAATAATAATTTCACAGGAGAGTCAGTCTGTGATTATGTGTACAAAAGCACAGAATATGTTAGCACAAATGTGCAGTCTTTTGCAATCTGAATCTTTTTTTTTTTTTTTTTTTTTCAGATTTGCAGCTGATCTTTTAAGCCCGTGAGAAGGCCAAACTGGTTATTGCCTGAATTGATACTATAATCTGTTGTCAACGTGTTCAAGTTCTTAAGTTAATTTAAATTCACCAAAAGTAAGGGTGTCCAATCCTGCTCCTAAAGGGCCACTTTCCTAGTTTCTACTGTCCCTGAAGACCTTGATTAGATGGCTCACATTTGCTTAATTAGAGCTGGAGCTAAACTTTGCTGGAAAGTGTTCAGGTTTAACAAGTCCTCTAGTTCTTTCTGTGTTATATCAAAGCAGTCATCAGGACCTTTTTATGCTCATGTTTTCAGTGTTTACTGTGTACACTTCCCAGATTCTTACTACTTGGCAACCTTTTAAAATTGTCCCTCTGTGATGCTTTTCACAGTGTTTTTATTTTTTTTATTTTTTTGGAAGTCAAAGTGCATCATGTTTGTGTTCATATGGGTGCTTAATCCCTGAGGAAAGTAACAGTTGTTTAATACAGTGTCCTAATCAGGCATAATAGCGACAAACAGCACTATATTTTGTCTTCTGATTGTCATATAGGCTTCATGTAATTCACACAGGACTCAGTGGATGAAAATCACACTCGCCATGTATATTAGTCATTTAAAAAATGAATGAGGAAAGCTTGATTGATTGTAACACATGTAACATATCCAATGTTTCTCAATTTCCACAAATACACACACACACACACACACACACACACACACACACACACACACACACACACACACACACACACACACACACACAAAAAAAAACTTTAAAAGGATGGCAGAAATCACAAAAGTTATAAAAAACACAAGGTATGTATTCTCAGTTGTACGTTCTTCAGCTGTGCAGGGCATTGCAAATGCACAAGAGTGCGCAAATAGAGAGAACTCATCCACACAATGTTCTGTTTTGATTGTTCAGGCTGTGATTTTTTTTTTTTTTTTTTGCATAGCGCAGCATTTCTTCTTTCAGTGCGGACAGAAAATTTGCTTAATGGTGTAATATTACTGTGTCACGCCTAGTTATGACACTTTACAAGGTGTTCAAGGTGATTAAACAGTAGTGACAAGTGGGTTTGACAGAGACACAATTCTAGAAGATTTGAACAAGAAAGACAAAAATATGCCATATGTATATGTATACATGACATCTTGAAATTAGCATGTCCTTAACTGTCCAAGCATCAGACACTAAATTGTGAAATGTTTGAATTGTATCTAATTTAAGACGCACTAAATCAGTCTCACACACACTTCCAGCAGTCCCTTGAGGGCAAAGCTGGACAACTCAGCCGAGGCTTTTTATGACAAATATTGATCCTCTTGCCAGGGTGCGCCGCAAAAACTCTGCCCAGACAGACAACAAAAATAACTGTAACTATATCACAACTTCCTGCCAGAGGGAATGAATCTCTAGATATGAGCCCGCATGGAGGCTATTTCTGTCCACAGTGGGGGGCTGAATACAGGAGACCCAAGCACAGGCCTCTTCCCTGGAGATGTGTGAGTGTGGGAATGTGTCAGGATGCTGCAGATTACCGTAATAAGAGTGTGTAAAGGTTTAGGGGTGTAAGGCCGAGCTCTAGTACAAGTGTAATGGAGTGCCAGCAATAGTGTATGTGTCAGAAAACAACAGCATTGATGGATTACGAGAAGAAAAATGGAGGGCTGGTGGGTATGTGAACAGGAAAGAGAATTACAGTGAGGAAACTGGGAGGTGAAAGGTCACACTGTCTACAGAAAGATAGAAAATATCCCTCCACCTCACCTCCATCATGTATTTCAGATTTCACAAAAGCAGATGGACAACTCACAAACTCCAGGGGAGACTTTACAGTATATCAGTTTAGAAAAGGTACATTTATACACACATACAGCCCACACCCACATAACACCTCATGGATAGGGTTCAATAATAAAATCTTACGGATAACTTAGTGTACTTCTGTGCACTTTAAAGCTTTCATGCTGATTATTTACGAGTGTGCCCTCTACCCCACCATATGCTTCAGATTTTGTTTAATTATAATAATACTGGAGTCTTTGTCCAACAAACTCCATTTAAGTAATAACTATATTTCTATAATGTTCAGAGATTTTTTTTTTTAAGCCCAGACCCATTTAATTAACTCAAATGTCAGTTAAGCAGCTGTTTGAAATATTAAGTGCATCAGGAAAGAGAGAAATGTGTTTATTTGGAAGTCTAAGAGAAGGTGATGGTTGTGCAGAGGGAGCACTTGCTATGGCAGAGGCTTGTATAACACATACATGCTGGTAACATGCTGGTATAACATAGAATGTCTTTAATTTTGTGAGGAACGGTTTTGGTTTCAGTAGGGAGTTGTATAATTTACAGTTCAATTACAGGAATCAGCAGTCAGCCTGACAATCACACTTACAATAAAGTGCATGCTTAAGCAAAAATACAAAACCATTCACACCAAAAGCGGAAAAAAAAAAAAAAAATGTAAACGAAAATGGCAAACTATTCACGTGTGAGCAAAGCAAAAAAAGGCAAACTATGAAACTATCCACACTAAGCGTGAGAAAAAGGGCAGTGTGAAGTGAATCAAATTATTCATACCATGAACAAAGTTAATATTTGTAGGTTTGAAAAAAAGTGAAAACATCAAAATATGGGGTATGGACATGACCTAAATCTATATTTTTGGACAGTGACACAAAAAAAAACAAAAAACATCTGTGTCGACAGATAGTTGTTCTGTTTGAAAGAGAGTGACAAAGAGAGAGAAGGTAAAGATTCAGTCTGACCTCGTGAGCAAAACTGAAAGAAACGTAGTAAAAAGACACAAAGGAATAGTGAAATCTTTGAAGTGTGTGTTAAGTGTTCTTGTTATTGAATGTCTGAAAAATCCCTTTTGCCCCCTCATACCTGATTTGCTTTCAACATCAGAGGGACACATTTCAATTGACACACATCAAATTCAAAGCAAGAGCAAAAGTAACCCGCAAAATATGTTTATTGGTAGGCTACTGTACAGAAGCTGTGGGCTCTTCACTGACCCCTGTGTTTTCTGGGACTGAAGTGTTTTTGTATTCTAGGGGCATTATTAAAGCTAAACCTGCTCTTAAAAATGCATCCTGTTATAAAACTTACAGCAGCCCCACAAAACAAGGCCCTTACTACTGAATACACGCTCATGTATTTGCTGAAGTACAAAGCCTTTCATACAAATTGAGATTATTCTGAACATTATTTTATACTATTAGGTGCTATACAGTAGTAGACTATGCTACTGAACACTTGCCATGTGGTTAGTTCGCTTTATGCATTTGGATTTTAGATTGTAACAGATTCATGGTCAATGTCGTATTAAATATTTCACTAGAAATTTGGTTGGTCACAAACACACGCGCACACGCACACGCACACACACACACACACACACACACACACACACACACACACACACTGTTGGGTAGCTTACTTACAAAATTTAGTCAATTACTCAATACAAATTACGTGACAAAAATTGTAGTTTGTAACTTAATCTAGTGAGGTTGCGTTAGACTTTAACATTGTCCGTCATTTTGACGGACAGGGTCGTAAAAATTCCGTCATAATCTATTACTACATGATTACTACAGCTGTTGTACTCATTTTAATTTTCATATTTTAATTATAATAACACATTTAATTGATTCTATTTTTGTTCACAAATAAATGTGTTATAGCATTTGAACAAAAATAAAAGCAATTAAATGTGTTATTATAATTAATATATGAAAATTAAAATGACGGGTAATTCACACGTGAAATTTCTCTGTACTGTACTATAGGCTACGATGGTAGCCATTAAAGAAAACGTAGTTTCATATTTATGTTTAAATAGTCCTATGTTATATTTTAAATTCATCTATTTGATTATGAAAAGTAAACAGCATGAGTAAGATGCATCATAAGATGCGCAATATATCGGGAGACATGGAGTGGGTCAGACATGATTTTAAACACTTCATTAAGTTTTATTTTGTAGAAAGCCTTTCTTTAAAGTGAATTTCGTTTTGTAAAAACTGTATCTTAATTTTAATCAATGTTTCATTAACCAATTGCCTGGATGTAATAAATAAGAAGCAAATATAGCAGAAAATATAATCATGACATGGAGGCGCGGGCGCGCGATCACTGGCGCATGAACTGGAACGCGTCAGCTAAATGAACCGAAACTCAGCGGCTGCTTGCCTCACAGACATGAGAAATATATCTACAGAAAGCTTTAAATACATACTTTAACGAAAACAAATTAATTCAAAATGAAAAGAAATAGGCTACCCTGATTATGTAGACTAAACCGAATGAAGTGCATTCTCTCTCTAGCGCATCATGAGGAGATGATAAGAGTCAATATCAACTTCATCTTTGCAGCCGACACTGATTCAGAAAACATTACTTTATTAATAAACAATTAAAATGTCTCCTTGCTGTTTTGCGCATTCATGAGACCAATATCAATTCGTAAATCACAATCAATCTCTTGGTAGGCTATATGCTGTTTTCAGTTGATGATTAAACAGTGCATTGTGCGCCTCCCATCCAATAAATCGCAATAGGCTTAACGCTTTGTGTTGCTTTTGATATGGAACAAAAGTCTCAGATTTCAAATTCTGTCCATTTCATTAATAAATTCAAGCAATAAATACCGTTTTGGCGCTCTTTAATGTGGCGTGATAGAGAGTTGTAGCTTCTGGGTACTCGCCTGTGCGTTATCAGTATCAAACGCATAGCAAAAGATTCCGGCCAGTTTTATTTTTGTTTTGGATCCAGTGCTCTGCTGCTACATTGGAGCGCACTCGCCACCAACTGGACAGGGGTGTGAATTACAGTTACAATTTACAGTAGATCACCCTGAGTGTCATCTGTCACCGTGACGGACGGCCTTCAGATTTTTCCGTCATTGATAAAAAAATTCCGTCAATGACGGAAAATTTTCGGTTAACGCAACCTCTGAGTACATTACACATTTTAGGTCATGCAATCTGATTACTTTTAGATTACTTTTGTCCTTACTTGTTTATTTTGATTTGAGCAGAATAATCTTGTTCCATACTGATAAAAAAAATACAAAGAGAAAGAAAATATGATCCATTCTTTGTTATCAACAACATAAAGTACATTAAAGGTCCCGTTTTTCGTGGTTTTTTGAAGCTTTGATTGTGTTTATAGTGTGCATGTTTCGCGTGTAAAAAAACACAGTATTTTTCACATAATTTACTTATCTGTATACCGCTGTTTCCACTGTCATAAAAACGGGCTGATGACTTCCTTGTTCTATGAAGTCCCTCCTTCAGAAATACGTAACGAGTTCTGATTGTGCCAGCGGTTCCTGTGTTGTGATTCGACAGCAGCTTAGCGAACCTTGCCCAGAAAGGTCACGCCTCTTACCATAACGTGGAGATGCATGCGCTCAGTGTTATTGTAAACATGTCTTTAATTTTACCCTTTCAATTTGAGCCGGAATCAGACCCGGTGATTGGACTGCGGGATGAAAATAACAGCGTTTCGACGACATGGCGACAAACACACTCTACAAACGCAACTCTCGTGTATTCCTGTGGGCGGAGGTTAGTCAAAAAACTGTTTTAGTGATGTCATTAAAGAAGGAAGTAGAGGGATGTAGTCCAAACTGGCCGTTCGATGTAGGCGACTTCTGTTAAATAAAATATCTCGCTTGGCATTGAACTTTGAGCTTTAAAATTTTACAGATTTTATTTGTACTCTAACAACAACATTACACACTAACTAAAGTTTGAAACATGTGATCATGAAGAACGGGACCTTTAAACATTACATTATGTCAGGGTTTCCCATATATACAAAGTTCTGGCATGAAACTCTAGATGACGCAGGCTAATAGGTCCTTTAACACACCTGCTAATTATCACATCAATATCTATAGGTCACAGATGATTGGTTCCTGCTGTATTAGTAGCCAATGAGCTGTGTGTTTAATCTTTAAATACATGAGTTAGCATTGCTTAGTAGCGCAGCGTGCTTCAGAAACCCTCCACCTTCCCCAGCTCCACCTGTATAGATCTGCTACGGTTATTCATGCATGCTATATTGTACAGCAGCAGCATGTCTTACTTGTTCACAGCAGCAGGTTGTGTATGTATTGGCAGTAGCAAGTCCCGTACTTGCTCTGCAGCAGCAGCAGCAATTAAGCAGCAGCAGCGTAGCAGATCTATTCCACCAAGATCAAAAATATCTACATTGTCATATCCATTACCATACAAAACACTCCGAGAGTTGTCATGGCAGAAATATATAAACATTAAAATATTTTATCTGTTTATACTTTGAGACACCTTAATTTTCTTTCTGTGTGGGCAGTTCCACAAACCCAGAAGACTTTCCAAAAGAACATTTAAAAGATAACAAATAAGAATTAGGGAGAATAAATACATTAATAATAATATACTGTTATACACTGTCATTTTTTTAAGAACCAGCACAAAGATTGTTTGAAAAGCCATAATATGTTTTTTGTATTGCATTCAGCTGTTGTAGAACTGTTATTTATTCATTCATTTAATTGTCAAGATTACCTACAAACTTTTTTTTACCCTAACCCTAACGCTAACCCTAACCCCCACTTTGTCATGATTTTGAGTCCCCAGGCTGATTTGACAGGACTTTTAGAAGAACACAAAGGTAGATCTTGCTGGTTGACTATGATGTCTCAAAGCTGGTCAGGTTATTTGTTTACTATGAGTGTGCCACAGTGGTAATCAGCAGTCATCAATTTGAATTGTGGTTTTCAGGACGGAATCTCTCTAACCATACATGAAGACTCGTGACCCCTTCTCAGAAAGAGTGTACCAATTTTAAGAATAGACAAATACTGTAGATTTTTCAATGAGGAATATATATTTATACGACAGTTCTTTCTGTTTCTCGAATCTGATTGGCTGATAGCCGTGTGATATCATAGTGATAATAGCACTCTTACCTTTTATATATATATATATATATATATATATATATATATATATATATACCTTTATATATACTCTTACCTTTTATATATATGTTTATGTATTGTGGTAACAAACCATGGTGAAGGCAATAGTGTCGCCTTACTGTTTCTGTTATTATACCTAAATAAACTAGGTAGCATGCTAACTTCAACCCGCTTAGAAAAATTCTCTTCCAACTGTTGCTTTACAATGACAGTAGTTGACCTGAAAGGGAAAACAGACCATAAAAATACAGTATGCCAATGCTTACTATAGCACCCCTTGTGGCAACGCTGGGAATGCAAAGCCTTGGAACACAACATGTAAAATCAAGTCTGCGCAGCCAGAAAAGTTTACATTCAAATATTTTAGAGTACGGTTTGGACCTTATAGTGCATATACAGTCTATCAGTATGTCTTTTCTGCGAATTGAACTCACGATCTTGCTATTTAGTAACTTTTTTTTTTCCTTTTTATCTATGAATAATCTATACATCTGTGTGTGAAACAGACCTAAACAAACCCTTCATGATGGCCGATTAGACCAAGAATTCCCAATTAGAATGCACAAATCCACAAATGAACTTATGCAGATATGGAGAGACATCATAAAGTCTTCCTTTGAGTGCGATTGGAGTCGAGGGGGTTGGGGGAAATGGAATATTAATTTTCTCTCTGAAAAGATGATCCCCACAGGGGAGTGGGAATTTCTGCACAGTCTGCAGTACACTGGTTCATATCTGGAGGCGTTTCTCTGGGCTGGGGTTTCTTATTAGACTCTTGGAAACAACAAAAGAACTTCTAGATTGGACTTATGGTTGAGGTTGATGCTAGCAAGTTATCTGTTTAAATAAAGCCCTGTTTAACACTCGGCAATTGTGTTTTTCTCTCTCTCTCTTTAATCACATTATATCAAACTGCACAAATTGTTTTTCTTCTTTTCTCTTCAAGAGTTTTCATGCAATATCTAAATGAGACCCATGTGTTTACTTACCATATTGATATTAGCCCTTTTTAACTATATTTAGGGTTAATTCAGGTTGACTGGGACACTCTTGCCATTGAGATGACTGGAAAAAAGGGGCCCCCAATTCACCCCTATTATTTGAGGTGTTTTTGGAATTTCATTTATTGTATAAATTGAATATAAATTCCTGCCTGTTTTACCATTTGAAGAAATAAAATAGGTTGTGAATATTGTATCTTGCTGATTTTAAAGTTTATAGATGAGAATAGGATGAAAAAGGGTGAAATGCACATAGCAGTACATTAACACTTACATTTCACACATGCTCAAACAGTATATAAAGTATTTTAACAAATTTTGCAGTCTGATGGATAAAACAATTCTTAAATCATTACTAGATCTCTAAGAGCAAGTAAAAGTGTTCAGTCTTGGACACAGCTCATCATGCGGAGCAGTCTGGAAAATATCTTGAAGAGTGACGCACACCGGTGGGGGTTTTCACCCAGTGCATCGTAGGTTATTGAGTACTCTCGGATTTCCTCTTCCACCCACTCTGATCGCTTGAGGCCCATGTCCAAGGCCCATGTTCAGTGATGAGAGCTACACGTTCCACACATGCGTATGAAAATGTCTCCTTGAAATGGTAAAAACATCACTTGCTTATTCATGCCCTGACCTATGAAATGACACTTCTATACTCTGTTATATCTATTCTGGGTCAACAACATTCATAACGGTTAAACAATGATTCATAACAGAATAGTATTAAATGTCAAACTACACCATCTTAAATAACTCACTAAAGAAAATCACTAAAGACTCCATGAAGTCGCTTGATGAGTGCAGTTTTCTTTCATGTGTTGTATGTATTTCCTCTTAAAACAGAAAGTTGGACATGTCTTCCTTTTTTCTTTTTTTCTTTTCATCACAGCTATGAGCCATGATTTCCTATTTGATATTGCTAGTCAGAACCACATGGCATCATTGGGAGGGAATTAATCATTCTAGAGAGAATTATATAGGGCAAAAATAAGAATGAGTCCAATATTTTTGGTCTCAAAAAATAAAGACTATACATTTTTAATGTGCATGTCTGTTAAATGTTCATTTGGTCAACTTTTAGCATTACACTATACATGTAGATGGCCTAACAGACATGGATTAAAAGCCATAAAACTTAAATTTTGATTTTATGAAGTTATATTGACACCACAGTTTTTAATAGACAGGACATGCTATGGATTTCGCCATTCTGTTTTTGTAAATGTATGTTATGGAAATTTCACAATATTTTCAAAGTGAAAGGATTAGTTCACTTCTGACTGAAAATTTCCAGATAATTTACTCACCCCCATGTCATCCAAGATGTTCATGTCTTTCTTTCTTTAGTAGAAAAGAAATTGAGGTTTTTGAGGAAAACATTCCAGGATTCTTCTCCATATAGTGGAGTATAGAATATAGTATATACTTCTCCAACTTCAGAGGGTTTAACCGGGTTGAAGGTTCAAATTGCAGTTTCAGTACAGCTTCAAAGTGCTCTATGCAATCCCAGACGAGGAATAAGGGTCTTTTCTAGCAAAATGATCGGTCATTTTCTAAAAAAAAAAAAAAGTATATACTTTTTAACCACAAATGCTCATCTTGCACTAGCTCTGTGATCTGCATGCAGGAAATTTTCATTCAGAAGTGAACTAATGCTTTAAGAGTTTGCAGACAAGAGACGACATTTTCTGAGAGAAGTAAGTGATCATTTGTTGTGGTTTTACTGCTGGAGGTTGTCTTAACAGGCGATTATAATCCAAAATGTGGGTTTTGACACAAATATGTAATGCACTTCAAATGAAAAAGACGATGGAATCAAAAAGCAATGTGAACATTCAGAAGAGCTTTGGTGGTTTCCTCTTTAACGGCACCCATGAAATCAACATGCCACATGAGTGTAGAGCTGTCTAGCCTCTGACAGTGTGTGTCAAAACATTTCCTGTTAGAAAATATAGCTTTTCTAAATAAAATTAACAAAAAAGTTCGGACAAATCTGTGCTGTAGTAATCAACCTCTGCATTGAAGACAGGCTGCAGCTTTAAATCAACACCAAGAGCTGCAAGTACCCAAAAGCCTTTTAGACTCTGCAGTTCACTGTCCATAAACTGCAAAAAAGTGAAAGTTTATCCTTCCAGCTGTCAAACTCAAATGGTGCTAATGCCATAATACTTGAGTTGTGTGACACACCATTTCTTTTCGAATAATAAAATTGTTAGTGCTCACTAATAGCATAGCAGGGGCCTGCCAAAAGTCTGCTTTGCCTGAGAAACTGTACAAATCTATGGTGGCTCATTGGGATCAAATCATGAAGCTTTTATTTTTATATGTTGCATGTAGTGCACAACAAAATCATTCTTTCTCACAAAAATACATTTGTGAAAGGTTTCACTCTACAGCAGACTATTATGAAGTTACCTTCAGGTGGCGTGGGCTGGAAAAATGTTGATTATCAATTTAAAAAATGCAGATCTACTTTAATATAACTAAAAAATCCCAAATAGATTGAACTATGGACCCAAGTGATTTGTGAATGTGTGTCTATTTAAGTTTATTTTACTTTGCACATGTCAGATCAATTACAGACTTTTAGATTGACATAGTTTGTTTTTTATCATAGTTATATTTTGTATAACATCAGCAACATCTGATTTCATTACAGCAGTTAGTCATTTTACGTGTCCATTTTGCAGATTTTCAGTTTATTTTCTTCAAAAAGTGGTGGCTTAGACTGAAGGAAACCACATGACCTACATGTAAAGTCATAGTTTGTTTTGTTTGTATGGGGGGGGGGGGGGGGGGGATTAGAATTGCAGTGATTAGAATTGCTATCCATCAGTACAGTAATGTACAATTATGCTTACATATATACACTTAAAAATAGTTAGTTCAAATGTTAGTTCTTGCCATTTTTGCGCGCAGTATACAGGCCATGGACGTGCCATCCGAAGCTAAGAGTATATAACAATTAGAACAAGATGTAGATCTCCGCTACGTATATAGCAATCTTTATCTCTGTTTAAAACGAATGAGCCACTTAGAGTGACTCAGTGAGGCGTGAGCTTTGCCTAATCTTCTCTCTTATATTTCAAGAAGAGGCAATTTTCTGCTAAATGTCATTACAATGTTTTTGCAAAAGTATACCAGCAAAGTGGCTCCATTAATTGTGGTTGGTTTTGAGGAGATAATTTCCCCCTGTTAAGCAGGCTGTAAAAACACATGGCTTAGAGTGTAATTACAGGCACAGACACAGGCAAATTTATCTGCTGCTCAAATATATTATGAAGCCGGGAGTCATGTAAAAATTCATTTTCCTTTTGAAGAGCCGTTAAGCGCATGCCACACGTCAGCTCACCCAAAAGAGATATGGGTGATGCCGTTCACACTCAAATGAACTGAGAGCATGAAGTGAGTCATTAAGCTGAATATTTTAAACAACAAATTAATAACACAGAGGATGAAAGGGGAGGATGAAGAGCAGGAAATGACATGGTGCTCAAATTTCAAGCAAATTTCATGGATAAAAGTGCACTCACTATAACATAATGAAATACGGTTAGTTATATGTTGCTTACTAAAACATTTATGTTGTCAGAATACAATGCTACTTTTGGATGACTGTCAGTGGAGAACCAGGCTTATTGCCAGCAAAACTTTAATCACTTTCACTGTTATAAAACAAACATAATCCAGAAAGTAAAACTTTTTTTCTTTTTTTTTCTTTTTTTTTTTTGTAATGTTTTCTAGAAAAGTTAAAACAATCAAAACTTTCCAGAATGCTTATCTATATAATTAGATGCTATGATTTTTTTTTTTTTTTTTTCTTCCCGCAGTTCTGGTAGAATGCATGTACAGAACAAGACAGCTAGATTCCCAGCAGGAGGCCACATAGACTGCTCCAGGAACAACATTTTGTAAATTAATCAGAAAACTGCAAGAAAACATTCAGAGCTGAAATTATGGGTTTTACCTGTCATGGGTAAAGTGACATTGCAGCGGAGAAATTAGAAATACCTCTATAAACCAGTGCTGTCATACAGTAGAGAGAGAGAGAGAGAGAGAGTGTGTGTTTACATCTGTGGGTGTGTCTGCATGAACAGTGAATTAATATAGTTTATTTATTTGGCGTGAGGGTGTTCTGTTTGGACTGCTGAGACGGCCAGTGGCCTGTTTTCCTGTGCACAGCTAAAATAGACTCTCACAGTGGACAGCCACTCAGACTCGTCTATTTACAGAACACACATACTGTGTATGTACACTGTTGCCAAGGCAATTTGTATGCACATATTCACACTAAAGTACATGAAAATCCACTATTTATTATGAAGTTGCAACAAATATTATTTCTTATGTATTTAAACAATTTGCTATTAACTTCTGCAGACTGCAGATAGATTGGTTGGTTGTGACATGATTGTTAGAAAAAAAAAAAAAATGTAAAGAAGCAAAGAGCAGCAGGGGGAGATGAGGAAGATGCATGTCGTGACCCAATGGTAACAATATACAGAGAGTTAGAGAGAGAGAGAGAGAGAAAAAAAAAAAAAAAACATAATCAGTAAAGTGATGTTAACCTACTGAATGTACTGTACCTAGCTATTGGGCATGAAAAAAAGTGAACTATTTCACAATAGTCCTGTCATGGAGTCCTGTCAAATATATATATCTTGTTAATGTACATAATACATAAACTGTCATAGAGTGTATCTAACTAATATATATATATCAGTTAGATACACTCTATGACAGCAACACAGCAACACATTTATGGTTCTGTATTGTACTATAAAGTGTGAACTAGACATGAGAATTTGACAAACAGCCAAGAAGAGACAGTGTTGACCACAGATACGTAAGTCACTGACAGAAGCACTTTCAGCGCCAACCGTTAATAACACTTACGACTGCAGATTGTCACACTAATGTAGGAGCGGATACCAACAGCAGTCACTTACAGTGCTGATAAACACAAGCACACGCTGCTAGAGACACAAGAGGAACAGCTACTGTACATAACACCTCCATCCACTACAGAAAAATTATGACTGTTTGGATGTTCATATTTTGTTTTTTTGTTTTTTTTTGCTTGATTATTTATTAAATACCTTGATTGTTACTTTAAACTACTTCAGCATTCTTTTTTCCCCCAAATGCATTGGAGCTCTGCATAGCTACACACTGATTTTTTTTTTACCCCCATATCAGATAAAATCAGATATTTATTTTATTGTGTTTGTAGTAAATGAAATTTATTTAAAATTAAATTTTGATTAACATAATTCTGATGCCACTGTTGACCATATCTATAAGACATAATACAAGTTCATGTTGATTATTTTATTGCACAGCTATGAAGTATTTTAGATCTCGACTGCATTACAGTTCCATATTACTTAACAACATTATTTTGGTTATTTCAAAGAGTCATACAAGCTATCACAGCCAAAAGACCAGACAATATAATGTAAAAAGACAAACATTACTTTCTCAAAATAATTTTAAGCAATGGAAAGCATGCTCTCTGTCTTTCTCTTTGAGCACAACCCCACAATTTAGTCAATACAATACTGAAGAGCTGCAGTACATTTCACAGTTGTGAGATCATAATGTTTTCATTCATTTTTTGAAATTAAACTAACAGCTTAGTTATTTGTAGAGACTATGCTGAGAGCCGAGAAAGATGCAGGTCATATCACATGCCCAATTTCTCTTTCTCTCTCTCACTTTTTCTTTTTTTTCCTCAAATTGGTCTGTTGTCAATTATTCCTTATATATTTAACTCTTTCCCCACCAGCATTTTTTTAAGTTGCAAGCCAGCATTTGTACTATCTTCATGCATTCTTTTTTATTAACACTTGAATGTGGGTTTCCTAAAAAAGCAACATTTTGAACAAAAAGCTGAGAAAATCATATTTTTTGTCAAAGACTTTGTATGATTGGATTCAGAACGATGATCAAAACATAGATTGAGATCTTCATCATTGAACTGTTACTGCAGCCAATGAATCATGTTGTCATATTATACATGATATCTGGTAAAAATTTTAGCGGTTGTGCAGCGGTTGTATTTTGTTGCTATTGTTTGTGTATTTTGTGATTGTATATATATATACTGCTCAAAAAAAAAAAATTAAAGGAACACTTTTTAATCAGAGAATAGCATGAAGTGAGTTAAACTCCTGGGATATTGATCTGGTCAGTTAAGTAGCAGAAGGGGTTGTTAATCAGTTTCAGCTGCTTTGGTGTTAATTAAATTAACAAGAGGTGCACTAGAAGGTCAACAATGAGATGACCCCCAAAACAAGAATGTTTTTACAGGTGGAGACCACAGACATTATTTTCCCTACTTATCTTTTCTGACTGTTTTTCACCAGTTTTGCATTTGGCTAGGGTCAGTGTCTCCACTGGTAGCATAAGGTGATACCTGGACCCTATAGAGGTTGCACAGGCAGTCCAACTCCTCCAGGATGGCACATCAATACGTGCCATTGCCAGAATGTTTGCTGTGTCTCCCAGCACTGTCTCAAGAGCATGGAGGAGATTCCAGGAGACAGGCAATTACTCTAGGAGAGCTGGACAGGGCCATAAAGGTCCTTAACCCATCAGCAGGACTGGTATCTGCTCCTTTGTGCAAGGAGGAACAGGATGAGCACTGCCAGAGCCCTACAAAATGAGCTCCAGCAGGCCACTGGTGTGAATGTCTCTGACCAAACAATCAAAAACAGACATCATGAGGGTGGCCTGAAGGCCCGACGTCCTTTAGTGGGCCCTGTGCTCACTGCCCGGTACCGTGGAGCTCGATTGGCATTTGCCATTGAACACCAGAATTGGCAGGTCCTTCACTGATGCCCTGTGCTTTTCACAGACGAGAGCAGGTTCACCCTGAGCACATTGTGTCAGATGTGAAAGGGTCTGGAGAAGCCGTGGAGAACGTTATGCTGCCTGTAACATCGTTCAGCATGACTGGTTAGGTGGTGGGTCAGTAATGGTCTGACCAGGGCTCCTCAAACTTTTTTCTGTGAGGGCCACATTATTGTTCCTTTCTTTAATGGGGGGTCGGGTCGGTCACAGAAAATTGCATGGGCCGGAGTGACTATTATTGTGGAGCTTTTATTATGATTTTAAATGTATTTATTATGCCTCCTAATGCTTAGTTTATTATTTTTTTATGCACCATACAGGCAAATGTGTATTACTTTACAAGAGATATATAGAAAAAGCATAATTATTATCATAATAAAAATGTTTCATATTCATTGCTTTTGAAATCAAAACATTTACTTACTTATGTATATTATTAATCAGTGTGAACTGTGGGCTTGCTTCTGGCTGGTGAGAAGTTCAATGTCAGGTTCCATTCCTGTCACAGCCAGTCTCAAAGTCTGATGCAAATGTCCATCAGTGAGTCTTGATCTCATCTGAGTTTTCATCAGTTTCATATGAGAAAAGGTTTGCTCACAGATATATGTGCTGCCAAAAAGTGTGCACATCTTCATTGCATGCCTTTTGATGTTTGGGTATGTCTCGTTAGGGAGGGCAGCATAGAATTCAATGAGACTGTTGGGTTTAAAATGCATCTTTCAGAACATCACAGTTCTGTAACTCAGCCAACTCAAACTGATAAGAAGGCAGGGCTTCGTCAATGTCGGCAGCAAAGGGGTTCTGGAAAAGGCAGATTTCTTTAGTGTGGATGTGTAGATCACAGAATCGCATATCAAACTCCGCCTTCAGCATTTCCAGCGCTTCCGTGGACTTTTCAGTTGGGAATGGGGCCACAGGTTTCTCAGCTGAGAGGCTTTGGGAAACAGGGAGATGGGTGAAAGTCTTGCTTTTGCACTTGTCCCACTAGCAGTGCTAGTTTCACCTCAAATGCTTTTATGTGCGAATACAAGTCACATATTAGTTTCCCATTGCCTTGGAGCTGCAAGTTAAGGCCGTTCAACATTTCTGTCAAAAAGGCGAGGTCCCATTTCCATTCTGTGTCGATCAGTTCTGGCACAGTTTTGCCCTTTGTCAGAAGAAAGGCATTGATTTCGGGTAGCAGCTCGTAAAAATGTCTCAAAACTCTACCCTGGCTTAACCATCGGACTTTGGTGTGGTAAAGCACATCTCTGTGAGAAGACTCTAGCTCGGAGAGAAAGGCTTGAAACTGCCTGTGTTTAAGTTTGTTTGCTCTGATGAAGTTTATACATGTCACCACCACTTTCATGAACAATTCCCACTTCAGAACTTTGCAGCACAGTGCTTGCTGGTGAATTAGGCAGTGGACTTATTATACTTATACTGGTAACGAGGGGTGAAACCTCTTTCCTCCATTTCTCTATTCATGTGTCCTATAAGCCCCCTCGACGCGCCAACCATACTAGGAGCCCCGTCAGTCATGATGCTGGCCAGCTTAGACCAGTCTAGATCCAACTCTCCTATCATTTGGCACACTTTACCAAAATATCCTCCCCTGTCGTTGTACCTTTGAGACTTTGTAGGGCTGCCAGCTCCTCGGACACTTCAAAGTTTGCGTTCACTCCGTGAAGAAAAATTTGCAGCTGTGCTGTGTCCTGCACGTCATTGCTCTCATCCAGTGCTAATGCAAAAAATTCAAATTCTTTCACTTTCTCCTTAAACTGGGCATATACATAATCCCCCATTTCTACAGTTCATCTGGTGATTGTACTTGCGGACAGACTCACCGCATTTAAGATGTCTTTCCTATCGGGGCACACCTCCTCCGCAACTTTTTAGCTTTGACACTTTTGTCAGCTCTCATTTGGCCTTGCAAGCTTGCATACTTGTCTCTGTGTCGGCGCAGATTGTATTCTTTGAACACAGACACTGTTTCTTGACAGATGAGATGTTTCTTTGCATTGAACAAAAAAATAATCACTCGTCCACTTTTGGTTAAATACCCTGTATTCTCAATCAACTTTTCTCTTTCCAAACCGTTTGGCCATTTTGTTGTCTCTTTGACTTTTCTTGCTGGCTCATGCGCACTTGCTCGATCATGATGAAACGTTTATTGAATGTGCGATTCTATTGGTGGGTGAATCTAACAAATAATTATTCTACGCTATGTTAATATTTAGTTAATTTAGTGAATATTTAGGGAAATTGTATTAGTTAACAACTAAGTGAAATTTTAGTTTGAAAGCCAACCTTTATAATCAAATACAGATATGATTAAAATTTTTAAAATACATTTTCAAAATATGTCTCTGGCATTGTTCAGAGGGCCGGTCCAAATGTGGGGGCGGGCCGTAGATTGGGCACCCCTGGGCTAGACAATGACACCCTGACTGCCATTAGGTATCCGGATGAAATCCGTTGACCCATTGTCAGACCCTTAGCTGGTGCAGTGGGTCCTGGGTTCCTCCTGGTGCACGACAATGCCCAGTCTCACGTGGTGAGAGTATGCAGGCAGTTCCTGGAGGATAAAGGAATTGACACCATTGAATGGCCCCCACGCTCGCCTGACCTAAATCCAATAGAACACCTCTGGGACATTATGTTTCAGTCCATCCGACGCCGCCAGGTTGCACCTCAGACTGTCCAGGAGCATGCCCTGGTCCAGATCTGGAAGGAAATACCCCAGGACACCATCCTTCGTCTCATTAGAAGCATGCAAGTACATAGTGGCCATACAAATACTGAGTTCCATTTTGAGTTGCTGCAATGAAATTTCAGCAAAATGGACTAGCCTGCTCCATAATTTTTTCACTTTGATTTTCGGGGTGTCTTTGAATTCAGTCCTCTGTAGGATGATAATTTTTGTTTCCATCAAACAATGTGGCATCCTTTTGTTCCTAACACATTACCCAGTCCATATCGATATATCCAGCATGATATTTTTCCCCATTGAGATTATGATGTGTTTTCAAAGTGTTTAATTTTTTTGAGCAGTGTATATGTGTATATTATATATATAACCACCATATTTTTATAGATACTACTGTTATTTTGTAACAGACTGTAGAGATTGTAGAATGTAGTTGTTTAGACCTCAGATATGTGATTTATATGTAAACATTTGAAAATTTGTTTAGATGCTTTCGGAGATGTGAGCTCCAGGTCGTCAATGACCATTCAGTGCTCATGTCGCAGAGAACAACCTCATCTCGGCCAGTCCTTCGGGAGTTTGCTCTTATGTAAATAGTGTTTAAACATGAGGTATGAATTTTAGGTATATCAAACGGGCAATCTTTGGTCTTATTAATCTATTACTTGTTCCGGCGCTAATAGATTTAGCTTAAGGGCTATATTAAGTTTCATAACTTTATATTTACACTGAAATTAAATCCTGAACTAACTTTACGTTTGACTGAACTGTTTGTTTGTGTTTATTTCCTATTTTACTTCTTATACTGTTATAATGGCTATCGGGGTGGGAATCGCAGGGTACCTCATGATATGATACGATCACGATACATGGCTACTGATAATATCACGATACATATTGATAATATCGATTCTGCGATAATCAATATATTGCTAGACATTCCTATAATGATACATCACGATATCTAACTATGAAAACAAAATGCCAGTGAAAAGATTAAGTGCAGGTTCTCTCTCTTTATTAAAGTCAAAACTGGTAGAAAACAGCACAATTTTTTTTTCAGTCTGTAAATTAAATGTAACATTTTAAGTAAATTAAACATGTTATGCTTATACTTTATACTTTTGATTATCGACTTGTTTTATATAAACCTGGTACATTTAAAAAAAAAAAATACCAACCTCTTTTTTTTAAACCTGGGAACATCTCAGTGTTTACCAGCTTCCTTAAAATAACCCTGGGAATAGTGTTGTCAAAAGTACCGACTTGGGGTATTTAAAAATGTTAAAAATGTGACAATACCAACATAGCCTAGCATTTTGAGCACTGTTGAGCAGATTCTTAAACACCTCTGATTGGCCATTGTGTGTTCTACGTCCTGAAAGTATGACCAATATAAGAATTTTCACTGGAAAATATCAGCTGATCAAGTAAGTAACATTTCTGCCACTTTTGTTCTGACCAAATGAGGAAGAAAGCATTAGGCCTACAATAAATGGCGCTGCTAATGATGATTAAATCTAACGATCGCTTAGCTCGGATCACGCCAAACCGTGCAAATTATTATTACTGTTATACTTTGTTCTCAAATTGTTAATGTTAACAACATCAGCATTGCGTGACTATCCCTGCGTCTCAATCAGCTCCCTAGCTCGTGAATCAGTATATCATGTAAATGAATGTGGCCGATTCCCTGAACAGTGCCCTGACTACTGAACTAGGGAGCTGATTGAGACGCACGCTATGTGTATTTAGTGTATTAGTGTTACCTGTAGATTTCAATTCCTGTAGCCACTCCACAGTCCAAAGTCTTTTGCTTTTTGACTACAGGTGAATCTCCAGTTGTCACTGATGCTTGTCAGTGTCAGACTGACGTTTAATTATTTCAGCTGCTGTGAGAACAGACTATAAATGATCTGCTACATGCAGCATCCTCACATGATAAAACTGACTTGCCTGGACTCCTTTTTTCTGTTTATGTATGTGACGTAATAACACAAAGACGAACTGCTGCATGCTCGAATTTCCCGTGGAAATCCACCAGGTCGCTCTTATTTTAAAACATTATTACAAGCTTACCGTTGTGAATCAAGCTAGGATAAGGAGATAGTTTTGAACACTGGCTGGTGTTGTACTCGCTCAAAAATTGATTTTGGATCATTTTTAACCAAAAAAAAGTTACGGACTGCAGCTTTAAATATTATTGTTCAATAAATAATGTTTTACATAAATAACATGCTGTGTTGTTTTAGTATTGAGTAAGAGTCCTGATTTTGACTTCAGTGAAAGATACATTAATACGCAATTAGATGGCGGCAAAGACTGTCTTTATAAGTGAGTGAGTCAGTCAGTCAAAAGTCTTTTATATTGAAATGGACTGAAACAAGGAAACAAGGATGTTGTTTTTACTTTAAACAACATCTTACAAGACACAACTGACAAATGCATTGAGTAGCGCTGTCATGGGAAATCCTCTTAAATGTTAAAAGGACAAAGACAAAGATATCGCTTTCCTCAGCAGACATTCAAACTGGTTTTGTGATTATGAATATAAGATTGACCTGAAGAATATCAGCTAGATGCAGGTAATGTACTCGCTTAGTCGATCTCTCTCTCATAATACCCTAATCTACATATTACAATGAGACTCAGTGTTCCTTCATTGCTAATTCTAAAGTGACATTTTAGAATTAGTAAGGGGGCTTGGGCTTAACTGTTAAACTGTCAACTTGAGATTTGAATCAGTGTTGCGTAAGGAATTGGTCCCCTGTCAAAAGTGGGTTTTTAGACAATCCATTGTTGTTGTTTTTTATTTATTTACACACTTGTGCCATCAAACTGTTTTATAAACACAGCATCACACAAATAGCTGTGTAATATGGCTCTCATTACCTATGGCCAAATCAAAGTCGTGCTGATATAGAGCGATATCGCACAGCTACTTGTGTGATATTACTTTATATATTAGGGCTGTCAAGCGATTAAAATTGTTAATCTAATTAATTACGTGGTGATTAATTAATCTAATTAATCACAATTCATCAATTGGCAGAGGAATTACCCCTAGAAGATAATTTGAAGTCATTATTGTGTAAAGCATAAAATAGACATTACAAAAAGTAGTTTCAGAAAGAAATATTTTATTCAATAATTTTTTACACATGAACTTTTGGACTATGAGGTTGAGTAAATGATGACTGAATTTTCATTTTTGGGTGAACTATACCTTTATTTTTTTTTTTTATTTTATTTTTTTTATGGAAATATGAAAATATTTTTTAAAATAAAATTACACTCTAAAGAAACTGCCAGTAGGTGGCGGTAAATGTCTTAATGATTAAAGGTGCGTCTCAATCAGCTCCCTAGTTCAGTAGTTAGGGCACTGATCAGGGAATCAGCCACATTCATTTACATTATATACTGATTCACGACCTAGGGAGCTAGGGAGCTGATTGAGATGCAGAGTAAGTCATTCATTAATTCATTCAAATCATTCAAACGGCTGATTCATACAGGAGTGAAGTAGCAGCGCTACACAGACCGATGACATGTATGATATCAAATGATATCACTGCGAGAGTGATTAGAGAGCAGATGGCACTGTTTGCTTTTGAATTGCTCTGGCTGTACTTTGATATCATACACCGTTCGGTCTGTGTAGTGTTGCTTCAAGTCCAACAAGTCTTTTATAAAGGATCTGCTGAATCATTGATTTCACTCAGTTCGTTCAAACTCAAAACGGGCTCTTTTGCCCCCATATCTTTAATTTTAGGGACTTTTTGACTGCATTATAAGCTTCATCGCGCAGTGAGTTACTGGTTGCCCTGCATCATATATTCGTCATATTCGTCGGTTAACTGTATGTACAGTAATGTCAGATAAACGACATAGGTGTGGGGCTGGGCAACTGCGTTAAATGCGTTAAAAAATTGTACTAATTTTTTTACCATAACTAATTAATGCGTCAAATCAACAGCCCTTATATATAAACATCAGAGTGAGCGTGAGAGTTATCACCAAAATTAAACAAAAAGTAATAAAATGCAAATAATCATTACACATAATAGAGTACCTCAGGGATGATGTGTTTTTGTAGGCCAACCCGGAAGTTAGCGGCACACGGGTTCCCTCGATTGAAAACCTATGCATTTTTCCCATAGACTTTTGGAAAATTGCAAAAAATAAGCTCTGTGTTTAACAAAGGGTTATGACACTTACACGTTTTGTCTATCAAAATAATCTTTACAAGTTAAAGGTGGCCTAGAATAAAAAATTGAATTTACCTTGGCATAGCTGAATAACAAGAGTTCAGTACATGGAAATGACATACAGTGAGTCTCAAACACCATTGTTTACTCCTTCTTATATAAATCTCATTTGTTTAAAAGACCTCCTAAGAACAGGCGAATCTCAACAAAGACTGTTACGTAACAGTCGGGATCATTAATATGTACGCCCCCAATATTTGCATATGCCAGCCCATGTTCAAGGTAGGGTTAGGAATTTAAAGGGGCTGCAGCCTGAATCGGTGCATATTTAATGATGCCCCAAAATAGGCAGTTAAAAAAAATGAATAAAAAAAATCTATGGGGTATTTTGAGCTGAAACTTCTCAGACACATCCAGGGGACACCTTAGACTTATATTACATCTTTTGAAAACACGTTCTACGGCACCTTTAACACAACATTTATACATTTTGAAGCCTAAATAAAGTCGTCAGATATAAAACGCTAACAGTAGGCTACAAACGGACAACAGCACACCATGGTCACGGATCAACGTCACCACCACCAAGCGTCCTCAAACTTTATTTAGAAAACAACTTTATTTAAAAACATGCTCGCTGATTATGATCTGCACATGATCTGTCCAAATGTCCTGCTTGTCACAATGACGTCTAAAGTCCCCACCAAAGGAAGTAGTCCCTTTTAGCAATTTGTTAGCAACCGCCATATTTAAGACACAATAAAGGTTTAAAAAAAAAAATAATCACAAGAGGGTTATAACTGATGTATTTTATGTTATAGATCAAAACGTGAAAATATTTAGAGGCTTTGTTAACCACAGACCTTATTTCAGGCGATTTAGCAAAAACCCATTAAAAAAACCCCATAGACTTTTATTTCATTTTTCATTTTTTTATTTAAAATATTCACAAATTTGTTAGCTATAACATGAAATATCTGATATTCCGATTGTCAAATATGAGCAAGTGGATGTGTTTTGCTGTTTAAACACCTTTATGATTGTGTTAGTTGAGCTACACATGTAATGGGCGCTGCCATGTTAGTTTGTGCCGCAAGTTGGATTTACAACGCGCGGATTCATCCACTTACACGATGTGTATCTGCTATGAATTAACGTGCCGTCTAATTATGAATTAACGTGAATTAATGTGTCGTCTCAGCGAAGACTGATCCCACCGGTGTGATTGTACACGTCAAAGGGTTAAATAACTTACCAAAACAGCAAACAATTCCAGCAGCAGTAAAGCCATAGATTCTTGATTGATGCTGTCATCCAGGGGTAGGCTATATTGCTTAATTGCTGGGGTTGAAATGCTTTAAAACACTTTAAAATGCTTTCTGTACAAAGTTAAGTCTTCCTTTGCCAATTTACTCCAGCTTTTCTTTAAATCTTGAAAATGGTGTGGATAATAAATTTTTCGGTCCCACTTTATATTAAGTGGCCTTAACTACTATGTACTTACATTTAAATTAATAATTTGATACAATGCACTTATTGTGTACATACATGTTTTTACATTGTATTTATATTTTAAAAACACCTGCATGCAATTACATCTGTAATTAATTTCTGTAATTATATTTATAATTACACTGTTGACCCATCCCTTACACCTAACCCCTACCCTTAAACCTACCCATACCACCAAAGTTTTTCCTAACCTTACCCATATCCACTTCAATAGCAGCAAAAGTGTTTTGCAATTCAATATGAACCCAATAAGTACATTGTACTGATTTTTTGATGTAAGTACATAGTAGTTAAGGCCACTTAATATAAAGTGGGACCAATTTTTCCCTCATAAAGATTCATTGTCAAATTAAAAATTCCTAAAATAACATTACAACTGATTTACTTTTTAAACTATTATTTAAAAGTTTGTATTATTTTTTACAATAGTTTAGTTTAGGGGCCTGACGGTTCCCCTCTGTGTGTGTGTGTGTGTGTGTATATATATATATATATATATATATATATATATATATACACAGAGGGGAACCGTAGACTGCAGGGTAGGTAGGTAGCACAAATAGAAAAATGTTACTTATCAGATTGATTGTGCTTCCAGCATGATATTAATGTGGTTTAAGTCTTTATTAACATTTACACCTACCACCAGTGTTGGGCACGTTACTTTAAAAAAGTAATTAGTTATAGTTACTAGTTACTTCTCACAAATAGTAACGGAGTTAGTAACTGAGTTACATCATTATAAAAGTAACTAATTACCAGGGAAAGTAACTATTGCGTTACTTTAAAAAAAAAAAAATTAAATATGTCAAATAACTTGAATGACCCCATTATTAAATATAAGTCTAAGAATAAATAATTCTTGATCCGACTCGTGACTCATGATCCGCTCTTGCTTATGAAATTTATCTGTACTGTCATTAAAGAAAATGTAGTTTCATATATATGTTTAAATAGTCCTATGTTATGTTTTAAATTCATTTACTTGATTATGAAAAGTGAACAGCATGAGCTTCAGGAAGGTCTCAAGCATTAGCCCCAAGCTCATGCCCGTGATATTCTAGAGTAGTAGGCCCTTGGTTAAGGGGTAGAAAGTGCTATGCTAAGTGCATCGCTTGTGTGGCAATGAGAATGAGTTTTCCAAGACTGCATAACCCTAGTGGCTATCTTTGTTAGACTTGTTTCCAAGTAGTTGGCCCTTGTTGGTGATACTCCGGGTCAAGCTACATTCCTAGAACTTCTAGCTGGTTTGAGTGTCCTGGCTCCCCAGAGTACACAGATTGAGTTCACGTTGCAGGCTCCACAGGAGCCTCCCTGATTCTAGCTTGAGAGCTTGGTTGATACTCTACTCAGTTGAGGATCGTACTGTAGAGAGCCTCACTCCCTGAGCTTGGTCTGAAAGGTCGAGAGGTTCTTGTGAACCCCTTGGTAGATCAGCTCCTGATAGAGCTGGAGGTACTCCTCTCATTAGGGACCATATGTAGAGTACCGAGCCTCCATAGTGCTTTGAAAAAGAAGTGTTTTGTAGGTCCAGGGTCGAGCAGAGTAACTCCCCTTGTTTGTAAAGGTTGGAAAGCACTATGCTGAGTCCTGCTCCACAGGATGCCTGTCTCTTAGTCTGGTGTGAACTAGTTACTGCCTCTTCTGCAGTTCCTCTCATCTGGTTACCAAATATGAGGCAAGTATGGTATGAAGCTCTGTTTAGAAAACAGACAGGTTGTTGGCTAGACTAGGTCACAAGTCAGACCAGGTTAGCCTCCCTGGTGGCTCTGGGGGTTGACACATTGTCCCCCTGTGCTCCTTTCGGCCTCTGGCCATATTCCCTTAAAGTAACCCCTTCCCAGTGAAGATGCTGGTTCCAAGCCCTTGAGCGGCCTTTGACAAGTCCTCCTTTACGAAGGAACTTTTTCATTGAGGCATATAGCTCGGGCAGTGGCTGCAGGGAATACGGTCACTAACAGACTAGTGTGTGACCAGAAGAGGGAGTGGTTCTGGCATTTCAGTTGGAACTGCCATTATTGTGCGTAGTCACAGCCATTTTTCAGCATGCACTCCCCTCAGCATGGCAGTGTGGGTATTACACTCCCCAAAGTATCTCAGGATGCAGTGCGAGTTCCCTTTTGAAAGGGAAAATCTTGGGTTACAACTGTAACCCTGGTTCCCTGAGAACAGGGAAACGAGACACTGCATCTCGTAGCCATGCCTCCAGGCTGACTGTTCAGTCCCTTCAGACAAATAAGTGGATGACATATTCTCTAGGTGCCCCTTATATACTTCCTGGTCGCTCTAGTATGACGTCATAGGCTGTCGCGGGCAATAGGATTGCCATGATTGTACAGTTATGTCAGATAGCAGTCACGTGGAGGCATTCCCCACAGTGTCTCAGGAGGCAGTGTCTCCTTCCTTGTTCTCAGGGAACCAGGGTTACAGTCATAATCCGAGACTGACTAGAGCCAACGGTGCCGAACACAAAGAGAAAACTTAGTCAGCTGACACTTAAAAATAGTCAAATGTTTCCCAATGGCCGATCCTCGGCTTGGTGTGTCCCGGGCTTAAAAAGGGCAAATACAAAGATCGTTTTCCTCAGTGAATGGATTTTTATAATGGATATGATATAATGGACATCGACCTGAAGAATGAATGTTATATCAGACACAGGTAGGTTGATGCTCGCTCATGCAATCTCTCTCAATTTCAATTCAATGTGTTTTATTGGCATGACAATTGTTACAATGTATTGCCAAAGCATTTCTAATTTTACAGTGAATCAACACTGTACACACTCTCTCTCTCTCTCTCTCTCTCTCTCTCTCTCTCTCTCTCTCTCTCTCTCTCTCTCTTTCTCTTTCAATCATTATGTATAAAATACAATGAGTTTCAATGGAGGGACTCAACATTCCTTTGTTATTAGTTCTAAAGTGACATTTTAGAATTAGTAACAGAGCCTTGGTCAAACTGTCAACTTGAAGGAAGGATGTAGTTCTGCACAAAACTTTTAAAGACACACTTGTTGTTCATATTTATTTACACACTTTGAAATGTTATATATATATATATATATATATATATATATATATATATATATATATATATATATATATATATATATATATATATATATATATATATATACTGATTTAGATTATTTCTTTATGGTTCATTTTCATAGAAAAAAAAATCCTTGGGACAGTTTTATCCCCATAGAACAGCTACAGTTAGTAACACACACATAACTTGCACAGCCCTTGCCAGAATGCGTTTACTCGGTCTGTTGATTTAGAAGATTCTAAACATTATATGTGGTCTGTCTGTCTTTCTTTTGCTCTCTTCTCTGGTTGTTTGTTTAGCCTCTTCCCTGCTGAACTGCGGCAAGCCTCCAACTGTGAAGCTGAAACAAATCTTTTCTGTGCTTGTGTGTGGCGACTCGGCTGGAATTAGGAGGGATTTGTAAACATTAGCCAAAGAACAACACTGAAGTGTTTGAGAGCCTTAGGAGCACTACACTGCAGACTGAGTGTGGGTTTTTCTGCTCAAGAGTGTACGTGAATGTGGAGTGTGAGGTTGGTGGGAGGTTTTCATGGAAGAGTCGAATTTGGAGAGACATCTTAAGAGAGAACATTGAAGATGAACTGTGCTAGTAATGACTTTGAATAATGACACACAGACACACACACACATGCAAGCAGGGAAAACAAGAGTGAGGAAATAGTTTGGAAGTACAGAGTAAACTCCCTATTCCTGCAGGGGAGTACAGGCTTGCACTTTTTCACATGCACACAATAGATCAACTCAGGATCAAAAATTGACACTCACCAAGCACCAGATGTAACTAAAATGTTTATTTGGTGAGTAAATCAAATGTTATTGACTAGCTGGTGATAATTTTTTAGGAGTGTTTCTTTAATGGTTTTTAAACTTTTACTTTTACTTCACCATACATTCCATACACTCCACTACATTCCATAAAAACATATCATTCCTCATTATTTTGAATGGAAGAAATCACCACACTCTTTGAGATGCAAGCGATGCCCATTTCGTGAACGATTCTTTCCAGTGAACCTGCAGAATTGGTTAAAAAATAAAACAATACATTTGCGAACTGGACTGATTCAAATGCAACTGTTCTTGAGTCAACAACTTGCTAATTCAATCATCCTGTCAAAATGAGCCAAGAATTGAGATATTGTTGGAGCTTTTATGTGTTTGACTGATGGCATGAAAAGTTAATAACAAATTTTAGTATTTAATTGATAATTGTCAATGAAATTGTATTTAGCTCAGAGAGGGCCTAAATTATTATAAAAAATTATATTTACAAACTTTTAAATAATAGTTTAAAAAGTAAAAACTTTTTTTTTTTTTTTAATAAAAAGTCATCAGTTCTAATGTTACTATAGGAATTAATATAATTTGAAAATAAACATCTAAATCTTTTTGAATAAATAAACCCTTCAAATATGCCTATTTAGTTTGAGTTGTGTTGTGTTTACTTCTGTTTTCTCCATATTAGGATGTTTCCGCCTAACACTTTCAGCTCTGTGATTGGTGGTCCAGCTGTGAAATTACAGAGAACCAAGCCATAGTAAGTCAATGAGAGACAAATTTCAATGGACAGGAAAATTGACCAATCATATCGTCCCTTTTAATGGGTGGGGCTTGTTATCAGCCAGTTTATGATGTGTTCTGCCAGCTGTGGAGAACTTGATTGAAAAGAAAAAAAAAAAAAACGCTATGGAAACCACAAGCCACATTAATGATGAGGATATTGTTGCTAATTTATTATATATGCCGTTTTCGAAGAATTTTTTTAAAGAAAAGCTGGAGTTAATCAGCAAAGGAAGACCCACACAAAAGCTTAATTTTGTGCAGAAAGTCAAAGCTTTTGAAAGCAACTATAAGAGATAGATACCCCTGGATGATGACAGCATTAATAAAGAAGATGAAGCTTACCGCTGGAATTGTTTGCTGAATTTAATATCTAATAGATTGCTTGACTGATTGTATTCTGGCCGAAGCTGTGACTGTTATATCCTTGACAGCAACATAGTGTCGGCCCAGATCCGGCCCACATCTGGTCCACGTGTAATCCACATGTACCAGATGTGGGCCAGATCTGGGCCACGCTATGTTGCTGTCTGGGAAGCTTTAGTTGAGAAAACAGTTACTTTGCAGAATTACTGGTCAGTCTGTAAATTTACTAACTTAGTGATCATGCACATTTGCTGTAATTCTGCATAATAGTTACATTTTTTCCCAAATCATAAGTTTAATACGGTATGTTACATACATTTAATCGGCTGCTGTGCCAGTCTAATGATATGATTTATTATCAACATATGCAAAAGTGTCTGATGCTAATGTTCTTTGGTCTGAGTGCTGTCATGATGCATCGGCTTTCATTAAATTTTGTTGGTTTTGTGGCTAGTTGTCATCATATTCCGCTGAAATGACACACATGCAATTTTTTTGTAATGATGATTTGGATTTTATTACTTAGGTTTAATTTTGGTGATAACACGCTCACTCTGATGTTTGCTTGTGGCATTTCTTGTCAAAGGTAACATACAGTATTGCAGAAGAGGACACAGTAAGCTAGGCTGATTTTAGTAGATTTTAGTTTACTTTTTTACTGAGTTTACGACAAGGGAAGGGGTTGAGACGGCCAAGGTTCGAGAGTCACGGTTCGCTACTATATAACTAAATTCACATTGTTTCAGATTAACTATTCATAAATTCATATTGTTAAAGCCTAGTGTCTTATAGTCCACACTGAACAGTTTTAGACTGGGCAGTATAAATGTTGGTAATTATATAAGCAATCAACCATTTGAGATTTAAGGAATATTGTAGTTGCTTTATGAGACTGTAAGTGACTAAAAGTGTAATAGTTGTTAATTTAAGTTAGTGATTAGTTCTGCTGTGATATTAAGGATTATGAAATCTGTATGGTTCTGAATCTGCACATGGAAGATGTGTTGTAAAATAGTTGTAGGCACAGATGACTTTCTGTAGCACTTTCTGCTGGATCAATCTACAATACCATATAACAAAGTAACTTGCTGTCCAGTGACAGATTCTGTTCAGCTTATTCAACTTGTTGGTATCCTTAGCACACCACAGAGTAAAACGGCACTTACAATGAAAGAGTATGATCTTACAACATGTACAGTGAAATGAACAGCAAGAAGTAAAGTCAGCTCTGGAACTTTTCGTAGATTGCCTCAGTGTTGTTTGTTCATTCAAGTGTATCATTTATGTGAATCCCAAGGTAATTGTATGAATCAGATATATCCACATCGCAGCCATAAATACAGATGGGGATGGTTGGTTCTTTTGCTCCTATATTTGATTACAAGTTCTTTGGGTTTTTTGCAGCATTCATTTGCAGGTGGTCTGCGTCAAACCACTAAACCACAAAGCCTTGTTACAGAGGGTATTAGAATCAAAGTCGTTTGTATGATATAATTTTATTGAGAACACAAAAGGAGAATGGTAATGAATGGTGAACTTCTTCAAGCTTTAAAAAAGAATGCAGCAATGTTATAAAATGATCCCATGTGAAGTGGTTTGAAGGAATATGATAGAGTTTGGCAAGAAATACACTCAAATGTAATGTATTCTCCAGAAACAAACATGTAAACAAACAAACAGAAACATGTAATCAAGTTTACATGTCAGCCCTTGCTTTCCTGTGCAAGTGCATAAGAGCAGATTTCACGCCTGTGTGTCCAGAAAAAAAATGGGGGGGGATGGGGGATTTTTTTTCCCCACCAGAATACCTGGGTAACCGCCTAGAAACACTCGAGCAACCTACTTTGAGAATACTTTGAGAACCACTTAGCATCACACTAGCAACCTCCTAGCAGTACTCAGAGTACTCATAGATTCCTAAAGCCAAATGTTTATCAAAAGAATCAAGCTAAACTGACTATTCTGGTTGAAAAGATTTCCAAACGTATATAGCTGTAAGTAAAAGAAAAGTGGTTATTCTGACTTAATAGTGTTTGTTTGTGAATATCAGTTTGGGACAGAATACACTCAGTACTCAACAAGACAAAGGGAAGTGAGTTGTTTTGCAATTCCGAGGGCGTGCAAACAGTTGCATTTTTCATACTGCATACCACATGTAAATGTCCCGATTTGTGGTCAGGTTTTTTGCGTGCACTATTGTACTCCCAGTAAAGCCTGCCTCCTCAATGACCCCAGCTGAGTTTTTGACCCAAACGGAACACATGAGAGCCATTAAAAAGCAGAGACGGTATCAGAACTTACACTGGTTGCATGACTCCAAAGCCACACTCCATAGTGAGGCTAACCAACATACACAGAGAACAAGCCATTAAAAGTCTGGAGTGAAGGACTCTGTCTTTCCCTGCAAACATAAGCCCAGTCCTGCTCATGGGGAATAACTTCTGACTGGTCTTTATAAATGAATCCCTACAGTAAATAGCTTTTCAGAAGGGTGACAGCAAGGCCAACCTGTAATTAAACATGGAAAGAGCATTCTTTTGGCTAGTAAACCATTACTATGTAATAAAAGATTGGGAGAGAGCTAAGACATTATATATTCCCCCTCCTTCTTTTACCAACACATACACACATACACATACCAATCATTTAACAGCAAAGAGCCACTGAGCCTTGTAAACACTAGTTATGTCTGGCCTAAAAAACTTGAGGCAGACACACTGACTCCAACTACCCCGCTGTTCGCTGTTACAGAATATAACTCGCATGCATGGATATCATCTACGAGTAGCTTCCCTTTAGTTGTCTTACAACATGGAATTAAAAATGATGCCACTGGTCATGTAATATATGAAATAACACCTCACACTTTGCTTAAACTGAAACAGTCAAATTCTGCTAGATAAAGACCATGTGTGATTTATTTGGAAATGTGTCATATTATGAAAGTTATTTGTCCTGTGAATGCTTTTTCCTGGTGTCTTAAACCTTCTGCAGTGGGCTAATGTTGGTTGTTATATAGAACCATGTAGCACCACCATACTGTAAAATAATTTGTTACACATTACAATTTCTGGCCGTGCATGAGTGGAGGTTACCCTTTCCCAGCCACAACAGCTGCTATAGCAGACAGTAGAAAGGACACAAATGACTGATTAAGACCTTTGATTAGAGCAATTATAGTGGCGCTGCAGGGCTTACCCTACCACACACACACAGAGGGAAAGGATATGGGATGCAGGGACAAACTCATACTGCTCTGGATGATAAAACCCATGGGTGAAAAGGATTGAGAAATTTAGCTGAGAGACTGAACAAACACTGTAATGAATCAAACCACAGGACTCCTTGGAGAGGCATTTCTCACTTACAATACGGAATTAAATTAATTTTAAGCAAACTGACTTATATAAGAACATTGTTAAGCAAATACAATTGCTACCTTCCCTTTTATTGTGTCTCACATATTTTGTGACTACTGTTACTGTTTCAAGTATTATGTGGTCACTGTATTATGGTAGACACTGTGTTTGTTTTTTAATTTAGCCTTAAAAACGGAGTGATTGCTATACACTTTAAATCAATAGTTAGGCGTACCTAGAAAAATACAAAAGTCATCAATGCTACAAATGGTAGTACAGGAACTATACAGTGACAAAAAAGTAGCTGACTTCTGCCCTCATTTACAGCTCTTCACATTAATGGGTTTTTAGCTGATTTTCCGTCACTATTCAACCCAGCTCACCCACAAACAAATTAATAAATTGAATTTATTTATTAATTAATTTATTTATTTTTATCACCCAATGTCTGTGATTTCATGTACTGATTCACAAATCTAATATATTCATGGGAGTGTGTGTTTCAAGATGTGGGCGTTACAGAATGTCTTGTGATGTGGTTGCATACTATACAGCATGTACAATGTAAATTACTTTTAATTAAATATATATTGATTTATTTTATATTTATTCTAATAAAGTTTATACAAGTGGCTGCTTATAATAAACCCATGTAATCTTACCTGACACGGATTTTAAAATGGCCAGTTTTAGCAGTTTCTGCAATTTGACTCTCCTTCTCCTTATTATAATTTTATTTGATTTTTTTAGTCAGATGGCATCCATATTACAAAGGTGTAGTATGCGGAAGATTGGCATGCAAAAAGTAGCTCAGGTAGGTCAAAAAGCATATGAGTAGAGCTGTTGTGAAAATACAATATCAGCAATCCCAGACATTTGCATTTGGACAGGATTAGATTTCTCAGAGGACCACTGACTTAGCCAAAATACAGTAGGTAGAAAAACACAGACTTGGCAGATTCAGACAGATTTCTGTGAAACATGAATTTCTCTAACCTCCTCTGGGAAAACTAGTCCTATCCAAATAGGGCTTTTACAAAATTAATTTTCAAGATTTAGGCATAAACCTTTAGATCAAAAGTTAAAAATTATCATCTACAGGAAATTAAGAAAAAAATAAATATATTGTTAATTGTGCCTAAATTTCTGACTGCAAATGCACAGACATCACAGATTTGACTATTTTGTATATATAAGTTCCCTTTAGAAGTAGAACTTCAACGTTGCATCTTGGTGTTGATGTTATGGGGAACATCATCAGCAGGACCGGTGTCTGAAGCATGTATAACCACACACCAAAATTAATTGGTGGACGGTAGTCTAAGATGTTACAAGCTGAGCACCTGTGAGTATAAAACAGCACCTGAATTACACGTCATCAACTTTTTTGCCTTTAGGAGCCATTTGTTTGTAGCGTGTGGTAACAAAGACAAAATTATGAAGAAACCAAGCAGAAAATGCTTTAGAAAGTGTGTGCCTCTTTGTCCTCATTTTATGACACCTGTTGTTTGCTAGAAAAAGGAAGTTGCTTGTGATAGACTCGATGAGCGATTTCTGGTGGGCCATGATCATAACCTCCCCCACAAGCCTGCATTTTCTTCCATATATTCACAAAGAGGTGGAGAGGTCCTGGAAGAAGTCATATTCAGCACACATCTTTCCTTTTCCACATTTAAATTATGAGAATGTGGAGGGATTGTGCAAGCAGGGATATGCGAAAATGCCCTGTGTAGAAGAGACGATGGCTAGCTATCTCTTGCAGAGTGAGGCAATCTCATTGAAGGCTCTAGTCTTGCCGTTTAAACCATTACAGACCACCTCACAGTTGACTGGCAAAGCACATGTAGCAGCGGGTCAGGCTGGTGGTGCCCTGCACACAGTTTCTGTTCTGCAGGCATATCAGCCTGACCCTCTGCGAGATTTGAATCAGGGGCAGGGATTGCCCCTGACTTGAGTAGAGTTATGGGCAGGCTGTATAGCGTCCCTTATTCATTATCTTATTTGCTGTTCTCTTATTTGCTGCTCTCCCCCAATTATATTGGGGTCTTTAAGTAGGTCCAAAGCTCCCTTGTGATTTCCTTGGGGTATAGAGCTAGGTCAATGAGAGTTATTGGGTAAACTGCAATATGTCATTTCTTTTGTTTGCCTCCCTTTCCTGATATAGTTGTAGGGACATATGCCCCCCCTTGGATGGGTGGCATTACTGAAGGTTGTAGCCTGGGTAGTATGGAGACAGATTACATATTAGGTTGTAATTACTGAGGTTTTAGCACCTCACATGCTCCCTTTAGTAAACTTTTCCTTAGAGCCTTTCTTATGCAATTTTGCTAAGGTGTTAGCGAGGCATAACAGAGCAAATCCAAGGCTATATTGTGTATAACCCCTTATAGCTGTGCTCTTGGGGCTTTGACCTTAGGCTTATGGCCTTAGTTTCATAGAGTCATTCAGTGCTATGCCCGCTTTGTCTATGCATATTCACAGCTTAGTGAGGCAGGTAGCGGGTATTGGTTCCCCATAGCGTCAACACCAAGCTGCAGCATCAAAGTTAGACTCGAAAAGGGGAGTCTCAGGTTCCATATGCTACCCAGTTGCCTGACATGGGTAACAAGATACTGCATCTCATTGTCATGCCTCAGGCTTGCCAGCACGTCTCATTCAGACAAAAGAGTTGATGACGTGTAATTCAGATTCCCTTTTATACTCACGGGCGCTCCGCTTGTGATGTCATGGACTGCCGTCTACCAATGAATATTGGCATGTGGTTGCACATGCTTCAGTTACCGATCATGCTGATGACGTTCCTCATAGCGTCAACACCAAGACGCAGCATCTTGTTCCCCTTCTCAGGGAATTGGGTTGCATACGCAAACTGAGACATTTTAATTTACACCTAATACTGCCACTGTACTAAGCACATTGCAAATCTTATACTTTTTTTATTGCTCTGGAATCATGTATTGTAAAACCTGTTTTTATAAATTATCTAAATTAGTACATGTCACGAAAATGCTTTGTTCCAGTGTTTGCACACTAATCCAGTTACTGGCCTTTAAAACACAAAGCCTGAGTATTACACTACATGCTCACACATGAATCACTGAGCAATATAGACTGTAATCTGAGGGGGCCATTACCTGTTGGTAGTTATTAAAAATAGATAGGTTTGTGCTGGAAACATTAAATGTGGGCTGTAAGTAAGGTGCACTTAGGCATAAGACAGTAGATGAAAGCAATTTATGAGGTCAGATGCATTGCCATCAGGCTGTATGAATGAAAGTGAAATATTGTATTCCTGCAGCTCTGGGTTCTCTGTTGGCACAAGATGCAAATGAACAGAAAAATGCAGTGGTAGTCTCTCTCTCTCTCTCTCTCTCTCTCTCTCTCTCTCCTTCTCTCTCTGTCTCTGTCTCTGCCTGCCTCCCTTGTTAGGTAAAACAGATGGTGCTAAATTCAATAACAACACACTCCTGTATGTTCTCTTTAGTCACAATTTCATAAAATGTCATTTACATATTAATCATAGTGTAAACAAGCTGGTGTCAAAACGAATGAATTCATTCCGAAAAATGTGCAGGTTTCCTCATCTGCGGTCCACACTTTAACCATGGAAAGTTACGAAATGACATTTTCAACAGAAAATCTCGCTCTCTGCTTTGCTGGCTTGCCATGCAGCATATTTTTTCACAGCATGTCTGAACCACTTTTTTTTTTTTTTTTTTTTTTTGGTTATCAATGATATCATCACATGAACAGTTAATACTTTTTCACCAGCCTGTGAAATGAACACTAGTAACAAAGTAGAGAAAATAAACGTTGTGTTGTCTTTCCTGCCAGTCGTGTTAATTAAGCTAACAAAGCAGAGGAGATCATCTTTGCCATGACCGTCTTGTTTTCTCAACATCAGTCCCTCTCAGAAGATACTCAGAACTTTTCAGAAGGCTATGAACAGCACAATCCTGGTGCCATTACATTTACCTCTTTACGCAACTCACAGCTGCATATAAAAGTAATAGAAAGGTGCTTGTAAGAGAATAATAGTGAACTGTTAATGTTAACTCATTGTGTTTTTGTTGCAGTGGTCGAAAATAAGGACCACACACTGAGCTTATTTGAACCGAGGCCTCAGTTTAATCATGTATGTTAAAAATGGTTAATAATTCAATCAATTTAGATTACTGACTTAATGAATAAAAAATTAATAAATAAATAAATAATAATAATAAAAATGTTTAGAATTAAATTATTTAATAGTTTAGAAATGTATATTTGTGAATTCAGTTCTATAGTATTATTTCTGCAACGATGGTTTTGCTCTTATAATTTGTTGATTTTGGTCAGGATGCATTTTTTTCTGCATGTAAAATGATCAGCTGATTGTTGAGGTCTGTGTGTGGCAGTATTTCATTATTGTTTTCGTCTCATCAGTCATTATGCAAAGACCGTATCTGATGTTGTCATTAGTCTGAGACAAGATATCTTTTTAGACTTAATCTAAATTTACCATCATAATAACAACTGTCTTTTTAAAGTCATGGCATTGAACTTAACTTATCAGTAAGTTCAATAAAAATGACTGGAAATGTATAGGTCAAAAGCTGAATCCTGTGTAAAGAATGAACACAGAAACAAAACTTGCACTTCTTATTAACATTAATGCGTTTAAATACAGCAGACTCATAATTTATTAATAGAGAAAAAATACCAATATTCACATTTCTTTAGTATATTTATGTATATTGCACTTATTCTAAATAATTAGCACATTTTGTAGTAATAATAAATAAGCAATTAATTGATTGTTAATTAAAAAAAACTGATTATGACAAGAAAAAGACTTCCCTAAAATGATAATTTACAAACTTTTGGAGAGTATTATTTCCTGCATAACAGTTCAGATGTAACTTCAAACAATAATTGTTGTGAAATGAATTAAACTCTCTAAAAGGTGGTAGACCACAGCTTTATAACACATGCCACAGAGTGCCTGTCTAACTCACTGCTGAAGGTTCATGACTATATCTCTCTAATTGTGTCCCATTACCCTGCAGGCAGACAGGTTCTGGAGAACTCTATAATGACCTCACATTTCAGCTTTTGGCAGGAAATAGTCATGACCTTAAAAAAAGAGCACAATAATTACCCAAACAAAAGGCATGTGAGGATACTGTACAGAACAACAGCAGATATATATGCTAGATGCCTTTGGTAAAACAGCACTTACGAAGAGCTAGTTTAATTAGACACACAGAATAATACTAACAAGCAAATGATGGAAGTAGAGAGGCAGAGGAAGAGGGTCGACCGCGGGCATTGCTGGGAGAAACGGAGATGAAACTTCTCCTTGAATACATTTTACTAAATTCTGCTGATCAGCAAATTTAGGTGGGACCAAATGCATGTTAAGGTGCAAAGTTTTCTTTTCTTTCCTTTTTTAACACATAAAAAAGAATTGGAAATGAATTGCCCACTGTACATTTCAAAGCTGCAACATACAATCCAGCATAAAAATATGAGAAAGAAAATAGATGACATACAAATAGTTGATGTTAAATATTTCTGGAAAGCTATATCCTGCCATGTGACATGCTGAGAGCTGTATAATAGATTAATAACTCTTAAATCATTCCTCATAAAACTGAATAAAAATAATAATAATAAAGTATCATTATACTCACACACAACTGATTAAATCTCACACTGTTTCAGAGTACTATCCAGTGCCCAATGACTATTTATGTATTTTAGAATATCTATTGGTTAATATTTTTCAGTGACTAGTGAAATTACATAATAACTGTACAATAACTGTATGATAATAATTTTGTTGTCCTTTTGACAAATTAATTATTTTGTTGTTCTCTGCAGACAGTGATAATTGCATTGTTTACAGCAATTTTATTCACTTGTCAAAAAAACAAAACTCACATTTGGTGATTGGCAAGTGTTCATTTTAGACCAATTCAATATTTTGTAACTATGATTAAATAATCAGACCAATATATAGTAGCTAGAACTAATGGCTAAAGTCAAAATTTCAAATTCAGCATTCTTTGCTCTTTTAAAGAAAAGTCTTTTTACTCTCTTGAGGCCTTTAAGGAAAAGGGAAGTAAGGCTGTGCTACAAAACACACACACACACACACACACACACACACACACACTGATCAGAAGCTCAGAATCAGAGCCACTAAGCTAAAATAAACTCGGGTGATGACGTTATTCAATGCATCGTACTGTACTCTGGCCTGACTGTACATAGATATCCATATTTTTAACCTTAAAGCCCAAATACAGCGTCTGCTGCCTGTACATCTAAATATAGACTGTCAACCTCCGTCTCTAGTTTCCTTCGCCTGGAGCAGGTGGCTGGAAGATCGGGCGGACACAGCAAGTCTGGGTCGTCCTGTCCTGCTGGAACACAGAGTGACCCTGGACCAGCATTGAAGTGGACGGGTTTTGAATTAATTAATCACTTCAATAGTCTGTAACAGAGATATTATAGGAACATCTACAGAAAGTACTTGGACAGCAATGATCATCAAAACATAATTCTAAGAATTTGGCATTTTTGTCCGTTTTAAACCATTTATTTTAATTATGTGATTGTTTACAGTAACATATTGGATTTTTTTATTTATTTATTTTATTTTTAATATTTGAAACACTAACTGTACATGGACATTGTACAAAGTGACTTTCCATCTCTGTAGTAAATCAAGCCAAGCTAAGTCTATTTGTACGGCGCTTTTCAGTAATGCAGCTTTATAGAAAGTTGTGTTGTTATGCCAAAAACATCTTGGTGCCTGGGTAATGTGACTATATATATATATATATATATATATATATATATATATATATATATATATATATATATATATAATGCATACAAATTCTTGGAGAATTGGAGTAGCCACAATGTTAGGATGTGCTCTTGCATTCAACAACAGCAAGACAAAGTGCAACTGATGGAATTATTGAACTGTTATTCGCGTTTTTATACGTCATATGAGATCCTGAAAAAACAGCAACTTTGCAGCAGTGAAGTCTGATGCACATGTGCATCTTCTCAACAACAACAACAAAAAAAAAACCTTAGTGAGCCGTTTCTATGAGAAACCAACGTAAAGCAAACTGTGCAAGAGGAACTGACTGCAGCAGGTTTGCAGTTTTAGTTTTAATCATAAATTCAAAGCATATAGCATGTTTTGAATTAACATATTTTTGCCATGTGTATCATATCGAAAGATAGTTGGTGATACCCAGTCTTTCATCAGATACAGGAGCAGGCTGATTTCATTTAAGCGCCCAGTTATTAGAGCTGTTATGTTAAAAGAGATGGGTGTTGCAGAAATACAGAAGTGTGGTGGGTGTGATATATGGTGTTTTTGGCACCACCGTTAGCAGATGACACTCCATCAGCGAGACTGACCAGATCAGTGGAAGAAAAGTTTCAACCACCAGTCACGTCTCACTTCGCCCTCCCTATGGTCGATGTCGTGTGTTCACACTGTCCTCCCAGGGATTTGTTCGTTTTTTCCTACCTTAGCAGTTACAGTGTCCTTTTGTCCCCCCACTGGTGTGTGAACTATTGCCATGTGCGATGGAGGAGTCAGGGCAGCCCATGAGGCGAACTTTCTTCAACACATGCACCAAAGTGTGTTTCTGTTTTTGTAGGTTAACTGAAGATTGTTTCACTTAAATACAATTTGGCACATCACAATCACCTTGATGCAGTGTGTGTGTATGTTTTTCAGTAGATCTGAAGATGTTTTTTAAAGCCAACATAAATTCAAAATTGACTACACTCTTAAAATGAAAGGTTCCAAACGGGGGTTTTTCATAGCGATGCAATATAATAACTATTTTGGGTTCCCCAAAGATCCTTTCTGTGAACCATTTTTTTCTTTGTGTGAAGAACTTTTTAATAATCTGAAGAATCTTTTTTCACTATAATGAACCTTTTGTGCACTGTAATAACTTGCTTTGCTTATGAAGAGACTTTGCTTTTAGGCTTACATCTCTATGGTTGCTTACATTACAATTAGCAGGTTCAGGAGTAGTCCAGCAAAATCGACTGCTAACTTGTAAAGTATTCTGGCTCCATTCAATATGGAGTCCCAGTTTCCAATCAAATCATATTTGATTGACCAACGTGATCTCATGAGAATACTTGTTTATTTTTATGTAAAGTGTCGTTCTACTGCATGCATATTTACTTACGTTTTCATACACACAAAAACGTACAAAATTGACGTATTTATAGAACTAAAACGTAAAATACTGGCGTACTGACTGCAATAAAATGTAAATTGTTTACGTATCCAAGTGTGAATGTGTATGAATTCTCATGTATTAATATTAAAATTGTGGCATTGTTTTGATTCTGTTGTAATACATGTTTTTAGTCACAATTATTAAATGCAGTTTATTAATATACTTAATATGAAATGACATTTTCTGGTCTCATTAGAAAAACGTACCTTTGTGAACGTTTTTGCGAGTCGCAAAATACGTACCAATACATAGCCTACATATCACTGCAGTTTCAATGTGAAATGTCCACTGAGTGGCGCTAAAAGCATGCTCATTTTTTTGCCGGAACCGATAAACATGTACGTTTTTATGACGTTGGTTTTTATACGAATCACCACAGTTCTTATTTGAAATTTTGTCCGGTGAGTGGCGCTAAAAGTGTACTCCATTATTTTTTAAAATAATGTACCACCAACACTACACCTAAACCTAGTGTTATTAAAAGCAAATGTGAAATAAAATGCATCCGTAATCATGCCGTTTTAGCTTGTTTTGATCTCTCATCTTTGAGCTCTTTTACCATGACTCATTTTTCCCTGGATTTGACCCACGGCTTCCTCGTCCTAATGCCATGTTCCAATCTTCTACCCGTGAAAGTACACTGGAACAGCAGTCAAACCCGTGACTTCCTACCCGTGAACTCGTATTACACGGGTGTGTCTCATATGTCCTGAAAAGTGAAGCTGCGGGCTCTTTGATCACCCCCTGGTGGCTGGATGCAGTACAGGTCATAAACCCCGCCCTCTCAATGCAGTCGAATGAGACTTCAGTGAAAACTTAAAAATAAATTCTGCTTCAAATAAAACTTTCTGAAAGATGGTTTTGGTCATTTAAGGTAGTTGTTATCATGCTGATATATATTCAATTGTTCGTTTTTGTGATAATTTAGATTTTAGCTAGCAATTTGATGCTATAAAAACGGGGCGTGTCGTCGTGATTCGCAGTTGATTGACTGCTTGTCTGAGGACTGTCGGAGCTTCGAGGGAAGATTGAAGAAGTATAACTAACTATTAATTTTCGATTTCTTTGTTATTTAACACCAACAAAATGAGTTGTTCAGCAGTAAACTGTACTAACCGACCCACAGGATCTGACGGATCACTGAACTTTTTTCTGTAACATTAAATGTGGGTGTTATAAGCTAATTAATAAATGTTATTAGTTAAGATAACACACCTAATGTTAACCATTTCGGGAAAAAGCAGGTGATCGTTATCTGGCAGTTACTTATTATTTTTATGGGTATAAAATAATAATTAGCAGGACAAAACTAATGATAACCTACTCTAATTACAGCAATCGATCTCCTGTAACGTTAGTTGAACTTGATTTAAAATGGCAGGACCGTTTCTGACGATTTTGAGTTGTTTCTAGAGGCATATTATATTGATTTTATCTACTAAATTTGCTGTTTCAAAAATATTATTGCTCTAGAAACAGAATAGCCTATTATTTTATAGGTAGAATTTTAAATTGTGTATAATTTTTATAATTTATTTAAAATACATGAATGATGACACAGTCGTTTGGGCGGAAGTTTGATATCGCGACTCCGCCTCCGGGCTCCACTGACGATTCCTTTTGCACATGCCCAGGCTCCAAACTTTTTTTTTTTTTTTGACATATTGCGTAACGTGTCAGCGCCCATTCATCGGCCCATTTTGGCTTCAGTTCATTACAATGGAAGGAAGCAGCGTCGCGTTACAGTCTATGGTACTACATAGATACTCCTAGTTCCGCGCTCTGATGTCACATAGCCCATGAAACAACAGTGGCAGCCCCTATGGATGCGGTGTTTATGCAAGTGGTACAAGGTGAGAAATAGACTTTAGGACAATATAACGTTGCAATCAAATTAATAATAATATAATAATGATAAATAATACACACACGGTTATGTATTACAATGTTATGTGTCTGAAACGATAAGTAGTATGTCGTTAAAGTATATCGCCACAATTCCTTGCGCTCAGGCAGTTTGGCGTGACTTGCCTGGAACGGCAAGTTCATGAGTCCTGGTTTGAAGTCGTGACTTACGGGCTCAAAAACCTGCCTGGAACGCAGCATAAGTCCAACTCCGTATCAGTTGAGCTACCGAGCAAGCACAGCCTATATCAGAAAAGCGAAACATATGGAGCTGGTTAACCGATTAAGTCCAAAATATATTCGTTTACAAATCGCGCACTCTGGTAAAAAGCATTTTGAAGTCATAACATAATATTGTGCAAGGAGACGTAAAAACAAGTCTTTATTAATCCATAATCTGACCCTGTAATTGTGACGGTGTATGAAATCGATAAAAAGCACTTGCTGTTCTACTGCCTCTAGTGTTCATTTCTGTTGGAAACTGCAGTGATATATGTATTGGTACATATTTTTGCGACTCGTGAAAACGTTCCCACAGGTACGTCTTTCCATGAGACCAGGTTGGTTGAACATTTCTGTTTGCGACTTGTGCTACAAACTAGTTTTGGAGGATTACATAATGTTAAACAAGACTACACTTTAAAACCTTAAAATGAAATGAACATTTCTGTAATTGTTTAACCATTTTATAATATTTAGTTTGTTTACTGTACGACACAGAATTAAGGCGTTTTCTCCTATGCAGCGACTGACAACCCTGTTGAAAAAAAAAAAAACAGCATATGCTGGTAAGGTAGGTTTTGAAGCTGGTATGCTGGTTTGAGCTGGTTTGAGCTGGTTTATGCTGGTCCTATGCTGGTCCAATGCTGGTCCATGCTGGTACTATGCTGGTCCAGGACGAGCTTAAAATATGAATCTGGCTTCTCTCCGTGAAGGCATTTAAAATGTCAATCCACTAAAACACGGCATGTTGCAATCTGTGACGATTATCACGATATCAGTGCCATTAACCAGTGGTGCAACTTTAAAATTTGAATCATAACGAGCGAGGGCTTTGATCATGATGGTCGCTGCTGAGAATGAAGATGGATAAAGGGCTGAATTTGGATCTGTTCCTTACAAACATATGGGTTCTAAAGATTTGGAGTACAGCGAACAAATCAAATTGATGTGATTCGTGAATTTATGTTGTGTTTTGGTGTATCTTATGGTTGTATTCCTGTTGAAAAAAACAGCATATGCTGGTTAAGGTAGGTTTTGAAGCTGGTATGCTGGTTTGAGCTGGTTTATGCTGGTCAAGTGCTGGTCCTATGCTGGTTCTATGCTGGCTCATGCTGGTCCTAAGCTGGTCCTGGACCAGCATAGTACCAGCATGGACCAGCATTGGACCAGCATAGGACCAGCATAAACCAGCTCAAACCAGCATACCAGCTTCAAAACCTACCTTACCAGCATAAAAAAACAGCATATGCTGGTTAAGGTAGGTTTTGAAGCTGGTATGCTGGTTTGAGCTGGTCAAGTGCTGGTCCAATGCTGGTCCATGCTGATACTATGCTGGACATACTAATCAGTCCCTAAACCAATGCTGTAGTACTCAAGACCATTTTTTATAGTCTTGGTCTTGTCATGGACTTTAGAGCATTCTTGACTCTGAATACTCGCTCTTGGCCTGGACTCTGACTCGAATTAGCTGAACTACAACACTGCCCTAAACATCCGAACAAACAAGGTGTGCATTTCCCAAAAGCATCGTAAGCCAACTATGATCATAAGTTTACTAAATTAGTTCAATGATTGAGTGTTTTCTGAAACCATAGTTCCAACAAATATTAACGAATAGCATTGAAAATAGCATTGCAAATTTGCGTGGTTTTAACTACAACTCTCGGGAAACAGCTGTGACTAGCTAGTTTCTACAATGATACATTGCACTACGATGGCTAAGTAGCAAGTTACATCATTGTATGGGAAACACACTTCAGATTGGGACTTCAACCACATTCTTATCAACCAATCATTGCCCTCTGATTTTAAGAGTAGGTTTCAGTTGTTTTGTTTACCGTATTGTTTAAGTTAGGATTGTTTGAAAGGACACGTCATACTCTTATGACAAAATTACACGGAATGACACCCACAATCGCAGTGGAAAGCTGAGTCATGTGACAAAAAAGTTTCCTTGCTAAAGACAAGAATTATTCTCCTTTCTTATACTAATACGAAGCTTGCGTAGAAAGGCTAATCATTGTTCACTTGTGTTTCCTTAAATACATGTATAAAGTCTCTTTATGGTAACAACATGCACTATGCCAGTCCCAGTCCTAAACTGTGTCCAAATCCTGTAAAATGCTGCTTTCTCAGGCAGTATAACAAGGTGAGAAGACAGGTCCAAAACCAATGTTGGTGTAACATCCTGTCTACTAAGATGCCTTCATCATTTTGGTTTCAGAAGACCCACACTCCTGTGTGCGATAACAGTGCAGGTTTATGTAAGACATCTATCATCATGTTTTTCATTCCTGTGTTCTCTGTGTCCTGTCATTCCTCAGTGTTTATCCAGCAAATTTCCTCGGCCGCCTCTAAAGGGCAACTAATTCACAGCTGCTCCGATGGCTGTTGGAAACAACAGCACTTAAAGCACTTCATTGAACGCTGATTTGTCCTTGTCATCTCCGACAGCTCCGTCTCATTTTTCCCTGGCGGAGTTAAGTGAGGCTGGAGCCTGGCCAGCCTTGATCCTGTGCTCTACTTAAAGACAATGGGGACGGGAACACAGAGCATTATGGGAAGGACGACATGACATTAACATCTCATCCTCATTATAAAGATTAGTATGAGAGAGAAAGAGGAACATGCTAAATGGACATTGGATTTGAAGTGAGGGAAAACTAAAGGGTAAACCTTCAACAGACCTGACAAAGATTCAAGAACATCTGGGTTAACTCTTTACCTTGTTAATCATTTAAAGGTGAAGAGTTGGAGTTTTTTTTTTGTGTTTTTTTTGGATGTCAAATACTTTCGGTAACACTTTATTTGTGTCGTAGTTACACATTACTACATGTACTTACTATAGAAATAACAGTACATTTTGCATAATTACAAGTAACTAACCTAAAGCAAACCCTAACCTGTAACTCTATAGTAAGTACATGTAATTAATTAATACTCAGTACTTATTTGAGTAATTACAATGTAACTACGGTACTGTAAAATAAAGTGTAACCATACTGTCTTCTATTCCATCTTAATATGCACAGACAAACAACTATAAGTAAACAATTCGCAGGTTAATTTCCCTGAAAGTGGAAACAATGTGACTGTGTGTGAATGGTGCTGTGGCATTTATTTGAACACCCAGACCATTTCAAAAATAAAACTGATTCAACCATTTGTTTGAGTTGGGGCAGAACTATCTTTTTTGCCTAAAAAATGGCAGAAGGAGGAGAGTTTGGGAAACATGTTTGAAACAATCATAATTCAGTTTGGTTACTTAAAGTCGGCATGAAGTTGTGATAGTTTTTTCTTTCCAATTTTGACGTATATCCAAGTGAATGGCTTTGAGACCAAGACAAAATATAGGGCGGACTCTCAACTGACTGACAGGTTGTCCCACTCTCGCACCAGTAAACACGTCATTAGAGAAGAGTCATTTCAAAAGGAAGTTATTTTGATTAAAGATGGATTTAAAAAAAAAAAAATGACATGCACAGATAAATAATTTATAATAAATACTGCAATATTTTTGTCAATTGTAATTTCATGGTTTAATTTAATGGCTTCATTTTTATTAAAAGTATTATTACAAGAGGACACGGGAAATGCTGCATAGATATCCGCATTCATAAGCACCACTGTGCACCACATTGTAAGTACTGTACTGTAAGTACGATGTAAAGCAGCTCTGAATCTGACTCATCCATTCAGATTAAACCTAAATCTATCCATTTTATTTCTTACAATTTTTTTATATATATATATCTGCATTTCAATTCAAAACATAGGACACAAGATCTTCGACTTTTTGTCTTGTTCTAAAAGGCACAACGCCTTTGAATCAATCACGGTTGGTTGGGCCGCAGTGTACATTGAGAACTTTGGTCACTAAAAGCCATTTTATGATTCAGCAATGTTCCACACAAACACCTTAATCCCTGACAGCTCTGAGAACAGCCCCTACCCAGGAGCGAGGTGCACGAGGTGCTCCAGTGAGATGTCATTGGTGTAGTCCTACAAGAGTACACACTGAGCCTGGAGAAAGATGGATTGTACTTCAACTGGGCTTACAGAAATCCATCACCCCAGCACTGAGAGTTCGGCCTATGGGAAGGTGAATTTACACTTGCTTTTACTCGAGTGTAAAGTGAGAAAAATGTTTCGTACAGCACTTTAGGAAGCACCAGCCTAACTGTAAGGTATACATCAGGTAAAGCATTAGGTACTGTCAATGTTACTTTAAAATCAAAATGTAGATTGCCCTAAGAAATATTAATGCAGGCACAATGAGATACAGATCACTGCTGAAAAGATCATGATTATGGCTAATTTTGTGTTCATTTAACAGACTGGCAATTTTTGTTAGTTTGCTTTTTGTAGTGTGTCAAAGATACAGGTGAAATTGTTTTACCTCACTCATCAAGGCCAGGATTTGAGAGCTCACGGTCACAGATGAAGGAACTTTCTAGATGACCTGAGAGAGAGAGAGAGAGAGAGAGGGGAGGGGGGAGGGGGAAGATGTCATAATACATAACAAACTAAATGGAAAATTGATTTTGCTGTGTTTTAACACATTGTTTCTAAATGATCTTTGTGAAGAGATTGTACTAAGCTGAATTTTTATATTATTATATTATTGAAATATATTATAACAACATGAACAGTCAGAGACAAATAACTGCAAGTTGTTCATATTTGATTAATCTGCGCTGGAAAAAAGCTTCATCTGACATTATTATTTTTCTGATTAATAGGTTTCACTGAGGTGTGCATCTATAATGAAATAACAGAAGATGCAACAATCTATTCTTCAGTCTAGTTTTACAGTAATTAAATAATGCTGTATCCATTAGCCATTTAATTTGGAAAGTGACATCCAATATTTTTGTTTATAAAGTTGACATGTCCTGCAGTAGGACACGTTATATGTTTTGCCTCAGAAGCTTCTCACTTTATGGTCCTGTGTCAAAAAGGAATTTTAAAAGTAAAAATTTTCAATGTAGTCTAATATTCCAATAATAGGATGAATACCACAATATTGATGTTTGTTTTAAGAAAAAGGTTTTTAGACAATTATTTTCCACTGTTCAGTCTACATTTCAACACACACTTTCAAGACATAAATATTTCAAACACACATACACACTCACATACAGTCAGGTTGTATAATGTGATCTGCACCTATACATCAGCCTGCAGAAAATAATAACAATAAATTAAATTATTTTAACACCACTTTGTTTTAATACTAAAAGTAAAGTGTGACAGTATGGTGTGTGATGAACATAGTTATTGTCATGCATTTTGTCATCCCACTACAATGTAATATACACATTACACTCCAGATATTTTAATCTCATTTTGACATACAGTCGTAATTAATGATCACTTCAAAACAGAATTCCGGATGCCCCGTCAACAAAGAAATATAATTTGCTGTCTAGGAAGAAAATGTAAAACTGATCTAAAATTGTCAGGTTATATCAAACCTAAATGTCAAATTTACCTCACATAAAGAACAAGTTTAATGTAATGATTTAAAGGCAAAAGACACATACACTACACCTATCACCCAGTGAGGGGATAAAAAAAAAAAAGAATGAATGCTAAAATAAATTAAAAAAAAGAGTGAGAAAATGTATGACAGAAATTATTAAGATTTAAAATAAACAGCATTCAGTTTTATTGACACTGGAGGACAAAGATTATTTATAGGCTTTAAGTCAGCTACAGTAAATCCACATGCACAGATGTTTAACAAGGAAATGCAAGTATCGCATGTACTGTAAGGGCCATAGCTGGTCTCTGCATAAAGAAGAACAACAGTTCCACAGAAATGTTTCTATGACTGTTTTGATTAATTTTAAACATAAAATGATCAGCAATTGCTGAAGAAAAATAGATGTCTAAATTACAAATTTGATAATTTTGCAAAAAAATATAGGATGCATTGTGTTTATTTGCAATGCTGTCTGTAGATAAAACATTTAAGCTATACATCACAATGATCAGCTTCGAAAAAGTTTTTTTTTCCCCCCATGAATTAAATGAAAACTGACAATATAGCATTTATATCAAAAGCTCAAAACTAACCATTTATAAAATAAAAGAATAAAATGTTCAGATATTATTCTAATTAATTCATATTAATGACGGTGACTTTATTTTATACATTTGCAAATGTATAAAATTACTCGAGAGTACTGAAGAGTTCATTATCAAATAACAGAAAGATTCTGAATGATGAAGATAATGAAGATTACTGATGATTTTACAAAGCACACAGAAAATGCAAGAAAATGTATTCTCTCTATGTATTCTTTCTACGTTTCGGAGTAGAGACATTTATTGATGAATGTCAACACACTTTCAGCTTTCAAAAAAGAACCTCTTTATTAAAAAGAAAGCTGTATGATGAATGATACTGTCTAAATTAAAGGTAATATTTATCTAAACTGATGTTAATTACACATTATTGTAAAACAACTGTTTAAATTGTAAACTAATTTAATAATAATTTAAAAATGGATCTCACAGTCCAGATAAAAGATTAAGTAAAGACCTTTTATCCGATGATGTCTCACTCGCGCTCTGTATCACACATGCATCATTTTCATCTTTATTGCATCTGTGCATCGCTGGAAAACCCCAATACTCTGACACACAGTTTCAAAGTGTGTGCATATCTTTCCGAGAGCTCTTTCAAGTCACCCACAAGCCAAAAGACTTCCAAAACTGCTCTGTTCATCCATCCATCTATCCATCTATCTATCTATCATGAATGTCATGACGTAACATCTACACCAAATTCTAACAGAAGTGCAGTGCAGCCAGCAACAAACATGGATATTGACGACAATGTAATTGCATTCAGTCAAGTAATCAAAATAATGCAAAATCACTGGGCAAATTTGATGAACAAAGCTGTTAGTCGTTAGCTGATTAAAAGTGAAAATGGATGAAAGGTAGCTGTGTATCCATAGGAAGAGTGTTATGCCTATATGTGTATGCATATGACTTAAGGACTGGTACAGGAAATGAATAAGGTCTCCCCTGAGGGTAAAGATCTCTGTAATGACTGTGCGCGTTTCTACATCTCTCTCACTGACCTCCACGCATCCTCTGTACACACACACTATGAAATACTCCTTCACTAATGCTTGGATTTGCTTTTACAGAGACTCAGTGCAACATTCTTTCATTGATTTAATGAAGAGATTAGCTGGCTCATTTTGTGTCTCATTCTCAGGTTGCAATTGAAGGCTGCATATATCATCAAGGATGTCTTATTTAAGAAAAGTAACCATAATCAAATGGACTGTTATTCCACATGAGGTGTAAAATACATATCTTTCTTACTTTGCAATCTAACGGTTACTTTTCTTAAATGAGACGACCTCGATGACGTATACAGCCTTCGAATGCGACTTCCGGGGTATGCAGCCTCCAAAATGAGATGCAGCTATAGTTTCCCCCTTCTCTTCCACAATGAATGAAGATAATAAATTAATAATAATCACCCCACTTTATATTAGGTAGCCTTAACTACTATGTACTTACATTTAAATTAATCATTTGATACAATGCACTTATTGTGTACATACATGCTTTTTTTTACATTTGTAATTATATTTTAAAAATACCTGCATGTAATTACATCTGTAATAAATTTCTGTAATTACATCTATAATTACACTGTTGACACATCCCTTACACCTTAACCCACCCTTAAACCTACCCATACCACTAAACCTGTCCCTAACCTTACCCGTGTCCCACCTCAATAGCAGCAAAAGTGTTTTACAATACAATATGAACAAAATAAGTACATTGTACTTATTTTTTTAAAGTAAGCACATAGTAGTTAAAGCCACCTAATATAAAGTGGGACCATAATAATAAATAAATAAAAGGTTTTTTATCAAATAAAATCATAAAAGCCCAGTTGTGTAGGAACTGTAACAGCAAGATTTTACATACCGTAAAGAGTAAATGTTTTAGGAAAATATAAATACATTTCAAACTGAAGAAAGCAATGAGAAAGCAAATGAATGTAGTGTTTGAACTTGTGTTTTCCTTAATTTCTTCAGAAGATATTTAGGGTTTTGGCAACTCAAAATACTAAAACTGAACATTTTCCATTAAGTACGCATGACAGACAGATTTGTTATAAATTGCAGTTTTCGCATACATGCTAAAAACCCAGTATGGACACTGCTGCAGCAATACAGATTTATAATTTATAATTTTTAAATAGCTCAAGCTGGACCCTTTCAGAGCAATTAATCATTGGGAAAATCATTTCAACACTCTTTTGCCTGATCTCTTGTTCCCTTCTCCACAGCTCTGTTTCAGGAGAGGTGGACGACAAAGCCGCTTCCTTCACATGAAGGAAGGGTGGAGAATCGGTAAATAAAGAACAAATCTATGAACAAACTGAGCACTATGAATCTTGATTAAGAATTAAGATATATTTAATTAGACATTTCTTTGTGTGCACCTATTTTTTGTATATGTCTTGAGTTTTTTTTTTTTTTTTTTTTTTTTTTTTTTTCTAATGAGTTTTTAATTCTAATGTCCTTACATCAGTGGTGGTCAGATTGTGACCTTGGAATTATAAGGTTCTGCATTCTGAGCAGTTTTGAGATATTGAGCTTCAAATTTTTTACATTCCATACTCCTTTGTGGATAGACAAAAAAAAAAAAAAAAAAGTACCCAACTTAAAAAAAAAGAACATCACATAATGGAAATAAGTTGACACAGAATAAGAACATGTGAATAACTCAATTTTGACAAGATTTGTCAGATAGAACCTTATAATTCCAAGGTGACGACATGTCTAACAGTGGAAAAAGTCTTGCACACATACAGGATGTGAATGTTCACTCCGACCTCCAAAAACACTTTCACTAGTGTACAGTGGTTCTCAACTGATGTTGCTTCAGGACCCAGATCAAGTGTTGAGCCAACTCAGTACCTAATTTGTTTATCATACAAAGGTAAACAAAATGTCCTTAAAAATCAATCTGAGTTTATCAATATTAACATGAACTGTTTACGCCCAGCAATATTCAAAATTATTAACATAAGACGATGACTAGGAAAATGGAACATTCTGTATACATTGAAAAACTACAGCATAGTTTGCGCAAATTTGTGGATGTGGCTTAATTTTCTCCGTGTTTTACTATTTGCATTTAGCACAGACTTTTTCCTGCTGTCCGCCACACTATCAGAACACGCCTACGACTCACCATTTGAGAACTCATAATACACATACTCGATGCACTCATACAGCTCTGCCCTCATATAAACATGCATGTCTCATGCAGATGCATAAACATGCTGTTCTTTGATAACTGCACTACAACCACTTACATTCACTGTTAAATGACTCTCTTATATTTGTACCTCAAGACCTAAACAACGTACAGTAGCTGTTCCAGGAGTTTCACATCTGTGCAACACAGCACACATAGCCTGCACCCATGCAGTTAAAAGAGTTTACTTTCATTAAGTAATCCACAATTTCTCTTGTGAGTCACTAAATAAAAGGTAAAAAGGTGACACCTACAGTGACGCTATAACTCCATTCTAAACATAAAGCAAAGTCCATTGCACTGAGCCAGTGTCAAACTTTGGAATGTTAGAGCATTGTCTGCAATAAAATGTTTTATTTAAACTCCATTAAACATTATGTGCTCGTGACTGCAGCTCTGTAATTCTGTGGTCTTTTCCAGAGAATACTTATGAGTTTATGATAGTGTTTGTAGTAAAACTGTCATATATCTTGAGAAAATTAGCACTCTGTGGTGTTAGCAAATGGTTGTCCTTTGAGCCAAACAACTATATGATAACAGCGAATGCTATTTACATAGTTTCAGGAGTCTGAATCTTACGATAGATAATCAATTTTTGAGACGCCAAACATGTTTAGTGCAATACATGCACTGGATAAGACTAAAAAAAATCAGGCTTCTAGCAAGAATTATGATCAAAACAACTAATGGTCATTAAAAAAAACCTAATACAACAACATCCAGAGAAAGCAGACTTTAAGTGGCCCAAATTGCATTTTTATTGCATATCATATAATTGTATGAAATGAAAATAAGCATATATGAACATCACATATGGTTAGTGGGTAAAATAATTTTGCACAGCAAAATATATATGAAAAAAATAATAATTAACATAGGTTTAAGAATTTATTGATGAACGCTATATCCTGATTTTATACAAGCAGGGTATCAATCCCTGACCATAAAACAATGTCCAGACATTTTAATATTGATTACTACATTATTGCCATGTAAATAATGAATTTATTAACAACAAGAAAGAAAGAAAGAAAGAAAGAAAGAAAGAAAGAAAGAAAGAAAGAAAGAAAGAAAGAAAGAAAGAAAGAAAGAAAGAAAGGAAGAAATAGAAAGAAAGAAAGAATCGAGTCCTGCTTGACAATATATAACTAAATAAGATTATATCCTTTAGTTTTCAGCAAAGCCATAACGGGTGCCTTTTAAATTAGCGTTCTAGATAGATTCCAATATGTGATATATAATTTGCTACAAGCTACATTTAGTGCAACTCATTCCAAATAGGTCAGACTTTATATAATTTTTTTTTTCCTTTTTCTTTTCTGAATGCATGATTTTCCATGTTGACTTGAAATTCTACTTTAATACTTTGGTTTTAAAATACAGTAAATGGCAGGCTACAACATGAACTACAACTGTCAAACTGCTGTTTTCACTGCAAGTACATGCTGCAAAAAAGCTCAAGTTACGCATGATAAAAATCCAGCTGTATGCAAACTTGGAGCCTTCCCAAAATTCTAACAAAATGAACAGGCAACATCTAAACTCTAAGTCACTCTTCCTTCTTCGTGTCAACCTGTGGCATGGGCTACCTTCAACTGTTTTTATATGATGCAAAAAAAAAAAAAAAGTAGTTCATTCCATTCCATTTTTATCAAAATGCAAATGTTTGACATTAAATACACAAACCGCTTTTAGCAACAACATTGTTTAAGTCCCAGAGGGAGAATTCCTTTCAGAAACCAGGTCCTTGTTCTTTCCCTCGAAACACTGCTTCCAGTTGGCTCTCAACAGAGAATTAAATGTATGGAAACTGCATGGATCAACTTTTTCATGGGGAGGATGATGACATGATGCTCCTTTCACTTTTTTAGTCCGTATTCCAAAAAAGTGATCGGGAAATGAAAGAAATGTATGAATGCCATGCTGAGCAGAAGTTCTTTTCCAAGTAGAAGTTCATTTTCAAGCGCATAAAAAACGGAGAGGAATAAAGAAAGAACAAAAAGACCATACATGTCCAGCATGCAGGCACTTCAATGACATGTCTCTTTATATAGCAATAATGTCTCTCATGTAAAGTCACAAAACAGCAAGCAGAAGGCATGAGATGATAATGGGGGGAAATCCTCTGACTTTGGCAAAAAAGCAAAAAAAACAAAAAACAAAAAACAAAAAATATATATATAAAAAATAAAAATAGCAAACTTTCTTATTTGGCAATAAAAAATGCAAAAGGTGAATGAAGGTCAATATTATGAGTGTAAATGCATACACATCAAAATATTAACTAATTTAAAAGAATAATATAAATGCATATAACGAAAAAAAAAAAGTTTGGTTGCACAACAAGCCCCCAAAACTCAAGAACTGATTCAGTTCTTTATAAAAGCGATAAAAAAGTTGTCAGCCTTGATCTTACAACCCCCAAAACAATGAGAGATAGAAAAAAAAAACTTTTAAAAACTTTATTTATTTCTTTTTTTAGCCTTTTTTTTTTTTTTTTTTTTTTTTTTTTAGGGAACTCACATGAAAAACTCCGGGGATGAAGGGTTGTTGTCGCTGCTCGATGAGTTTTCTCGAAAGCCGCTGCTCACCAGCTTCTCGTACTTCTCTTTGTACGCGTCTCTCTCACGCACCAGTCTGGAGATCTCTTGTTTGAGGTGGTCCACCTGCTGCATGAGCTGGGTCTTCTCACCCTCTAGTACGTGCCTCTGTTGGACCCTCTTGTAGCGACACGACTGGGCATAGCCTCTGTTTTTAAGGGTTCTCCTCTTTTGTTTGAGTCGGATCACCTCCTCTTTGCTGACGCCGCGCAGCTGCCGGTTGAGCTCACGCACGGACATGGTAACGAGTTGCTCGTCCGAGAAGCGATCGTCCAGGTGGCTGTGCTGGTGGTGGATGGCAGAGGAGTTGTTGCTGGACGGGACCCCGGGAGTTTGGTGCTGCTGGTGGTGGCTGTGGTGATGATGATGGTGCTGGTGGTGAGGTGCCCCGTTCTGCGCTGCAGCGGCGGCAATGACTGCAGACACCACCGCAGCTGCGGATCCCATCTCCTCCCCGGCCATGGCGCCTCCCGGTCCGGCTGCGCTACTAAACTGCTGCCCCCTTGCATAGCCGTCGAAGCTCTGGAGCTGATGTGTGCTGTTAATCAGCGCTTCAACCGCGTCCTCGGGACTGAAGCCCAACGCCTCGGGGTTGAGCTGCTGCTGATAACCGGTCATCCAGTAGAAATCCTCCAGGTGCGCCTTCTGCTCGCTCCCGGAGCCAGGGCTGGGCGCCGAGAAGCTTGGCGAAGGGGGAACTGAGCTGCAGGGCGTGCTCATCGGGGTGGAAGACAGGGAGCCCCCGGCGATTAGGCGGCTGCACTGGTTGATGCTGCGATCGGGCTCCAGTGGCTCTTTCTTCACCTCAAACTTCATCAGATCGAAGTCATTAACATATTCCATGGCCAGGGGACTGGTGGGCAGGTCGGAGCTGCTCAGTGCCAGCTCTGATGCCATCCTCTTGCTGCTGACCGTCCTCCAGAGCGGGTGAAGAGCAGCTGTCAAAGCGGGCTGGGTCGGAAGAGAGTGAGCCAGCTTGATGATGTTTAAATGCTTTACTCTTTGCAGAAAAACAAATACTGCACAGGACTTTTCAGTGCTCTCCTAACTCCAGATTATGAGCTCTCCTTGGCAAAGTCTATTGCAAAAATGCATTGGATCTCTTTCTCTTCTCTTTACATGTGGATTTCGGCGGCCGTGTATTTCAAACATTTAACACTTTGGTGACTCCTCAAGAGCAGAAATCATCGTGGTCAAGCGGGTAAGTGTAACGTGAAATACGTGCGCTAAATGCTGCTGACACAAATCGAGCTGAGAGAGTTTTTAAACTCGACCCACTACAGTAGAGTTTAAAAGCATTGCTGAGTTTTATAGCTGCCGTGACGTCAGGTTCCCAACGAGCCAATGGGATCGCTAGATCTCAGAGCTCCTTAACATATGGGTTCGGAAACCAAAACTTTTCTCGTCAGCTGACTGTCATTTTGGAAATGCAGGAGGAAAGAGTTGAATGGGTATCGAACATTTAACTCTTTCGTCCTACCCTTTGCAAAATGTAAAATCAAATTGCTTTAGTAACACTAAATTTATTTCAGTTCACTGACAATTCTATATAATACGTTTCGCCTATATTCTACAGATCATTTTAATTCAAAGCATTTTTTTACATTTTAAATATTATGCAGTCATGTTAGAATGATAACTTTAAATTATATCTGCGAAATTATATCTTTAAATTATTTGGTGTGCCAAGTTTAACATTAAGAAACTTACATTCGCATTATAATTGTTTTTTTATTTCCGATTAATAATAATAAAAATCAAATAATTGACAAAGTTAATGATGTTCTTGGTTGAAGTATGGGCATTTTGAAAACTCAACAGTGCCACCTCTTGGGAAAAAAGAGAAGTGTGTGTGTGTGTGTGTGTGTGTGTGTGTGTGTGTGTGTGTGTGTGTGTGTGTGTGTGTGTGTGTGTCTACTTAACTATATTTTTGAGACAAATTTGTACCAACAAAAAGCTAAATCTGACAAAACTTCCTAAAACCTCCTTTGAGGGACATCCACATTTGTAAAAACAGTATAAAAATAAGATGAATAAAGGTTTGTTTGTTTGTGTTTTATGTAAAAATGCAGAATGTTTTAGGGTTAGGTTATAGTATTTATAACTAGCTCAGTATAAAAACAGTAGAAGTCTATGTAATGACCCCATTTAGACCTAGTGGGGGATATATTGAGACTATTAGAAAGTAAAACTTTATATTCACCTTTATGTAGAATGAAAACAAATAACAAGACTGAACACAACAACATTTGCATGATAGTATATGCAAGATTGTCTATTCTTTTTGGGATGGACAATCAGATGCATCTGTTCTGATTTATAAAAAAAAAAAAATGCAAAATCCACTGTATAGTTCACTGTACAGATGTTTTAGGTTACAAGTCAAATTATTATTTAATATAACTAAATCAATCTGCCTACATTAGCTAAAGTGATTTCTAAATGTCAGATAAGGCAAAAATAGTTCCTCAAGGAAATGGAAATTTTCATTCAAATCTGCACCCATTTTTACCCAGAGTAGGACCTGAACTATATTAGCCTTTAGTTCAGTGATCAACCAGATGATTCAAGCATAGATCAAGAGAACAGCTATAAAACTTGTTTATCAGTTATGTGAGATTTGCCTCATCTAGTCATACATTAAACTACTCTTCTGTTCATTGCTCTTTTACTGGAGGTCAGGGGTCGATTACGGCAGTATTTCTTAGTGATTTTTCTCTCCCTTTCATTTTTTGAGTATTCAGTTAGCAGGAGCACAGTATCTGAACAAAGTCATTTTTTGCTTTGCATAATATACCTGTCTGATTAATTAATGATCCTGTCTTGATCTTTAATTTCATGGTTCTTATGCTCTCTTCTTTTCTAAATTCCAATTAAAAGCTCAGTGCCATGCTCTGTAGAATAGTACAAAAAAAAAAAAAAAAAAAAAAAAAAAAATTCCATGAAGATGTGTTCATGCAATGACGAGTTGCCCATTTAGGAAAACTCTTATGTGAAATGCGTTAGGCTTGACATTGCACCAACCATTCCATACCCTGCACAAAAGCATATAATCATTTACTCAGTATCTTTTCTGGCAAAGTCTATAATCTCATTCTTGGGACCCTTGGTATTTTTAGAGGCTGGACGAGTGTAATGATCTCTCCAGCCGCTGGCCACGAATGATTACATCAATAGCTGTTACTGTATGTGTATGTGCACTGTATTTACATTAGCTTAACTCTGCATTTTTTCTTTATATGCCCTGGCAAAACAATGCAGTTTGTTGAACTAAGTAATTAAATTAGTGTATAAAATGAGACAAATTAAAACTAAGAACACATTATATTGTCAATTTATTTTTCTTCACAAAACATTGTATTAGAGAGAAACAATAAAATAGATTTCCCTTATACAGTACTGTACATTCCAAATATTACATAGATTTGGAAGACAGCCTCGCAACAGATTATGTGATAATCTGATAATTTTGCTTCATAACAGCAAAGAATCATAAAAGTGTAAAATTTTGCTTTGCTTAAATTTGTTGCAGCATGTGTTCTAACCAGTCATTTGTCTGTCCACACTGAAAGTGAAAAGACTGCCCAACACCACACAATCACAGCCAGTCTGGACAAATGTAATGTAAAGATGTTTAAGACAGGATTTTGGACCAATGAGATTTTACTGTTGGCCTGACAACTCTAGTTGCAACTAGAACCGACAATAATGCCGTCATGACAATACAAAACTCTTCTATTAACTGAGAAGAGATATATTTTCCATTGCTTTCATTCAGTAACACATAGCATTTTAACATACTGCTTATTTGCATTATTATTTGCAATCAAGTTGTGTTCTCCAAGTCTCACAAAAAAAGATATGTATAATTATTATTATTACAGACACATACAGCTTCCTAAAGTACATGGAAAATAGTATCATAAAAATATAGCATAACCTTAAAATATTTAATTTATTTGTATTGGCATTACATATGGATAGTATATGTTCTATTTCTTTTTAAACCACACATACACCCACACTAAGGGATATGGTTGTACTGTACCACATAGTGTATGTCACTTCAGTGTCTGCAGTTGAGTATGTGAATAATATATATATATACATATACACACACACATACATACATTTATTTATTTTTATTTTTTTGGCTAAAATTAAATACTAAAAAGAATTTCAGACATAAACACTTCTGTTTTGCTTAACTTATTTATTTTAAAAATTACTATATAATGATGTGGAGCTACACCGATGATCTGGGCAGATCTGTGTACAAACAATTCAATAAAAAATCAAAACAAAGTTTATATTCTTGTATCCAAATATCCTTAGTTTGACTGAAAAGACAAGAGGCTATTAAATAAGACAAAACACACCATGGAATTGCATAAAAACTTAACAGGACATACAACAACATGCAACAACATTTGATATGAATTTTACATTTACATTACAATTAATTTCCATTCACGAGATATAACCAAAATAAAATATAAGCTTTCCTATATTCAGCTTTCTATTAAAACTAGGTTGCACAAAGGCTCAGATGTGGGACCTATCTGAAAAGTGTGGGAGACGCATTTTAAATAGGCCACGAACCTCTCTTGAAAATATGATACGCACAAAATTCAAGGTACATGTAATGCATATCATTTGGAAGCATAACAACTGAACGTCTAAAATTATAAATTAGAATTAAACCGTTGCTGCAACCATAAAGAGTTAGGGGCAGGTCACACAGAACATGTTTTTCTATTCCACTGCACTACTTTTCCATTGTTTTTCTATGTAAACGTGCCAGACAAACGTGTTTGACCATTGCGCTCGCCCCTTTTGCAGCATCTCGTGCATGACACGGCACTCGAGTTGTTCTCAAGTTTTAAAAACGCAGCACTCAAGTTTAAATACATTTTGAAAAATTTGTCTCGAGACCTTGCGTTTTTCTCAATTCCACTACCCACGTCTCGCGTTTTTTAAAGCAAAAATGTGTTCTTTGAAAAAAAGACTAACAATAATGAGGTCCAAGGTTAAGAAAAGTTGATAAAAGTTGCTTTTTCTCTATTTAGCCAAACCTACAACAATAACAGGATCATGTCTTCCCTGTGGTAGATTGCATGTCTTCTTGCGCAACTGGATGTTAGGGCTTATGAATAATAATCAAGTTGCCTGTATTCACCCAAACTGATTTGCTGAAATCATAATGTGTAAGGTGAAAGGGTATTGCCACTTATAGACTTGCGCTAGCAGCAGAAGATTCTGCTTGGTCTTAAAGCCTTTCTTGAAGGCTATGTTCACAAATCAATGAAAAAAAAAAAAAAAAAGAAAAAGAAAAGAAAGAAGATTAGCTCTCAATGTAGATTTTGATACATGGTATGTATATATATAGTCTCTCATATTCAGGTAAGCATAGGCCTACGCAAAATATGGGACAAACTGTGTCCCGAATGGGTTTATACGCAACGGTTTGCAACTGTACTGAGGGCACAGTTCAACCACAGATGCAACAAAATGCTTAGCAAATTACTGTAATCTTGATTCTATCAAAGCACATTGGTATAAGAAAATGAAAAATGATAAGCATCAAGGTCAAGGAAAGGATATGACTCCATGACCTCAAAGTCACTCCATTTGCAGTATAGCAAAAGCCCAAATAATGAAAGCCCTCATTCTTCATCACTTAAAGACAGCAGGGTGTGCTCCGGACAACACAAACATTCATTCATTCATTCATTCATTCATTCATTCATTCATTTAGCAGATTCTTTTATACAGAGCAGCTTACAATATAGGAATATTCAAAAGAGCAATTCGGGACCGAGCCAAACAATATTCATAGTGTACATTGCCAGGATTATAAGAAGGCTAGACTAGGACATACAGTGAAATCATAAAATGACCATTGGCCCTATTTTAACGATCTAAGGGCATGGTCTAAAGCGCACGGCGCAAGTGCACTAAGGGCATGTCCGCATCCACTTTTGCTAGTTTAACTATGGGAAAAAATGGTCGGTGCATGGTCTAAAAGGGTTTTCCATATTCTCTTAATGAATATGGGTGTGTTTTAGGCTTAACGTGCAATAAACCAATCAGAGTCTCATCGCCCATTCCTTTTAAAAGCCAGTTGTGCTTGCGCCATGGCGGATTCACTATTTACATGGCAGAATTTGCAAGTGGAAAAACTGAACGCTACTCTAAGCGAAGAAACGGATAAAGATAGAAATGCTTTGGTGGAATCCGGCTTGTCCCGTAGATGGTCTGCTCGCATGCCTCGCGCACAAGCCGGATTCCACCAAAGCATTTTTATCTTTATGCACACAATCATAATCTTTTACATTGCAATCTTTTTATTTTTAAATTTAGCATGTTTGTGTGCTGTTGTGCGTCCCTGTGTGTACAATAAGCAGGGTGTACACGCATTGTGCACATGCCTATAGACGCATATAATTAACATGACATAACAAAAAATAAAATAAAAATATTGCACTATTGACTTTAGATCAGGTTTCATTTGGTCAGTGGCGCAGTCTATTTCAGTTGCCTCAAAATAGCACCGGGCCAACAATGCTCCTGAACACACCTCATTTTCAGACCAGCACGCCCATGGGCGAACAAATGGGCCCACAAATTGTGAAAGGTAGTGAAAATGATAACTGTGCCAGGCTGAAACTAACAAAAAACACTTGTATTGCGCCTGGCGCCGCATTGCACCACAAAGGCCAAACAATTACTATAACAGTTGTCCAAAACAATGGAATCAGAATGTAATGGCAAGATGGGCCTTAAACTTGTGTACCCATAAGCACAGCTCCTGTTTACAGTGAGCATGTGCAATGCATCACTTCTCTGACTAAAGATAAATAATTTAGAGTATCCTGCTCACCCATACCATTCCCTGGTGTACACAGCAGAACAGTGTTATAGTTGAGACCAGCTGACTTTGAGTCTGAGTAGGCCAGGTTCAGCGTCAAAACGCTCCTGAGTCCATGACAAGACGAAGACCATGAAAATATGGTCTTAGACTCAGAGTCAAGATGGCCAGTATCTTCCTGTTTCCATTGCAATGGGAAGCTCCTCAAAATTCTCGATGGGGTTAATGAACAGTCACTGTAAAAGGATGCATACCTAGTGAACTTGCTCACTAGGTACGCAAAGGGTACTGCCCCAGTGACAAGCTGTTGTACCCCTAAAGGTAAACTTTAGAACATTTTTTTCTCCCCCACTCTCAGAAAAAAAAAAATGCCACAAAAGCTGTCATTGAGACTGTACCATTCAAAAAGGTTCTAATATGTACCTTTGAGGTACTAATATGCACTCTTTAGGTACAAACCCGATTCCAAAAAAGTTGGGACACTGTACAAATTGTGAATAAAAAAGGAATGCAATAATTTACAAATCTCTTAAACTTATATTTTATTCACAATAGAATATAGATAACATATCAAATGTTGAAAGTGAGACATTTTGAAATGTCATGCCAAATATTGGCTCATTTTGGATTTCATTTCACACATTCCAAAAAAGTTGGGACAGGTAGCAATAAGAGGCCTGAAAAGTTAAATGTACATATAAGGAACAGCTGGAGGACCAATTTGCAACTTATTAGGTCAATTGGCAACATTATTGGGTATAAAAAGAGCCTCTCAGAGTGGCAGTGTCTCTCAGAAGTCAAGATGGGCAGAGGATCACCAATTCTCTCAATGCTGCGGCGAAAAACAGTGGAGCAATATCAGAAAGGAGTTTCTCAGAGAAAAATTGCAAAGAGTTTGACGTTATCATCATCTACAGTGCATAATATCAACCGAAGATTCCGAGAATCTGGAACAATCTCTGTGCATAAGTGTCAAGGCCGGAAAACCCTACTGGATGCCCGTGATCTTCGGGCCCTTAGACGGCACTGCATCACATACAGAAATGCGGACTAAAGAGGACAAGGACAACCCAAGTTGTTATCAATGCTCAGTTCAGAAGCCTGCATCTCTGATGGTATGGGGTTGCATGAGTGCGTGTGGCATGGGCAGCTTACACATCTGGAAAGGCACCATCAATGCTGAAAGGTATATCCAAGTTCTAGAACAACATATGCTCCCATCCAGACATCGTCTCTTTCAGGGAAGACCTTGTATTTTCCAACATGACAATACCAGACTACATACTGCATCAATTACAACATCATGGCTGCGTAGAAGAAGGATCCGGGTACTGAAATGGCCAGCCTGCAGTCCAGATCTTTCACCCATAGAAAACATTTGCCGCATCATAAAGAGGAAGATGCGACAAAGAAGACCTAAGACAGTTGAGCAACTAGAAGTCTGTATTAGACAAGAATGGGACAACATTCCTATTCCTAAACTTGAGCAACTTGTCTTCTCAGTCCCTAGATGTTTGCAGACTGTTATAAAAAGAAGAGGGGATGCCACACAGTGGTAAACATAGCCTTGTCCCAACTTTTTTGAGATGTGTTGATGCCATGAAATTTAAAATCAACTTATTTTTCCCTTAAAATGATACATATTCTCAGTTTAAACATTTGATATGTCATCTATGTTGTATTCTGAATAAAATATTCAAATTTGAAACTTCCACATCATTGCATTCTGTTTTTATTCACAATTTGTACAGTGTCCCAACTTTTGGAATCGGGTTTGTACAAAGGAGTACCTTTAGAGAGGGTACCAGCTTTCCCCCCCCTTTTTTTCTGAGATTGTCTGATGCTACAAAGCTCTGCAAAGATTCTATATCAACACTGTGTATGTTTTAAAGTAGATGAATGAGTGAGGACAGCAATAGCAATGCTCTGCCGCTGATATGATTGGCTAATAATCACTTGACTCAACTGGTCATCTTTCAATTTTACATAAATCACATTTTGATGATGCAAAAGACATAGGCCCATGTAGAAAAAAAAGAAAAAAAGAAAGTGTGCTCCAGAAGAAATGCATGAAAAAACATTGGCCAAAGGTTGTACGTCAACAAACCTGATTCAGCAGTTAAGAAGGACGTTGAAAATTTCACATATGAAAAGCTTAGTTTTTTTGTTGTTGTTGTTTTGTTTTTTTTGTAGTGGGACGCCTCCGTCTGCCGTGAGAATAATAAAAATAAGAATGTGGGTTACAAGGTGGAATATATTTTAAAAATTATTAAAAACTCCTGAATAAACTGCACCTGTTTAGTCCACACACATGCCCTATCTTCACTGCCTTTCCTTACACAAGAATGTTTTCCCCTCATTAAAGCTTCATGGGAAACAAATAAAAGATACACTAATATTACCAGGGAAATAAAAAGAAATGTAATAATAAATACAATATTTTAATATATATTTTTTAAATATTATAATAAATTGGCAAATTTCTTCAGGTGTCATGTGAGGCATGCTATTTGTGTGCCAGAATAGAGTGTCTGAAATGAGTTCCATTTCAGTTATGACTGAAGGAGCAGCCCATGTAGACTCAGTAAGTTGCTATCCCACCATTTCAGACAGATTTCAGACAGAGCCGAAGTTTACCACCATGGGTTGTATATTCTGTAGGACAGGACAAATGAATGTGTAATCAATGGCTAATTAATCACTTTTAGGTAGTTCTTTTAGTTGAATGCCATCAACATATAGTACAGTAAGTGGCATGCAGACATTATCATGCAATGAGTTGCTCCTCATTAGGTTTATCACAGAATTATATGAAGCACGCTTAGTAGCCAAACGTTTAGAGAAAAGTTTGGTGTTCTTGTAAAATTCCAATAACAGATTTTAATTAAATTGTTCAGAGAGATTGGTCATTGACCTCTAGATTTCAGCCTCTAGTTTTGTCTGTTGCTGAGGTGACTTACAGTAAATTTTCCACTAGCCACATTACTCTACTCATATTGATCAAAAAGTTTACTTTGAACTTTAACCTCATATCTGATTGTAAATAAACAGAGCTCAGATGTCTAAGGTGACTAAGATTGATTTCCTTCAAAATAACAGTGCAATAGACAGATAAACCTATTTTGGTTTTTGGCTAACTGCATTGCTCAATCTGACTCTGATTAATCTGTACATATCAAGTAAACTCAAGCTGTTTTGTTGTATTCTGGTTCCACTCATTGATTTGTTAAACAAGGATAAAAGAACCATAAAAAATAAAAAAGATAGCAGATAACCATGACTCAAGTAAAGGTGAATCTCATGTAACCTGTCAATTGACTCCAAAATCCCCCAAAAAATAGGTCTTTTAGATTGTTGCATTATAAAATTAAGCTCACCAATTACCCCAAATTCTCATTATTGTATTGCAAAAACACTAGATAGAAAAGTATACATCATATCATTTGTAAAATAAGTTGTATTACATTTTTTTTTTTTCTGATTAGTTTTAGTAAATCAATGTATTACAGTAATGTTTACTTCAAAACAGTTAACATTACAGCAATGTAAAAATCTACTGGGAATCACTATTGAGCAAAATGAGAATAATCAAAATGAAAAGCAAATTGTGGGCCATTAATGACATAATTTCAGAAATTCGGTTATCTAAATCTGCAAAGCTTCTTTTCTGACCTATATTCACAGTGTGAGATGTGGGTTGACCTGAGTGAACATATATGTGATCATTTCAACTGAGAGAGAGAAAATATTGTAAAGGAAGTTGGAAAACAAGTACGTGAGCAAGGACATGACACTCGTGACAAAGCCTGAAACTACTCTTGCATGCACAGTGAAGAGGATGTGATGTGCAAACAGACTATCTCCATGATCATATATGACAGAAACAGAGAAAAAAGAGCTCAGTTGCGGTTGCATGAACTGCTCTGGTTTTGTAAAAACATGTTTTGCAGCCTATTGCATGTAAAGTAACATGCCAAGTCATCCAAACCATCTTTTTTTTTTTTTTTTTTTTTTTTTTTTACTCCATAACAGAAAAGTCAAAAGGGGTTTGGAAAAACATAAGGGAGAGTAAATGATGATTATATGTGAACTTCATGAAATAGGGTTTAATGATTTAATTGGAGTAAGTTAAAGAGATTGTTGAGAAATGGGGAGAGACAAAGCAAGAACAATAGATCACTTCAATCCTCCTGCAAATAAAATGCAAGTCCTCTTCCCAAATCATTATTCATTGGTACAAAATTAGCATATCTCCTCAGCATTTAGGAACAAAAGCATTTAGCCAATATTTTCTCATTATATGAGTTTAATCAATGTAGTTTTCACACAAGAAGTACAAAGCTTTATTGCAGTGGTTTTAAATCTTGGTCCCTCCTATCTGCATATATTTCTCAATAATTAACACACCCCATTCAGATCATCGGCCCGTTAGAAAAGAGCTCCATGAACTGAACTGAGGGTATGTTTAAATGACAACGTACAGAATTTTTCGCGTACAGACAACAACGTTGTCAAAATGAACCCCGTTCACACGGATCCATGAAAACGGCTAAAAAACTGTATTATGCATGCCAGGCCAGTAGTTGCTGATGTTATAACGTGGCAGCCTGAACATGTAACATGCATGTGCATGATGTCACCGTTTACACCAATTTGTGTTTTTGTAGTTCACACGGAGACAATAAAGGTATTGTTTTCAAAATCTTATGAAACCAGTTTTTAAAAGTTTGTGTTTGCAGCCCCCAAAACACCATTGTTGTGTAAAGGAACGGCCAAAAACGCATTTTAAAAAATCAGTTTTTATTTGAAAATGATGTCCTGCTAGTCAGATAAGAGTCAGATAAGAGAAACATACAAAACGTGCAGAGCTGTGGGTCGCCAGGAACAGGATTGAAAATCCCTTCATTGTTGTGTTGAGAGATTTGCAAAGTTACTCAGATTCCATAATTTATTACAGCTACCAGAATGTTCTTAAACAGAGCAATATTGTGTCTTGTTTAATGACAGAAGGAAGTTTCAAAATATGCTTTATTATCCAGGGGTGTGTTTCCCGAACACCGATGTAACTCGCTGCTGAACTACCATAGTACGATGCATCGCTGAACAAATCAACTAGCTAGTCACGACTGTTTCCTGAAACCGTACTGTCGCAAACCTGTCGTTTAACCACGTTGGTGAATGACATCACGCAGATGGTGGAGTAATAACTTCTTTAAATGAATCCGTTTGAGATCTAATTAATGCTAGAATTTCTGCTATAAATTACAGACATGGCATTAGAGGACTAATTCTCATTTTCCTCAGTTAATTTGCTTTATTTCCAGATTAAATCAAATGCTTGTTCTTACATACTAGAGCACGTATGCACATGCGCACTCTCCAAAAACGGTGCTTTAAATCTCTTGACAAACTAAAATATATAAATGACACTTGTATATATTCGAAATAAAATATATACATTTACTTGATGTCAGCTTGCTTATTTTGCTCAAGATAACGATTTATCAAGTTCACATGTCATAAAAACAGGAAACTATGCTTCTAACCACAGGTCGACAGCTGTCGTTTCAAAGACACAAGTTTGCGATGCAGTTTGCGAATGTTCATTTGAACGATGGTTTTGGGAAACACCAAATCGTTGAACTATGTAAGTAACGTCGGAACTTGTTAGTTGGCTAACGATGCTTTTGGGAAACGCACCCCTGATGTGCAGATCTTTTAATTACCTTAGAGTGTTTATACTTAAATACGTAGCTTATTTTATTGTTCACTGATATCTATAAAAACCCATGGCAGCAATCTAATCTAATTATGGAAATAAGCCTGTCTGTTTAGAACTACATATCCTCTTGAATCTCGTTTTACAACCAAGTTTAGCCATAGATTGTAATAATGTTCCAAGTGAAAAGGTTTAAAACGGTTTCATCTATGTAGTTATCCCCAAAGGTGCCCTAAAACTCTTCCAGAACCTCAGTTCTTCTCTAAACATCTACTATAATTCACTTGACACCAGTTCAAATTGGAAATGTAAGACCACCCTGTGACAAAAAACATGCCATTATGAATCAAAGATCTTCCCTTAGAGTTTACAGAGAAGCCAAGTCGGATGTTCCTACACTCAGATAAGCAAAAGGGCCCTTGTGGAATCTCAATTTTCACCCAGCTTCCAGAATGTGGGCAGTGCTGTGAGTAATTACATTAATCCATTTATCATGCACTGCCTGGGCAACTTGGGAGACTACAGCAGGGCCAAAACCAGAGCATTATGCCAGGCATGTTCTTCTTTTATTGATATTCATTTTGGGGAGTTTTGGTTTAATCATATTTAAAAGGCACAGACTGGATATAAGAACAGTTTGGCCTATGAGTCAAAGCAGGGACCATGACCTTGGCTTGTGCCTTTTTAGCGCATATGAAAACAAGCAGCAGTAAACCATCAATATGACACAACCATGAGAAAAACATCAACAGATACAAAACATTTGAGGCCACAGAGGAGTCATAAGGTTTTGGGTCAGAAGAGGTTACAGAGCATTTGACATGAATTGTTTTAGTTGCACTTTTTTTGAGTTGTTTTTTTAAGAAACACTCACAGAGAACAAATTTCTGTGTAAATCACTCATTAATTGGTTTCTCGTAGTTTTTTTCTTATCAGTGACAGTTATGTACATTAGGGTTTTATATTACATCTTATGTTGTAAAGGTGATGTATGTGACACTAGTGGCAGCTAGCAGAAGGAAAAAAAATAAAAATAAAAAATAAACGGGGAAAAAAACATCCCTTTCAAGCTTTGCACCTTGAAAGACAAGAAGAGTAAGACTAAATCAAAAATGGCTGTCAAAATTACCACTGGTCTCAACAGGTAAAAGTAGGCTACTTTCAATTAAAGGTCCAACATATTAATACTTTTAGCTGTGTTGCTATGTCATGAGTAAGCAATTAAGTAGGCTAACACTCTCTAGAGCAGGGTTCCAGGGTTCTTGCGCACGGACACTGCAAGTATAAACCAGACTCACACTGTTCGCTTTGATGTGCTCATGACCTGTGAAGGTCTAAATCCAGCAATTTTTGCTTGCACTTCTTTAACCAAAGCTTAATGTCTTTTCTGATGTAATACATTAGCCATGGTCCCACACCCTCTGGCTCAGCCTGCTGCAGTAGCCACGCCCAAGATCACATTATAAATTGAGCTGGAGAGAGAACTGGTGTGTTCGACTTGAAGCGGTGCTGCACATACTGATCCGTGTATGGTATCAAAGTACTGCAAGAACGATTCGAAGCATAAAAGCATAAACCTAAATGGCATACTAATAGTAGTCAGTGAACAATAAACTGGGTTAAGAGAATGTATTTTAACATAAAAAACATACATTTAAATTAATGTTTATTGCATTATTGTAGTGTCATATGTGTTACCATGTGTCATGGGAGTGTCAGGCAAAGGGTGAGGAAAGGTGGATCTAGATGCAGAAAATGTACTTTAATAAGCAACTTAAAGTAGGCAACCTAACACAAGGATAAAAACAACCACTGCACACAAAGACAATACAGGATACTGGGGTCTTATAATGCACTGTATACCTCTGAAACAAACTAACCCTGAAACATAAGCTGTTCCGGAGCAGGTTATGTTCAGAGAGTAAGTTGTTATGGCTACTTACATACACTGTAGACCAGGGGTCATCAACTATATTTGTCCAAGGGCCAGAATTTTTCTCTGCAGACACTGTAAGGGCCAGATACTCGTAATATAAAATAAAATTCGAATTGTATCCTAATATGTTATTATTTGATATACTAATTCTAATTCCAAATTTATTTTATTTTTTACATATTACCTCTACTGCAGCAAGCCACCAGGGGGCGATAGCGATATTTTAGGCTTCATATTTGTGAGGCTGTCAAGCTGTCCATCACTGTCACGCAATTGTGCGCTAATCCCAGGCAAGGAAAATTTTGACATTTGTGAAAAAATGAGCACGTGAAACAATAAAAGATGTTCAATGAGAGCAACGCGTTTATCGTCATTCTTGACTGAAGGCAAGCTATGGCACAAGCTACTTTTCAGAAGGGTTTTTTTTTTTTTTTCGTTAGATTTAAAAATAAATAAATATGGAACGGACCCGAATATTCAAATATTCGTTCGGTGGGTTTGTTTTCGATTTGAAAATTTGACATTCGAATATTGTTTTTTTTTTTTTTTTTTTTTTTTTTGCACACCTGGGATCCCCCGCGAAACGATTCTCATTCCCCCTTGAATAAGGCCGGCGACACACTGGCTGCGTGAGCGTCTCAGCTGCGTGGTGTGTCCGTTTTTATTTCGGCTCCCATATTTAACAGGTTGGAGTTTGCACACTGAGACACGCGTCTCAGGCGCGCTCCAGCCACGCGGAAAACGCGTGCATGCTAGAAATAGAACCAACGCGTGTTCCAGCAACGGGAGTGTTCTCTGGCTAGAGCGCAGAACAGCGGAGTTTGTATGGACCGAAGTGCATATCTGAGCTTGTGTTTTGTTGCTTTGACATTGTGGAAAATAGAATAATAGAAACAAAATGTATTAGCATTTTTACCCGTTATTATCAATCTAAATTAATCTCGTTTTTAATTTAACTTAATTTCGTTTTTCTTTATTTAAATTTCGTTTTTTCTTTATTTAAATTTCGTTTTTGTTTATATAAATTTCGTTTTTTCTTTATTTAAATTTCGTTTTTCTTTATTTAAATCTACCCTTACTGTGCCAATTTGTTAGTCAGAAAAATATTAGACTACCTTAAAAGTATTGCTTAATTTAACAGACCTGTGTGTGTGCGTTTTATATCACTAGTGCAGTGTCCGTTCTCGGAGCATAAGCCCTGCCCGCATGAGGTGCGCCGCTTCCCGCTCGCGCTGTTCTGACTGTAGTTTACTAAAAGTTTATTAATTCTGAATGTGTCGCGTCTCGCGTGTCCATCTATATTGCACCAAATGCGACACTGCACTGCCTTGTGAAGTCGATTGGATGAACGGTTCTCGAAATAATAAAAATGCAAACGGACATACAGACACAGATTCCTGCCTTTATTAGAGAGAAAAATATGTTCAGCCCCTCTCTCCGAAGAGTCGATGTTCATTACTACCGAAGCTTCGAAGCTCAAAAAATGGTATTCGGACCAGCCCTAAACTTTTTCCTCTTACAAGGCTATTCCTGAATTCAGTATTATTCTGGGGGCCGGATGGAAATCTCTGGCGGGCCGGATTTGGCCCGCGGGCCGCCAGTTGACGTTGCATGCTGTAGACCCTAATGCTCAAAATACTTCATTGTTTTGAGTAGGACAAACTTAAATTTAACAAATTAGTTCAGTTAAATTAACTGTTATGAGTATTTGAAACTTCACAGAACTGATATATTTTAAGTAAACTGAACTTTTTTATTGTTTTGAGTTGTATGAACTAATTTCTTTTAATTTAGACTAACTTAAGTTTAACTGAAACTGGGCTTGGATTTCTATTCCCAGCATGCTTTGCCCATGGCACTCGAAAGGGAGAGTAAATGCTAAATGAAGTGTTATATAATGTTTTTTTTTTGTTGTTTTTTTTGTGTGTGTGTGTGTGTGTGTGTGCAAAATTAATGGCTAAGGGAGATTTAGTAGTGATTAATGTTTTGTTATGCAAATTTAGTAGAGTTTCTGTTAATGTGGGTTTTTGGAGAGTTACCATTATGGTGACAAGTGGCACATGCGGCTTGGTTTGAGAGCAGGTAAGTTACATGTTTTAAGTTGCTGTACTCATTCAGTAAGTGTTATACTATGCTATTGTTAACATGTTAGCAAATTAGAAAGTTGGCATTTTATGAATTTTCTCATTAGGGTTTACAGTGAAGTAAATACCTCATTTGATTTGGAAGACCTCAAAATAAAAAAGTTAATTAACTAAATAGTTTTATGTTAATTTCTATCAAAGTGTATGAGTTAACTAACTCAGTAACTCAAGTTAAACACAATTAACATATATGAGTACTACAAACTCAAAACTTGATAATTCTGCTTACTTAAAAATGGGAACATCATAACTCAAAAAATTGATGTAACTGATTACTTCAAATTTTTTGAGTTAGCCCAACTTATTCGGGTTTACAGTGTATCCTGAAAGTTACTTCCATTTTTGGAACTGAAAGTTGAGGTTATCTCCTTACTCTGAGTAAATATGTATATGTAACCTGCTTTCTGGAATACCCCTAGGTGATGAACTTTGATTCTACATGTGACTTTCTCATTACTACCCGAGTTTTTTTGTGGTTGTCAGTGTATTGGTATAAACCAGGGGTCATCAACTATATTTGTCCAAGGGCCAGAATTTTTCTCTGCAGACACTGTAAGGGCCAGATACTCGTAATATAAAATAAAATTCGAATTGTATCCTAATATGTTATTATTTGATATACTAATTCTAATTCCAAATTTATTTTATTTTTTACATATTACCTCTACTGCAGCAAGCCACCAGGGGGCGATAGCGATATTTTAGGCTTCATATTTGTGAGGCTGTCAAGCTGTCCATCACTGTCACGCAATTGTGCGCTAATCCCAGGCAAGGAAAATTTTGACATTTGTGAAAAAATGAGCACGTGAAACAATAAAAGATGTTCAATGAGAGCAACGCGTTTATCGTCATTCTTGACTGAAGGCAAGCTATGGCACAAGCTACTTTTCAGAAGGGTTTTTTTTTTTTTTCGTTAGATTTAAAAATAAATAAATATGGAACGGACCCGAATATTCAAATATTCGTTCGGTGGGTTTGTTTTCGATTTGAAAATTTGACATTCGAATATTGTTTTTTTTTTTTTTTTTTTTTTTTTGCACACCTGGGATCCCCCGCGAAACGATTCTCATTCCCCCTTGAATAAGGCCGGCGACACACTGGCTGCGTGAGCGTCTCAGCTGCGTGGTGTGTCCGTTTTTATTTCGGCTCCCATATTTAACAGGTTGGAGTTTGCACACTGAGACACGCGTCTCAGGCGCGCTCCAGCCACGCGGAAAACGCGTGCATGCTAGAAATAGAACCAACGCGTGTTCCAGCAACGGGAGTGTTCTCTGGCTAGAGCGCAGAACAGCGGAGTTTGTATGGACCGAAGTGCATATCTGAGCTTGTGTTTTGTTGCTTTGACATTGTGGAAAATAGAATAATAGAAACAAAATGTATTAGCATTTTTACCCGTTATTATCAATCTAAATTAATCTCGTTTTTAATTTAACTTAATTTCGTTTTTCTTTATTTAAATTTCGTTTTTTTCTTTATTTAAATTTCGTTTTTGTTTATATAAATTTCGTTTTTTCTTTATTTAAATTTCGTTTTTCTTTATTTAAATCTACCCTTACTGTGCCAATTTGTTAGTCAGAAAAATATTAGACTACCTTAAAAGTATTGCTTAATTTAACAGACCTGTGTGTGTGCGTTTTATATCACTAGTGCAGTGTCCGTTCTCGGAGCATAAGCCCTGCCCGCATGAGGTGCGCCGCTTCCCGCTCGCGCTGTTCTGGCTGTAGTTTACTAAAAGTTTATTAATTCTGAATGTGTCGCGTCTCGCGTGTCCATCTATATTGCACCAAATGCGACACTGCACTGCCTTGTGAAGTCGATTGGATGAACGGTTCTCGAAATAATAAAAATGCAAACGGACATACAGACACAGATTCCTGCCTTTATTAGAGAGAAAAATATGTTCAGCCCCTCTCTCCGAAGAGTCGATGTTCATTACTACCGAAGCTTCGAAGCTCAAAAAATGGTATTCGGACCAGCCCTAAACTTTTTCCTCTTACAAGGCTATTCCTGAATTCAGTATTATTCTGGGGGCCGGATGGAAATCTCTGGCGGGCCGGATTTGGCCCGCGGGCCGCCAGTTGACGTTGCATGGTATAAACAGTTTTTTCTACTTACTACTTTATTAGGTTGGTATATTAATGTTATATTAGTTAAAGAAATACAGTCACTATAGAAAATCAACATACCCCTTTGAAATAGTTACTTTATTTGTCGTACAACCTGAAATCAAACCCCATTCCAAAAAAAAAAAAACTTTCCAGCTTTAGTTGAGATTTTATGTCTATGACGAGTCAGGCAGGTACTATGCTACTCTGCAGTTGTACGACCCTAACCAGTCTAAAATAGTCTGAATATAAACACTTATAGGTGTACCATAGTAATTCAGGATAAGACAACAACATGGAAGAGACTTCTTTGAAGAACATAAAAAATTTGAAATGTTTCCAAACTTCTGACATGTACTGTATGTATGTATGTATGTATGTATGTATGTATTTAGGCCTATATATTTATTTATGGAGCTTGAAATTTACTTTTATTTCATGGAAAATATAATATGGGTTTGAATGATATAGTAATTTAGACATTTTTAAATCAATATATTAATAAAAAGTAATAGACTATTTTGTGACAGTAATTTGTATAACACAAGAGTGTTTTGGATATATTCTGTGCTTTGGAAAACTTTGTGTTTTTCTGTGTCAGTGGCTCTTAAATCGGTATTGGGGTAGCCCTCGTGCTAGATTGTATCTTAAAAATAACTAATTAAAAAGCTAATTCCTTTTTCAGGTTTGATGAATTATGACTATTTACTATAGCTATCTTAAATGTAGTCATGTTAAAAGAGTATGTGTAGGAAGGAAGAACAATCCAAAAATAGAACTGTTTATATTCATACCATGAAAATGTGTACCTTTGATTCAGTCATGTCATGCCTACACAAGTGGATCTGTAATGTCAGTAATTCAGATTTGTTTCGCTGATAAACTTGTAGTGGTTTTGTGTGCAGGAATTGTGTGTGTGTTTGCCTACAATAAGGATGAATAGCTGTATACCCAGCAATGACTGCAGTTTGTAATCATCTGCTTTCTCATTTGCTTTCCAGGATATTTTCACCACAGTCTCGATACAGTTGTGCAGCTGTAATCAAGGTAAATATCTGTCTGTGTTAACTCTTGATCAAACCAGATATTCTGAACTATTCTGACAGTCATTATTGTATTGTTGGAGCGTTTGACCTGCTTTTCTGCTTTATGTCAGCGTTTTTATTCGGTTTTACACTTGGTGGGGAAAAACTGTGACTCTGAGTAAGTAATTCTGAAAAAATACCTAGTTGTTGTAAACAAAACTCATATGTTTGTTAACCAAGTTAAAATTTTAGAAGTTTCAATTTGAACAAGACTTTCTATTTATGTGTAGCCTACCCAACACAAACATAAACACAAAATTTGGTGCACATGTGTACTCGTACACACACACACCCCACATAATGAGACATCTTCTGACCTTTCCTCATACACCCCAGGAGAACAGTGATGAATCATCCTTTAAAAATAACCTTCTACAGTATGTAGGGTCATTTAATGATTAACAGTTATCATCCACATGTAATTATTGCATTCATTATTTGGCCTGAGAGTGTCTACTAATAACAGTGATTGAGAGAGCCTTCTGTTTGTATGCTAGCTAAATATTTCCACTTCAATTGTTGTGTTATATCATAGTATTTTGTCATGTTATTAATATAATAATAATAAAAATAATAATAATAATGAAAAAAAAAAAAAAAATCATTTGTGTATGTGCTATTTTTTATTATAGTTTTCCAAAATAAAAAGTATACCTAAAAAAAGAGAAAAAATATTACCTAAATGAAACATCTCTGAAATCATCTGAGCTATGATTTGTATAGACTATAACAAATTTCCTCTGTGAGAGTATGGTTATTATAAATAAGACCATAGGTTCTATTTCCATGAAACACATAAAACTTACTTTACATACTTTGAATGCATTGTAAGCACTTTTAAAGAGTTAGTTCACCCAAATATTTTGTAATCATTTACTCACCCTTGAGTTGTTCCAAACCTTAATGAATTTCGTTATTTTGATAAACACAAAACAAGATAATTTGAAGAATGTCATTAACCCTCTGTGGTCAGAGGACTTTTGGGGCCCTGGAGAAGTTTTGACATGCCCTGACATGTGTGCCTTTTTCAGTTGCTTATAAACATATTAATGGCAAAAGTGTCATTACACTGTATTCAGCATGACCTAGGCTACCATAATATGTGAGCAACATGTATGTACATGTTCAAATTTTGGAGAGTATAACATTTTTGCGTGGTTATTGAAAAAACAAACAAACAAACAAAAAAAGTCAATGAAATAAGGCCACTACTAAATATGTGTCCACAAGACTTCTGGGTACTGAATGTAGAAGCCTAGAATTTTTGTTTCAAAATTATGTGAAAATCATCCTGCATACCCATTAACATAAAACAATATTTTGATTTAATTTTTTAAGACACTTTTTATTTAGAAAGACAGTGGAGTGGAGGTATGAATAATCCTGAATAAACCTGAGACAATGACCCACATAATGAGCCGCATAACAAGCCTTTCAGTCAGGTATGTGAGAGAAAACTAAAGAGGACAAAGTAGTTTATTTTGTAGTTTATTTATAATATAGTTAACAATATAAATGAGAGTCAGAGGCACATTTTGAGTACACAGTTTTACCTGGAAATAAATCCTATTCAAAGATATAAGTGAACATCACTTACCTGGCATTCCAAGGTGTTTGGTGTGTCTATGCACTGGAGAAAGAAAAAAAAGTTCCTGCTTCCAGTCAGTGATCTCAACATCATATTCATGCAGTCTAATGTGGGGCAATATCTGGTTACTATGATCCTCAAATCTGTGAGACAGAAGAAAAAAAACATCTATGAGCATGCTGATAACAGGATCATATCAACACTATTGTATTAACGTTAATATAATGTCCACTCTTAACAGAAAACATGACTTTTTGTGATCTCATACACATATGTATTATTGCACATCATGTGAAGAAAATTTTGTATAGGCCTACTATATTTGAAATTATATACACTACTGGTCAAAAGTTTGGACACATCACTATTATAAAGTTTTTGAAAGAAGTCTCATGCTCATCGAGCCTGCATTTATTTGATCAAAAATACAGAAAAAAACAGCAATATTGTGAAATAATATTACAATTTAAAATAATGATGTTTTCTATTTTGATATACTTTAAAATACAATTTATTTCTGTAATGCAAAGCAGAATTTTCATAATTCATTGCGGACAAAAGCTTAATTGATGTGGCACTAGGCTATTTCACAGTAAACACTTAATAATCTGTCCAAAACAGACGAAAGAAACCTTGTCTAAACATTCATGTTACCTCTATGACATTTTATGTATCATATTTGGTATATTATAGAGCCTATAAATGTTAATGTGCAGTTTAATACGTTGCTAACACATTTTATTTCAGTATTTATTACGTATTTCAGTCGATTTTACACATCTCGGTATAGCAATATAGTTTGGGAAAAGCCGATATAGCATGTTTACTAATGTAAGTTATGTGTAGTAAACATTCATTCACACAGAGACACAGAGAACATGCAGGATTCATATTTAAACAGTCTTTTTGTGGTTTAATATTCATAGACACTAGTCCAGATTGTGATTAGAATAAAAAAAAAAAACTTAGGAATAAAAAACTTACCATTCACAATCCTCGGCTTGATCAAATTGTTCCTCGAAATGAAATTGAAACCAGTCACACTCTTCCTCTGAGGTAAATCCTTTTGGAATTATTCCTCACCACGTCTCAAAACGGAGAAAAAAAAATAAATAAATAAATAAAAATAAAATATATATATATATGAATCTGACTAAGCTTGATGCATTTTTTTCAAGCTGATGTGGCCATTGACTCTGAAGCATGTATCGCCTCAGAATTTTCATTTGAATGCTGCACGCTTTAGGCTAATGAGGTGACTCGCGAATGACTGACATCTCACTCTTTTCAAACAGATTACATAAACAGAGAATATTTGTTTTCGTTTTGACTTACTTTATTTAAAACCTGACATGTCATGTTTGTGTGATAAGTATTCTCTAAGCTATAGTTCATTTTCTGAGGAGTATCAGAATGGACTTGGAAGACAGATTGCGCATCATGTTAGTTTTCTTTATTTTGCAAAAAGCACAACATTTTGTTTTTACTGTGAGCACAGACAAATAAAAGTAGACGTTCTGTAGTTTCAATTGATGTATTACTTTAATTATTTTAAGTCGATTTTGCTGCTATGTGAAGAAAATCATACAGGTTTGGAACATCTTGAGGGTGATTAAATGATGACAGAGTTTTAATTTTTAGGTGAACTATCCCTTTAAGTGCCAAAAGTAATGCATTCACCATTCTTTTTTTTTTTTTTTTTTAAATGAACATGAACTTAAAATGTTACACATTTTAGTTTTCTTTTGTGTTAGAAACACACCCAAGAAGTGGAATCTGGTGAATTCAAGTGGACTCTAGCTAAATTCTTGTGGTTTGCTGTGGAAATTCCCATTTAAAAAAAAATCAGGACACCTGCACCATACATTATGAGAAACCTCCCTGCCCCCTTTCTCCACGAAGAACCAGAGAACAGCTGCTTTCCCCAAGGGCCTTCTCCAGACATACCAGCAGATTAGTGCAGTAGGCATTAGTGTGGTGCGCTCGAACCCTTTCCCTGTGAGTTCATTCTTGTTCTATCTGTCTATCTATGTTGGGATGAGCGGCCAAGAGTGAATGGATGTTTGCATCTGCCAATCCTGTTTGTGTAATTCCGGGGCCCCATAAAGGCCACAGAAGAGCAGCGATGTGATGGCCTCTATCAGGTTAAGTCTAGTATAGACAGGGCTTTTTCAGCTATTCTGTGCTTGGTAATGAGGCTTCCTGTCAAACAATGAAGCATCCATGAGACTGTGTTTGTAAAAGAGACAGACAGAGACAGATTAGTACCACAACAGGACAAACACAGAACTACATAATGTCATGCATGCGGACAAAAAAACTATGGAAAAATGTACATCAGTTTGCTGAAGAGTAAAATCTTTTGCACAGTTTGTTCTTTTATTGCTCAAAACACAGGAATTCTCAGTTATAAGTAATACAAATTTAACTTGCATTAACATGTTCTAAAAAAAAAAAAAAAAAAAAAAAAAAAACATTGTTCTTTTTAATGTATAGACCATTGCCCCATTCTCTCCTAAAGGAAAATTTTACAATACATTTTAATTTAACATTAGTTAACCAAATTAGTTCAAATGAACTGAGCAATAATTATGCAGTATTTACTAAACTTAATGTTAATTTCAACATTTACTATTTTTTTTTAATCAAAAGTTGTATTTGTTAACAGTTAATGCACTGTAAACTAACATGAAGGAACAATGAACAACTGTATTTTTTATTAACTAACATTAACAAATATTACTTAACTAACATTAAGAAAATATATTGCTCACTAGTTAACACCTAACTAATGTTAACAAATGATACCTTATTGTAAAGTGTTATCGGAAACCTTTATTTTTTAGATTTTACTTCATATCTGAGGAGACTTAATAGAGTTGTCAGCTGTGTGTATTTTTTAGGTTTCAATATTGTCTCCTAAATTGAGACAATTGTCATTGGTCATGGATTGGAGCAAAAGTCATTAAATTCTTACCATTTAATCTCAAAGAGGTCTAGGAGAAACAATAATAAACAGATTCTATTTATGACTGTATAATTCTTTTCAACAGTTTAGCATAGGAAAGTCTATTTTTTTTTAGTGGTTTTAGTGTTTTGTTAGAAGACGTGTTAGTGAAAAAAAAATAGTAAGTTAGAAAGATTAGAAAAGACTGATCTGAGTGATCTGTTAGTGGAGGATGTTTATAATCAGATAAAAAGGAAAAACCACCTCGTGCCTGGGCGGATGTCCGTTAAAATGGTCAAATTTTCTCAGAAACCTGGTGTCGTCTGAGGCCATTGTCAGTGTATTTCCACAATTTTTGCATGTGTATGAATGTTTGGGTGAACACAAACAGGTTTAAAATGACAACATGGTTGTAAAATGCTTAGCACTCTTTTTCAAAAGAGTTTACACAAACACTATCCAAATCTGTCAGCAGCACACCAAATTAGTACAAAAAAGGGCCTGGGTGAGAGCAGTTATGAAATATTTATAATAATAATAATAAAAATAATAATAATAAAAAAAATATTATAATTTAAAAAAAAAATAATAAAAAAAAATTACATTATCTACTTGTCTATGTGTCTTGCTAAGAATCTCTTTGCCTCATTCAAAAGCCAGTCACTATTGAAGCCTTTTTACAGCATGGATAATCTACAGCCTGTGGGAGATAAGCACACGCATACACATTCAAATGGAAATATGCTGACTTTCTTCAGTTTCTAAGAAAGAAAATAAATGTTATTCATTTCTGAATAAGATTTAAAAACTGATTATAAACCGAAACAAAGACTCCTTTCCTCACAGGATTCTCTTTTATCACTCAGGAGACTAAATTAATTTCTCAAATAAGTTTCAAAACATCAATTCTGTGTCAGATGTTTCTGCCTTAAAAATTTACATCATATTTTTATCACATTTTTGTCATATTGATATCAATGTAGAGCTACAACACATATTCACAGTTTGAGAAACTTTTAGAGACAGGTTTACTGTATGATTGTTCTTTTTCTGAGGAAAAGTACAACTCAAAAAAAAAAAAATCCAATTTGCTTTCAATTTAATATCATATATCCAGAGAATTTTTTTTTTTTTTTTTTTGTACATTTTATTAGAAGATTCTGTCCTCAAACAGGTGACTCTGATAACTGAAATGGAAACTCATTGTGTGTGTTTGCTTGTTTGTTCAAGGAAATTAAGACACTCAGTTTCAATGTCACAATGCCAGACGTGTCTCTAGAGCAGCCAGGAGCCTCAATCCTCCGGCTAACTCGAACAATGATCTCCAGTGGTCTGAGATATGCACCGTAAACCAGCCGGAATTCCTGGACACAATTACAGAACCGAGCCATATGGGCCTGTCTAAAACACCTACACAAAGCAAACAAAAGCCTCGACTGTTCGAAGACAAGGGAACTCTGATCGCTGGCCTTGTCACCCCTGCAATCTCCTCCCTGAGTAGCGTTCAAATCATATTATCATAGTTAACTCAATAAATTGTGAAGACATTGCCACTTGTTCTTCGATAATGAAATGAGCCATGATGTCAGAGAGGAAGGGAAGGTTATTTCTGTAGTAAATGTGATTGACCCTAAAATAATTAGATAAATAAATAAAATTCAGAGTAGCATTTTGTCTCTTTCTGGGTTTCTTTCTGCTCTGTTTGTTAAAATGTTTGAAAACTACAATAAAGGCAATTAAACATGTTAAAAAGTCAAAGTAAGATTTTTTTTGATGACTTGCACTATACAACAAAGAAGCTACTAATTGGGCAGCTCTAAACATGTTGAAATGAGCACCGCTGTCAGTCAACTAGAGATGTAGTTTCAGTTTGTCAGAATGACAAATGCAAAATGTTCAACCACTTGAACCTTCACAAAGGCTTGTTTTAGGTACATACAGTCATTTTCACACAACATAATTATGTGTTAATGGTCTGCACCACCATTCTGTGGGGAAAAACACTGGATGTAATTTAGTTTGCTGTGAATTATTCCAGATGTAATGCAGAAACACATCTGCAGAAGGTTAGACTTTGCTATATACATGGACCCACAATACACTTATCAATACAGAATCGGCCAAATGTTTTCACTTTCATTTTAAAATTACTTTGCCTTTAAGAATCTTTCTTTTCTCAATAATTGAAGCGTGACAGTGGATACTTAAGGGCATGTTCATAATTTCTATGCAAACAGCTAAATGCCAGACACATTTATAGGTATGTGGTCCTATTGTACATTAATCTGTAGTAAGTCTGTAGTAGTCTATAGCATGTTTTATTATTCAGGTATCTAGCTGTATATGTACATGTTGACAGTTCTTCAACTAACTAAAACTTCTCTAAAACAATAAAGACAGAGCATCTTAACCAGGGTGGAACAAGTTAACCACCTTAGGCTGGTATAAGACTTTTTTTTCCAGCAGGGCATAAGAAAAGTCTGAATGTTAAAACAAATGTGCTTGCCTCATGAATAGAGCACTGCAGTGATTTTGTAGGCCAACATTGTTATAGCATCAGCCTGGTTCCCTCAACATTCCATTGCCTTTTGGATTATTTGAGAAAATAAGCTCTGTGATCAACAAAAGTAAAAGAAGTAAAAGGCTTAGTGTATACGCTATAAATGAACTACACCATGGTCGCATATTCAGCGTCATCACCATTAAGCTTCCGACAACTCTTGCAGTCTTTATTTAAAAGCATTTCCCCTGAAAGTTTGAAAAGTTTGCAAGAGCACAATTATAAACACAGTTAGGCTTGTAAAAGTGGACTATAGTATGTAGATGACTTTACCCGTTCGACGTGATGACAATTAATATCTCCCACAACCTCAGTAGTCCACTTAGCCCATTTAGCCACTTGCTAGCAATTGCCCATTTCCAGACAAGTTTTTTTATGTTTCTATAGATTATCAGATATTTTTATTTATTTATTTATTTTTGGAGTCACTTCAGTCTCATTGGTTCACTATTTTAATAGTTGCTACAACACAATTCAAGTTTTAAACATGAGGTCAAGAACTCAATATGCTAACATGTTTTGGATTCCCTCAGCCATTCCCCCAAGAGGCAACAGTGAGAGCTACAGTGCTTCTGAGGATCATGAAAAGTAATCGCTACATGAATTTATTTCCTTTTTGCTCTTGCCAGAAAAGGCAGTGGTGGTGACAGCCAGGGTTTTTTCCTGTTGTGTCCTGGTCTCACTCCAGAAAGCTGTTAGACTCATTAACAGACTGAAAATGCAGCCCAGCAGTGTGCCATATACCACCACTGACACGTTATGTGCTGGAGACACGTGGTATGATGGAAAATAAGGCAAAATATGTTTAAAAAATAAAATCTGTGAAATACAGCCACCTCCTTGTTGGTTCTGGAACAACATTCCTATGAACGAATCAGATTTTAGGGATAGGCCTGTGGTCTTGAACAACATTTTGCATGTCTTACTTGGCAAAATCACAGTTTATAATTAGTATCTAAAGTTTGGTCAAAATGTAAAAATATTTCAGAGAGAACATTTGAGCTATAAAAATGATTTTTGACTATAGGCATACAATAATGTCATTCCTTGTTTAGCATATAGAAACAGATAATTTGGGATTTGTTTGTTTGATGGAGTCTGAGGTGTGGAGCAAATCATAAGCTAATGGGAGAAGGCTGGTATTTTCTTTAAGAGACTAGTAATGATCATTTGTAGCAGGTTCATTCCTCACTGGTTAAAATATATATATTATGTATATACAGCATGTCACCCTATCTAGGGTAATAAACCATCTAAAATTGAAAATCCTTTTTATTAAGTGGTATTTGGTCAGTTGCCAGACACCTGCATTTGAAACCTCACTCATTGGGTAAAAAAAAAAAATCAAATGGTAAACCTTTTTTTTTTTACAGAACAGGTGAGCCATGTTCACAAAAAAAAACTTGATTATAGCTTTTGGTGTCCTCACTCAGGTGTGCATGTTGACAGCAAAGCCCCGGGTAGATTCAGAGAGCTTACAGAAAGTAATCTAACTACAGTCTTTCCTATGTTTAAGCCAGTTAAATCAAAAGCAAATGTTCTTATCTTTGTCTTGCTGATGCCCAGTATATATCAATGTGTATGTCCAAATATAATCGTTAAAAAAAAGTTCCTACCAAAATACTACAAAATACTTACTATTACTCAAGTAAAATTGTTAATGAAATCTCTATTAAATAGGGTGTGAAGACTGTGAATTATACTATCATACTGTTCCCCCACTTCTCCCATCCCCATATTTATCCACAATATACTTGGTAACACTTTACAAAAAGGTTTGATTCATTAACATTAGTTAATGCATCAACCAACATTAACTAACAATGAGCAATACATTTGCTAATTATTTATTTATTGTTATTCATACAATATTTATCATAATCTTTGTTAGCATTAATAAAAATACAACCAATTATCGTTTGTTCATGTTTAATATAATGTTTCTATAATGTATTAGGAAATGTTTAAGTTAACATTAACAAAGATTAAAAAAATGTTTTAGAAATATTTTTCATTGTTAGTTCATATTAACCAACTAATGTAAAAAAAAAAAAAATAATAATAAAAAAAATGGAACCTTCTTGTATAGTGTATATATAAATGATTTATTTAAAATCAATGCATTTAATTATAAAAAGCTTTGCAGCACAGTGAGACAGGCACATGACTGTCACATGAATCATGTGAGAAAAATAATGTTTTGTTTTATTTTTATTTTTAATAATATTTAAGAACAAGCTATTTGTCACTGTTGGTCCTCTCCAGCATTGATTCAGTACATGAAACATGAAAGTGTTTCTCTACTCCTCAGGCCCTCAGCAGGAAAACTGGAGCTGACATATACTGAGAGGTCAGAGATCATGCAGGGTCAGGCCTCCACCCACAGGATAACACATAAAATTCATTCCCTCAAGACAGAGAGAGTCAAGCGTGTACATGAAAACCCCACCGGACATGTCTTAATTATAGTGAACTTGAACATAAGACTTACTAGATAACACCCTAGAGTATAGAAGCCTATTACTTTTACCAAAGCAATAACAAAAAAGAACTGTAAACTGAACTCATTTTGGGCTCTTTCCTCTTTGTTAGATGAATACAGTGGAGAGACACAGGATATTATCAGGGAAGGAGAGGAGAGACAAAGTCTAGTCAAGTATGAGCTCCAACATGTCAGAACATGACCACTAACCACTGTGCCATATACTGTACTTTTACAGTGCTTTATGTCATATTTGGAGCTTGACAACCGCAAAATACAAGTTTGGGGCGATATGACATGGTGCATTAGCCCCAGAACTTAAATTTTTGGGGAAACTATTTGACATCTCAAATCTGTGAGCACAAATGTGTGGCCTCTGGAATAATCAGGGCCATCTAGGCAATGTAGTGCCTTCAATTTGTCTTCCACCGAATAATTAGTTTCAGACATGTTTAATTAAACTATCCTGTCTCTCTCATCTCTTTCACTCTTTTCACCTCTTATTGCTTTGCCCTCCCCCACCTTCATGGAAAGGAGGACTTTGTCCTGTAGACAGACATCATTGCTAGGCCTAATAATTTGTTACAGAGCTTCCGCAGGGTTCTCCTGCTAAAGCATGGATTAAAATGGAGATGGTCAGTGGGGGATGGTCTTCTGTGATTGTAGAGTTATTAACAGGATTTGCTTCAACTCAGTATATCAAAGTCTCCCACTGTGATAAACAGTCAGCACATCAGCAAATTAAAATGTTACCCACAGGTGTGTCGTCTCTACAGCTACTGACCAAGGAATAAAGCACTAATTGCTTTTAAATTCTGTTAAAGTGCCATCAAATTAAAGGAAGAGGAGAGAAGGGGTTTTACTGAGGGTTGAGGTGCTGTGCAAGGCTGTAGTGTTATTATCCCAGTGTGGTCAATAACAGCAAGCAAGAAACTACAAGGACAGGATGCAATATGAGTCTTCAAGCTTTTTCTTTCTTATACCACTCATAGGGGGGGGGGAACTAACTATATTATTTACAAATTAAATGAGAATATAATGAAAGAAAATTGTATATTTCGTGATCTTGAATGTTAGGAAAGAGTGGCAGATGTGTTTATAGCAATCAGTTTAAGTGCCACATTTCAGCACAAATTGTTCTGTGAATCAGTGAAATGCAGACTATAGCTATGAGGCTATGGGGCAGTTCTAAACTATATTGGAGCCGACAGCAAAGCTGCAATCCATAAGCAGGCTCACACAGATGTGCTCGCAGAATTCTGTAGAAATCCCTGCAGGAACCAGGGCCGCTTTGCAGCCTATATGACCCCCAGATTCAGATTTTTGTCCACATCACATAGGCTGATATTAAAAGGGTCTTAAACTGCTTTGTTTTAATAATATTTTATAATGTTCCCTTAGGTCCACTTGTAATTTTTGTATTTTTTTGTATTTTTTTGTATTTTTTTTAAACAATGCACTCGTAATTTTTTTTTACATTTTGGTGAGAGAGCAGAACTTGCACTGTGACTGAGCTAAAGTGATTTCAATATCAGCTGTTTTTAACCCTCTGGAGTCTGAGGCTGATTTGGGGCCTGGAGAAGTTTTGACATGCCCTGACATTTGTGCTTTTTTCATTTGTTCATAAACACATTAATGACACAAGTGTCATTACACTGTATTCAACACAAACTAGGCTACCATAATATGTGAGGAACATGTATGTACGTTTGTGTTTTTGAAGGAATAACGTTTATGCGTGGTTATTGAAAAAACAAAAAACTTAAGTCACTGAAATAAGGCCAAAAAAAGTATATTAAATCTGTGTTCATAAGACTTCTGGGTATTGGAGGTTGTAGACTAGAGTTTTTGCTTCAGAATTATGTAAAAAATTATGCTGCCTACTCATACATATAAAACAATATATTGATTTAGTTTTTGTAAGTCACTTTTTGTCAAGAAACACAGTATGCATGGAGGCGTGAATGATCATGAATAATGGGCCATTTACACCTGAGAAGACAAAAGAATCAAATAATAATGACCTGAAATGACTTGCATATTAATGAGGCCTTTGAGTCAGGTAGGGTGTGAAAAAACCCTCTGTAATCATGTCTCAGCTCAATTTAAAATAATGGTATTCTATTATATTCTTTAAAATATAATGTATTTCTGTGATGCAAAGTGTCTGAACAATTGTGTTACCTCTATGGCATTTCATATAGGCTTTTAGCTTAAAGCATGCACATTTGGAGAAATATTGATGGATTCTTATATGTTTATGTGAAATTTCTATACAGAGGAGTAATATTTATTCTATATTTATTCTAGATATCATCACTATGAGTGCTGGATATAATTCATACTTGCAGCCGGAGGGTGCTCTGTACACCTTTAGGCCACAAATCCATATAAAGAAGAAGAAGAACCAGGAACTAACTGCATGTCTTCTAGAGTTCGCTAACCATGGCTTTAACACCCAGATAAACACTTTTCAAGACAATAAATACACGATTGAGACGATGTATGCATGTATTGCTTCTGAATTTGCATCTGAATAGCTCTGGCTCCGCGGGCGTGGCCGCATTAGCAGATAATGAGCTGAATCACTGACTTCTGACATGGCTCTCTTTTCATACAGATTACATAAACACAAAATGTTTGTTTTCGATTTGACTTTCACGATTTAAAACCTGACATTTCAACGTTTCTTTAGACATAAGTTTATGTTTTTTGTCATTCGTATTCAATAAGTTACAGTTCATTTTCTGAGAACTATCAGATTGGACTTTGTTCAGAGGGAGACGAGAGATCACGCATCATGTTAGTTTTCTTTATTTTACAAAAAGCACAGCATTTTGTTTTTACTCTGAGTGTACACAAATGAAAGAAGATATTCAACAGATTAAAATGGTGTATAACTCTTAATTGTATGTGCAACATTGACGGAGTATTTTGAGTCTCTTTCACACTGGTAAGAAAAAAAAACGCGGTGGTATCGCCGGCGATACCCTCAGACCTCAGAGTGTTAATGCACTCCCGAGCAGCAGCTTCCAAAACCTCCGGGTCTCCCGTCTCAGGGCCGCTTCTTGGCCTTCTTCTTCTTTTTAGAAGGAGGCTTGGCGGACTGGGCGGGGGGGCGTCGCCTTCCTGCGGTTGGCTCGAGGAGGATGGGAGGGTTCCGATCTCACGGGAGCCTGAGCCACAGGAGGACGCCCTCGGCGAGGAGCAGACGAAGGCACGGTGGCATCATTGGTGGCATCATCATGCCTGGGCAGGATGTGTTTGATGGCCTCCGTCTGCTTTTGCACTGCCGAGAACTGCTGAGCGAAGTCCTAGACAGTGTCGCTGAGGAGGCCGGCCTGGGAGATGGGGGCGTCAAGAAAGCGAGCTTTGTCAATGTCCCTCATCTCAGCCAGGTCCAACCAAAGATGTCGTTCCTGGACCACCAGGGTGGACATCGTTTGACCCAGGGCGCGCGCCGTGACCTTCGTTGCCCGGAGGGCAAGGTCGGTCGCCGTGCGTAGCTCTTGCAGCAACCCTGGCTCAGCACTACCCTCGTGCAGCTCTTTCAGAGCTTTCGCCTGATGGACCTGCAAGATGGCCATGGCATGCAGGGCAGAAGCCGCCTGTCCAGCGGCGGAGTAAGCCTTGGCCGCGAGAGCGGCCGTGGTCTTACCCGCCTTGGACAGGAGACGCGGACGGTTCCGCCAGGTGGCCGCGGACTGCGGGCACAAGTGCACCGCAATCGCACGTTCCACCTGCAGGATGTCCATGTACCCCTTGGTGGCTCCCCCATCGAGAGAAGTGAGAGTGGAGGAGGCAGAGGACCGTAGTCTGGCAGTGTGAGGTGCCAACCAGGTCTTCTGGAGCTCCTCATGCACCTCCGGGGAGAACGGCACTGGGGCGGGACGTGGCTGGGAGCCGCGCCCCGACCCCAGAAACCAGTCATCCAACCGCGAGCGCTCGGGACACGGTGGAGGGTTCCACTCGAGACCGATGCCTGCGGCGGCCCGGGCAAGCATGGCTGTTAGCTCAGAGTCCGCCTCCGACTGAGCAACCATCCCAGAGGGCGGAAGCTCGGAGTCGTTGTCTCTCTCTCTGAACCGTTCAGCCCACTCCCCGATGCAGCGATCGACATCCGACCCTCCTCCGGAGCGCCGAAAGTGACGTGGGGCACCCCCGAGGAGGGCCCGCAACAGCAGGCGGCAGCTCGACGGCACATGGTGTTGTGGAGGAGTGGGAGGTTCGTGGGGGCGGACCCGACGAAGTGGCTCCCACTGTGATCCTCAGATCTCCCAGAGCACTAACCGGACCGCGGCGCAGGGGTAGTGACAGAGGGGACCCTCACTTCTGTGTTAAAGAAGGAGAGTCGCGATCTCAACACCAACATGGACCATCCACGAGCGCTGACTCAGCGTGCGGTCTACCCAGACACGTGAGACAGTGGTCGTGGCCGTCAGAGGAGGTCAGGAAACGACCGCATCCAGAAACACACGGACGAAAAGACATCTTGAAAAAGACGCTGATCGCCCGTGCTTGCTCTTTCAGTAAACCTCACCAGCCGAAGCACCCAGGGATGGGCGTAGCACCGTCCTGTGGGAAGCGCGCCGTCACACCCACTGCTGAGCGTGCCTTTCCCACCAGCTGGAGAGACTCAAGCAGGCCACCAGAATGAACGAAGATAGCAATTAAAATTGCTGTTGTCAGGATAACCTGTAGCAATTATAATTGCTGTTTTGCTCTTTTTCAGAGAAATTCGCTCTTTTTCTTTTTCCTCGAAGTGAAAGACGACCGATCTGATCGGCTCCGAAGCAAAAGTATGAATGAAGGTGAGTATGCCGGCCCTATTTATACCCGTATGCTGGGGGAGGGGCCCGGCATGTAAATCTCACAGGCCAATTCCCATTGGCTTGTTTTGTATCCTTGGAGGTGATTGGGCTCCCTAGCAAGACCCCATTACGTCAGTATCGACGTAACGTCGAACGTGACTGACTGAATGGGAACAATGTGCATATGACTGTTCAGTCGATGGCTTGATTTTGCAGTTGCATAAACAGAAAGAACGATTTTGCATGGCTGACTATAGTCCAGAACAATCATTTATCACAGATCAGGCTTTGGAAATAACATGGTTCTTTACATGTTGTCCCATTATGGTCAGATCCATAATGCATCCATAAAGCTTGTGTGCAATAAAAAAAAAAGAAAAAAAAAAGAAATCAAATAATTTTGCCCTACTGACATGATCAGACATTTTCTTGAAAATAAAACAGCCACTTCCCAAATGTTATAATCCTTCAGAAGGTATGGAGAGACAATTTTCGTCCCTGACTAAGAACTGCACTTTTATTTTTAAAACTTGGCAGGCATTTAAATCTATTTTTATTCCAAATGATCAGTTGAGCCATGTTCGAAGCCATTGTAAATTACTCTATAAACATACACCTGTGACCTCATTACATCAGTGTTACTGTGCCACTGTGTCTGTGTGTTGATTTTCAATGTGTTGCTTGGCAACCATTCTGTAAAATAATTTAGTATTACTGTGCCAAAGAAAGTGTTTCAAAATGTCAGATTTTGTTGTAAATATTGACTTAATGGGTGGGCTAAGTGTGGATGTGTGGTGGAAAGAGACATGACAGAGAAAGAAGAAGAAAAAAAAACAAAAAAAACAGACAAACTGAAATTAATGAGAGAAACTGAAGAGTGTGGAAAGTCAAGAAATCAGGTCGCGACTATTAAACAGACTATTCTCCACTGTCAAGGCATCGCAAGTTCACGTTTTACAGCAGAAACAGACAAGTACCCTTGTTGTTTGTGTGCACAACCTGATAAATCCGTTTTAGCGAATCAGCACACAGTATTCAGGTCAGGTGACAAGGCTGCTTGTCACTTCGAAAAGACACGCTAGCTGAGGGGAGTTTCTTCAAAGCTAAGTAAAAGTGATCGAGGATATATAAATTCGACTCCTGCAACTCCTTGTACACCATGCACATCTTATATGCTGAAACTGTTTGTCCTTTTGCATTTGTGTGTGTGTGTGTGTGTGTGTGTGTGTGTGTGTGTGTGTGTGTGTGTGTGTGTGCATGCACCTGTGTATGCGCGTTTTTGTGATTTATGAGGACACAAATTTGTATAATGACATGGGTTTTACACAGGTATTATGACATAAACATGAAACATGAGTACATTTCATGAGTCCTCATATTTAAAATAGCTTTAAAAACATAGTAAACAATGTTTTATTAAAAATTTAAAAATTTAGAATGTTTTCTGTAATGGATAGGTTTAGGGGTAGGGAGGAGTAGTGTAGGGGGATAGAATGTACAGTTTATACAGTATAAAAACCATTTTGCCTATGGAATGTTCTCACTAAGATAGCAAAACAAGCCCATCTGTTAGTGTGTGAGTGTGTGTGTGTGTGTGTGAGCACATGTGTGTTTGAGTGTGTTATAAATGCATTTACGAAGCAATTACTTGATTTTAACTCTGAAACATGAAATGTGGAGTTATCTGCTTTTACCAAAAAGACAAAACAAAAAAACAACAAAAACGACTGAATTAAAGCAAACTTTTAATTTATTAAAAAAAAAAAAAAAAGCACAATTTCAATGAACTTTAATTTTGTAAGTTACTTTTATTTTTGGGCCCGAGCACAGATGGTGTGAGGACCCTATTGTAATTGCTCAGTCTACTCTTCTTCCCCAAAATGAATTGCATTTTTTAGGGCCTAAACATGCTCGAAAACTCATGAAACTTTGCACGTGCGTGCAAGAAGTGGTGAAAATTTACATCTGATTTGGGTTTCAGAATTAGGTGTGGCAAAATGGCTTGATAGTGCCAGCTACAAAATTTCAATTAAGAGCCCTTTGCGCTACGTTTCACATATAAGTATGAAATTCAGTAGACACATGTAACAGCCCAATACCTACAAAACCCAAAACCTCTCCCTGAGAGCAAAATCTGAATCCTGAAAAGGAAGTGAGATATTTTGAGTTTTCTGTCAGTTTTTGCCATTTCCATACTTTGTACTTTAACAAACTCCTCCCAGAGATTTTATCAGATAAACATCATATTTGATCAGTCTAACCTAAAGGCCTTTGTGACATTAAATTGCAAAGATCTTGAGTTTTCGCTGAAGGGTGTGTCCGTGGCGGCCTGACAAAATTCGATGTTTCGCCATGAAACAGGAAGTTGTTGTAACTCAGGCATACAATGTCTGATCTGCCCCAAACTTCACAAGTTTTATTAGAGTCCTGGCCTACATGCCAATATTCAGTTACAGTCATAGCGTCACCTGCAGGCAACAGGAAATGTCATGTTTTACACTGTGATTAACTCATCATTGAGATTCAACCAGAACAACATCATATTTGGTCAGTCTAATCTTAAGGCCTTAGCGATGTTAAATTGCAAAGATCTTGAGTTTTCATTGAACGGCATGTCTGTGGCAGCCTGACAAAGTCTGATGTTTCACCATGAAACAAGCACATAGTCCTCCTATATTTATATATTTAAATTCATGTTGCCCACCGTGCTCCGTTTTCCTAAAGCCACCAGGTGGCGGTGACACGGTTGTGAGGGCCCTTTCATCGCTGCTTGCAGCTTTAATTTTAAGTTAGTATTACATAATCAAAACAACCCAACTGCAGTTTTTGCAAATATGTGTTTGCACTCTTCATATATATATATATATATATATATATATATATATATATATATATATATATTGGGGGACCAGCAAGCAATTAGAGCATGTGTTCCTCCTTGCACTCGTTACATCAGTGATACACATCCTCTTTTTGTGAGTTGTTTGGGAGCTTAGCTCTCGAGGGGGCTGACTTTGTTCATTGTGAGCAAATGCTGCTGTGCACACTTCTTTCTTGCCAGGCTCTCTTCTCTTTGCAGGAGAGTCTGAAGATTCACCACTTCAGTCTCCTTGGTATGAAGAGCTGGTGGAGGTTGTCACTTGTGCTGTGACCAGATTAAATATTGACTGGCCAGCAGAGAGGCAGGTCATTCATCCTACAAGTAAATTAGATGATCACTTCCTGTCATCAAAAGTGCAACCTCTACGTCTGGGCCTGACATTTTTTCCTCAGTGTGGAGATCGTGGAAGAAACCACACTCACCTTGTGTGTAGGGCCTCAGGTTTTGAATTATTCCAATATCCTGGGGCTTAAAGAGTATACTTATGGGGCGATGCCTAAGGTGGAGTAGATGCTTGCGAGCTATCCCTCCCCTGAATCAGCATTGTCCCTCAAAGCCTCGACCATTCCCTCCAAGACATTAAGAGCAACTTCGGCTTTGGTTGGGAAGGCTTATACCGCAGCATGTCTGGCCAGTGCATGCCTGCATCCAATGGGTATTTTGCAGGCATACCAGGCCGACCTGCTTAAAGACCTTGACTAGGGGGCGAGCCACTGATTTGTCTCTTTGGGCTACCAAGGAGATGGAGCAATTGGCTTCAGCCACAAGCCAGCTCTACATACAAAGTGCAGCAAAAGCAAAGCTTTGCTTCTTGAGAAACCCCTGCTTGAAGCCTAAACCCTGCAAGGATAAGACAGATCTGAGGAACGTCATCCTTGCCAGGAAGGATTCAGCTAAGAGGTCCTGATGCCAGCGTCAGACCTATGAGGGCAAGCCCATTCAGGGGGAAGTGGTTTACATCTCAGTACACAGTGCCATAGAACGTGTTCCCATTCAGTCAGTCACTACAAGTTATGTCAATGACTGACAAATTGGGATCGGGCCTGAGAGCCCTATCATCTTTGAGTGTGAACAGATCCAGCCAATGGACATTGGCAAGTGAGATTTGCATCGTTAACCACACCCCGTGCTGAAAATATATAGGAAGTGAGCAAATATGCACTCACAAAGCTTTTGCTTCAGAGCCGAGCGTTTCTACATTGATTCAGCTCTGCTATTCTTCAACGAGTGTGTTGCAGAACCCAGAAGAGTTCCTGTCTGTTTGTTGGTTTGACGGTGCATCAGCAGTGATCGTCTTCAAAGAGAAACTGATGCTTACGACAGATGCTTCCCTCATGGGTTGGGGAGCAGCCCTGGAGGGCCGCTCGACTCAGAGTCTGTGGAAGTGCCATCATCTATCATCACATATAAATTGCCTAGAGATGATGGCTGTTTTTCTGGCACTTAAATATGTCTCCCATATCTAAGGGGGCATCATGTTCTTGTCTTGTCAGACAATACATCGGTGGTCATCAGGGGATTCTTGCGCCTGTTTTACAAACTGGCACACCAGATCCTCCTGTGGGCCAAGGCTGAGAGCAGCCTATATTACTGGTTGCCTAAATCAGTGGGCAGAAGTCCTGTCTAGACAGGGGCTGAGGCCCGGGGAATATAGATTTCACCGTGGGGTGGTGGGACTCATATGGAAGAGGTACGGCCAAGCAGAAGTGGACATATTTGCATCACTGGAAACGACACACTGCCTGCCATGGTTCTCTCTAGTGCATCCAGCTCCACTAGGGTTGGATGTCATGGTGCAGGCATGGCTAAGGCTGTAAGATTTGTATATAAGATTTCTGTAAGATTTCCCCCCAATCACTCTGCTCCCGGTAGTTCTGGAGAGAGTTCGCCGGGATGCTAGTGCCTGTCTGATGCTAGTGGCTTCTCTTTGGCCAACCCGAGTTTGGTTCTCGGACTTGACATCTCTTCTCGATGGCTTCCTTGGGAGATTCCGATCAGGAGTGACCTTGTATCTCAGGCAGGGGGGCTCAATATTTCACCCCTGCCCAAAATTATGAAAGCTGTGGGTGTGGCCCCCCAACTCATAGAGGCTGCTCTCTCAACTAAGGTTGTCGAGACTATTCTTCACTTTAGAGCTCCCTCCACAAGGAAACTTTATGCCTTTATATGGAGATTATTCTCTTCATGGTGTGAGAGTCCTCATTTAGACCCAGTTATCTGCCCTGTTGGTTCAGTGCTGGAGTTTCTGCAAGAACGGTTCTCTGCAGGGTTATCCCCTTCTACATTAAAGGTGTATGTGGTGGCCATAGCTGCTTACCTCACACCCAGGCCTGGAGCTCACACGAGAGTTCCAGCATGTGATTTGGTCTTAGTATTGGAGGACTTTTCGGCTGCTCCCTCTGAGTTTATTGAGGAAGTTTCATAAAGGTTTTTGACCTTGAAGGCTTTATTTCTGTTGGCCATTACATCTCTCAAAAGAACTGCAAGGCCTTTCGGTTTCCCCTTCATGTTTTGAATTTGCACCTGGCATGGTGAAGGCTTTTCTTCACCCTAGGCCGGATTATCTTTCTAAGGTCCCCAATAATGTGGCCAGATCTATAGTGTTGCAGGCCTTCTTTGTATGTCAGACCAGGAAACATTAAATCTGCTTTGCACAGTGAGGGCACTTGATGCTTACATTCACAGAGCTGCTATGTGGCATAAGATTGAACAACTTTTTGTAAGCTTTGGGTCACCCAGAAAGCAGCAGAGAATGAGCAAGTGTGTATTTGAGGCTATCTCTCTTGCTTATGAATTGGCTAGTTAGCCTTCACTTTTGGCTGTTCTGCTAGGCCCATTCTACTAGGAGTATGGTGGCTTCTAAAGCCTTGCTTTCTAAGGGCTTCTCTTCATGATGTATAGCTGCAACGGGCTGTTCCTCTCCGCTCACATTCTTCAGGTTTTATGACCTTGACCTGGGCTCCACACCAGGGTCCCAGGTGCTGCAGTCTTAGTTGTGCTCTAACATAGGATTCACACTAGACAGGCACTGGTCAGCATGGCATAGTGGGTATTAATGTTCCCTTGAAAGGGAACACCTTGGTTACAACTTTAACCTCAGTTCCCTGAAGAGGGAACGAGATGCTGCATCACCAAGCCATACTTCTGGCGCGCCTGTGAATGATTTGCTTCAGCCTATCAGAAGATGACATTGTTTGGTTCAGGAGTGCTTTATACCTTCCTGGTTGTGACGTCACCTGCCTATGCCATTCCGTCACACGCTTTAAGACGCAATCATGCAGTGGAGTTCCCATAGTGTCATAAAAAGTATAGTCGTAACCGAGACATTTTCAGATCTGGTGTGCCAAGAAACATCTGGCTATTGATTTTAAAACAAACAAAATTGACATAAATGATGTGAGCCCTGTGTTTTAAAGAAATGACAAAACATCCCACCATCCTGCTTTAATGGAGGCAGACTATCAAGAAGAAAATCAAGCCATCTGCGGCACTAAGTCCAAATACACCTGAGGGTCTGGTTTGATGTGAACCTGTATATGGGATGCAGAGCTAAAGAGGACAACCACCAACTAATGCCCTCATTTATCATCTGCCAGGATGAGAATGGTCAGAATTATGCAATACCATCATTCAGCAAATACAGAAACAACCACAAAGATGCTGACAAAAGAAACAAAGAAAGCCTATGGGTACACAAGCCGCTGTGTCCTATCACCTCATTGGAGAAATGCCTCTTGTTGCTGCCACCAAATCTACTAGCCTTTTATCTCAATCCAAACGGGACAAACTACATCAAATATGTATTATAAGTTAATGATTTAACTTATTTCTTTAACTTATTCTTATTCTTTTTTTTTTTTTTTTTTTTTGCATATTATGCACACCTTTCTGTCAATATATTTTATGTTAGTAGCAGTTAGATTGGTTCACTGGCCAGCTATATTTGCTATTCATCAGAGCAGCTTTTTTTGGCATGCGAGACCAGCTATCTACATTAACTGATCCTTAAAAAATCACATTATTGATAGGATGCTGACTGTTTCTGTGGGAACCAGAGCTTCTAATGGTAGCTGCAGTGATGTGATGACTTTATCAATTAGCAAATAGAACCATCTTGGTATATACCAACAGTCTTTAATTTAAAATAAAAGCAAATTATATATGTATTGGTGCAAAATCACCTGGGGCCTCATTTATAAAACTTTGCTTACGCACAAAACAGGCCCTGAAAGTGCATACGGCAGTTCTTACGCATAAGTTGTGATTTATAAAAACAAACTTGACGGGAAAATTGGCGACACCGATGGTGAGCTGAGGGACTGACGGCAGATGAAGGAAAACCACTTTAAATCCTAATTATTAGTCCTAATCATAAATACAGTGCATGTTCACAATAAGAGTTTAAATAAATAAAATGATTTAAACTTGCATGGAAACTCACGTTTTCATTTGATACACATTTACATTAATATTACACTTTCACTATTGGCGATAAGCACTGAAATTACATTACGCAGTCATTACGCAGAAGTTAAACAAAAAATATATGAATTTAGATGTGCTACTTTCGATCACTTTTCCTGTGACACGCTGTTTTAATGACAGCAAGGAGTGATAGGCGCACAATAATTCCTCTTTAAACTAAACGGAAGATCTTATGACAAAATATTTTAACGAGAACGATGATCAGTGATGCACACTTAACTTGGATATTATGGAAGACACTGCTGGATTTGGTGGTCCAACGGTCCATTGTCCAGTTTGAATAGTTCCAATTATAATAGCTTACTGTATAACCGCAGCTGCACGGAGGTGTTGATGTCATGTGAAGGATCTTCAAACAATTACCACTGTATTGGAAGGATATAATTTGAAGAAAATGGTAAGATTTGCATGTTTCCTTTTTCAGTGACGTGCCGAGTCAGACAATTGTTTTGCAATATTTATAATGCAATAAATAAGTAGGCCTATCTGTTTCCACTAAAAATAGCCTATACACATCCTAAAAGATAAGTTCACCTTATCAGCAAAACTGATACATTTTGAATTGTTTAAAACTTTTAAAATACTATTTGGCCAGGGGAAATGAATGAATCATCTCTATTCTAAAACCTTTATCTTACGTATTTTATGCAATTTTGTTTTTATGGATATTTTGATATATTTATTCTAAAGCATAAAGAGGATATTGGATGATTTTTATCACTGTAGTGTATTGCACAGATGGCATTTATAGTCCATATCTAATATTTTCCAATGTCTTGTACCTTTGACGGCGTTAACCATGGTGTCACGTGGATGGGAACGTGTATGGAAATGATATGCAGATGAGGTTATGCATAGTAAAACTAGGCATCAAAAGCTCCATATATGGTGATTTCGGGGAGGAGACAGGGTGGAGATGCACGTGCGCACAATCTTCCGCTGAATGGGATTTATAAAGGGATTTGTGCGCAGGTTCTGGCATACACATGGTTTTATAAATCAGATTTTTTTTGTGCGTACGCAGGATCTAGCTTTTGTGCGTACGTACACTTTTAGGATGAAATCTACACAAAGTTTTATAAATGAGGCCCCTGGACTACCAATATATGTGGACTTGGACTTGATTCATTTGATGTGGTGTATAGGACAGTTGTACATCATTTCTAGAACATGAATGAGGTTAAGCCAAAGCAAGAGCAAACACTGAACATAGCACACTTAGAAATCATGAGATTTCTTTCAAAGCAACTGGGAGGAAGTGAGTTACACAGAGAAAACACCTCTGTACATTCCTAACAAATAAACCAGAGTGCACATCCTTTTTGATCCACAGCACACTGTATTTGTGTGTGTCAGCTGAACCATAGAATATGTCTGTGGTAGAGACTGCCTATGATATATACAGACTACAAAGAAGACATTTAGTGCTAGATGACAGGATGTCTAGTATGAATGCATCATTTCTCGGATCCTTTCTGGTTACTGAAACCCAGTGACTGACTTTCTGTTAACTGTGCATTGATTTTTTTTGCAAGTCAAACTACTGTCCAGAAACATGGATTAAATGGTTTATTCTGAATGGATTTTATTTTTAATAACAATGTGTTTAGAGACGAGAGAGAAGCATTGTGATAATACAAAAACCAGCAATCACATTTGCATTCGGGCTGGATTTGATTTTTTAGAGGACTATTGCTTTTGCAGAAGTGGAATAAAATACAACATACACATGAAATAAAATGAACATATACAATAAATAAAGGACAGGTATTTGAAGAAAAAAGAATACAATGGAATAAATTGCTCCTCTTCTCTTGCCCCCATCAAAGTGTTTCTGATTATAGGGCAGCGAGTATAACTGCAGTAACCTGTGGGGTTTAGGTGCTGGGTTAATACAGGGTGGGTGTTGAGAAGCAGTCTGGAGCAGGTGTACTCTAACCTGAACTTCTACACATAGAATGATCTCTTTGTCTCTCCAGTCTTCCCTCCACTTCTCTCTGAGTGAGTCAGCCAAGAAGGTGTTTATTACCGGCACATCCCACCAAAACTGGTATTTTCCTCCTGATAATAAGAGTATAGGCGTTATAGACACACACACACACACACACACACACACACACACACACACACACACACACACACACACACACACACAGAGAGAGAGAATACAGATCACCATCAGTTATCTATCTATCTATCTATCTATCTATCTATCTATCTATCTATCTATCTATCTATCTATCTATCTATCTATCCTGTAAAAAAAAAAAAAAAATGATTGTAATTCACAGTTTTCATAAAACAGTATGCAAAAAAAGTATCCGGATGACATCTTAAGGCCCAGACAAAGGAAAACGGGTGCAAACTCTGCCCAAAAATTATGCTTAGAAAAGTGCAAGTCATATGTGAAATGTTCTGTCTGAAAAGATAAATTTCACATGTCCTGTGAGAAATGTGGGGAGTGAGGGTTCAGACTTGAATATTATTAACTAAACAGTCAACTTCACATTGTTTCTATTAGTAGCATGAAAATAATCTATTATTTAAATTGTGATTAAATTATATACAGAAAGTCCTCAAAGAACCCTCCCTTTATAATCGCTGGAGCTGTCAATCACACAGCACAAGTTTATCAGTGACTGAGTTCTGGTCTCTCGGCAAAACTCCTGTTAAAATCAATGATGCTGTCTACATTCACATTGTGTTTGCGCTGTTAGTTATGATGAAAGCATTTGTGAGAGTGCAGAAATCAAATTGCATTGAAGAGATCACTGCATTCATGTGCTCGACAGACATTTCTGTCATCGGCTACAATGCTCACTGTTGCAACTGTTCATGTAACAGAAGTAGATCTAAATATAAAGTTATAATCAATACTTTTCATGATTAGTTAATCTCAACAGCTATAATAGTAAAAACTTTGTAAAGTTTTCAAGAGATTACCACATGTAAAACTTATTTCATATGAAAGATGTTAGCAATGGGCATTTACATTGAAGTCTCCCAGAAGACATGCTCCTTCCAACAGAGCGTTCAAATCAGAGGGATAAAATAAGGGTAGAAAATTGCCTTTTATTTCTAAATTATGATTTTTGATGTAAAAATCATACTAACATTAGCAACCCAGGAAATATTATAAAATAATAATAATAATAATAATAATAATAATAATAATAATAATAATAAAATTAATTTCATTACCCCTTAAAAAATACAAAACATTTGTGTATCATCAATTATTTTATTTCATTAATAGGACATTTTTATTTATTTATTTATTTATTTATTTGAAGAAAACCATTAATTCTAATATGGATCATTTTGACCCCCTTTATGCATTAGTGTAGGTTTTATTTATTTATTTTATTTTATTTTATTTTATTTTATTTTATTTTATTTTATTTTATTTTATTTTATTTTATTTTATTTTATTTTATTTTATTTTATTTTATTTTATTTTATTTTATTTTATTTTATTTTTTGGCGCTCAAGTTAAAATAAGTTCAACCTATAAAAAATGAGTCTCTAGACCTTGCTTTTTTTAATTTATTTTTTTATTTTTTGATCTAATGACCTGCGCCTTTGCATTTTTAGAAGCATAAAATGCATTCTGTTTGAACCAGCCCTGCGACTGGCCATTTTAATATCAGCATCAGCCAAGATATATGCCTGGACTACTCTGACTTATTAAACACATGTGAGGTTTATTAAAATAAGGTTTTTATTAGGGCTGGGTAAAAAAAAAAAATATATCTTCGATTCTTAAATCCCAAAATTTTCTGCTGTTTTTAGTTAATGAATAAACATAACTTTGTAGTGCGCCTCCTATCCAATAATTCGCGATAAGCTTTGTGGGTAACACTTTAGAATACTTTTCTGTCATTAATGAATAGCTACACAGGAACAAATGAGTAACACAATATTAACATTCTAGTAACTACTATTAATTAACAAGAAACTCTGATTAACGGATTAGTATATGGCATTCAGTTGATTGAGGTAGTCATGGAACAGTGTTCTAAAGTGTTATTTATTTATTTATTTTTATTTTTTTACTTTTGATATGAAACAAAGTCAAATTCTGATTTCAAATGCTGTCCATTTTATTACAAAATTTAAACATTAAACAGTTTTGGCACTCATTAATGTGGCATAGCACAGATCAAGCAAAGGAGAATAAACATAAATGAACATCAGAAGGTATGTTGAAAGATACAGTACAGCTTATCAAAATCTGTATCATGTCTCACGCTCAATCAGTGTTTTACCCGTGGAAAGACGTCAATAAAACAGCTTGAGAACAATGTGTCGCGTAATGTTAAGTTTACCTCAGAAAAGCAATAAACTCATTAGTCAGCTAGAAAAAAAGAACTCTAGTGAGGAATATATTTGTTAAATATATGCACAATATTACATATTCATTATATTTTTTAGCCTATTGTTCTTCAAAATTTAAAGAATAAATCTATCAAGTTTTTTATTTTTTTATGAGAGCCACCATTTAAATGTTTATAGGCCTGTTAAAAACAAAAACAAACAAACAAACAAACAAACAAAACCTTTGGAGTAGAAGCATAATTATGCAATTATAAAGTTAGTATTAAGTTATTATAAGTTAGTATAACTTATATACTAAGAGAGAGAGAGAGAGAGAGAGAGAGAGAGAGAGAGAGAGAGAGATATTAAGGTTAAATTTTAGGGTTAGTGATGTCACCAACCTGGGAAGAAGCTCATTGTAGTCCCTACCAGCCATTTGTTGTAGTCCTTAAACAGAGAATTCTTTAAAAGCAAATACCTCCCTTTGCATTGAACTTTGAGCATTGTAACTTTGCAGACGTTGTTTATGCTCACATCACACACTAACTAAAGTTAAACAAGTGAAATCAACCACCCCTTTAAGGATTGTTTAGAAAACAGGTTTTCCAAACATTCCCATTCATTTCTCATTGTTCAGACAAAACAGGTAGTCCCAAAACACTGTAGGACACTGGTCAATCAACAAGCATTTATTGTGACAAGCCATGTGTCTATGATGGCTCTTAAACATACAAAAAAGTGCCAGCTGTACATGATGCAATACATTATTTATAATGAAAAGAAAATAGGGAAGAAAAAAAAAGCCTTTTTACCATATGAAGGGCTGTAAACATTTTACTAGCGCTAACCATTTAATTTAAGTCATATAGTCTGTGGCATCTATCCAAAGCAGTGCAGCGTATTAATCATTTATAGCATCTGGAGAGCACAAACTGCACTTCTGGAAGCTTCCATTCTCTCATTACCGCTCAACAGCACCGCAATAATTACATGCAGTTTGCTGCATGGAGACATGAAGTTCCATTTGTCTGTGCATGATATCCAAATAAGATATCTGAAGTATTTGCTGTAAATCAAATTTGTTAGAAAGAATACACATGTAAAGGATATTGTGATAATGTGAATCAACATTGCATTCACACTCCAGTGTCATGTCTGCAGTGACAAAGTGACTTGAATTTCTTTTTCTTTTTTTTCTTTTTTTTTTTTCAAAAAGAGATTGAACACAAAATGTGGGCATTCGGTAACTTGTCAAAAAAATTTTTTATGGAATTGACCGGATACCTGATGTGGCTATGAATGAAAGTGACGTCTGTGGAGCACAACTGATCCATCCCCTGTTAAGAGACAGTTGAATGTACTATAGGCATGATGGTTTGTTGTGAGCAATTTCACTGTTCACAGACAACGCTATAATAAGTGATTGTGAAGGAGAATGAGCCACATTTTACCTTATGAATCAATGTCTACTGAACTTTTTAAGAATAAAAATTAAATAAAGACTCATAGTCCAATGACAAGTTACACTGAAATGGCACCAAACAAAACCTTTATTGATTTATCACACTTTTTTTTGCATATAGAATCCTGTTGCAGCCCCACTTCCTGCGTCCCTAAGCCACACAGTAACTTTCTCATCGTAAGACAGTTTTGAAGACAGCTGCAGCAAACTTCCATATACGGTATGTAAAGTTATTGTGTGTGTGATCTCTTTAAAACCATATCTGGAAGTTCCCCTAGTAAGTTTGAAAGGGTCTTGTTTTTGTTGGTTTGACTATCATTCAGACTTTTGATGGCTCTGTTTTGTATTTTATTTCTTGAAACATTACTGTGGTCTGGCAGATACTGTCACTGGGCAGTTCTCTGGACTGAAGACTATGGTGGCTCATAGTCTTTGCTCACACATTGTTATGAAAATGTGTGCCTCTTAAATGACTTATAATCTGGGGTCATTTTAGTTAAATCTTGTTAAAGTTGACTCATATATCAGATTTAGTAAATGAACTGAAATTAAATTAAACATAATTACATTTTTTCGTCATTTATGAATAAGTGAATTGTGTATAATGACATGCACACATGAAATGCATTACTGACTTTGACAATATTTGCTGTTCCATTCGAGAGCATTTGAATCAGCTACAATTTAATATTATTTAACAATATATAGTGATATTCAACATTAATTCACAAATTAGACTATCTTTGTAAAAAAAAAAAAATGCTTGTAAGAGTGAACACTATGAATTTTGAAGCCATCAAAGCAATGTTCCTCCATGGACCTTGTTTTCGGGGTATAAAGCATTTTAATGGGCTCTGAGCCTGCTGGGTCATGCCTGAATCACACGCTGTCTTTAATACACGGCCAACTGCTATTACCCCGAAACATGTTCTGACTGCATGCATGTGGATCTCCACGGGGGAGAGTCTTTTATAGATGTGAGCATAAAACGCAACAACTAAGGAGACCAAATCATGACAAACATGCTCAACTTCAAACTATAAACCACTACCACTGCCCTGAGGTAGGCCATGGACACTATAATGTCTGTGACAATGTCTGGATGGTCATTATAGAGGATCATTTTCTGTGATCAAAACAAACATGTTCTTTTGTCTAAATATCTCCCACTGAGGATTGCATATGAAAATTGTTCAAAAAGATTGTGAATTTATGAAGTGTTATAAAACAGCTCAGACAGATTAATATTCATTTACATGCAAAGCAACTTACGTTGTATACTATATGTATGCATTTCTTGGGAATCAAACCCATGACCTTGGTATACTATGGTTTAAGCTAAAGGAATCACAAATCTGTTTTGAAATTTTACTAATGTTATGTTACCATGGTTATATTAAAGTGCTCCTATTATGCTTTTTCAAATATTACCTTTCATGCAGTGTGTAGTATATCTGTTTGTGAATGTAAAAGGTCTGCAAAGATTTAAAGATCAAATTAACATAACGTCATATGACGTAGCGTCTTAATTCCTTATTCAGGGAACCAGGGTTACACAAGTAACCCAAGATGTTATTGCACAACAAATAAAATTATTGTTTCCTAAAAGAAATAATCGATTCTGAACTACCAAAACAAGTCATCAGCAACTCCATTCTCACTTCCTGTTACAAACCTGTGTAGAAGTGTAACACATTTGCATGATGCCAGCCTATGGGCTTCACTGGCAGCCCCTGAACAACGTCTGCTTTGTACAATACTGAGTTGTAGCTGAGGCATGGAAGAAAACAAATCCACTTTGCATGCACCTCCAATGGCTGTGGACTCAGAATCAGGCTCGAAATGATTTGGTAAAAGCGATGCTATCGTTACTGTATGTATCACTGTGTATATAAGTGCTGAGGAAGTATCCGGAGGTGAAATTCAGATATGGTAATTAAAGTTTCATTTCCGACATTCACTGTAAAGGTGGGCAGTGTGAGTTCGGACACTCGGGAGGTTGTGAGCCATTGCACATGTTGTGAGTCAGATAACCTGATAATTGCATCAAAACAGGTGGTACACGGCACGGATGTACTGCACGGCGATACAGCTGCAATCACATGAGCTTTTGCACTAAATACGGAAACTGGAGCTTTCAACGTTGCTGCTTTGGATAGAAAAAAGAAAGAAAACAAAAAAAAAAAAACGAAAGTGCAAATGATTTGGTGAAAAGCAGAGAACAACACAACCATTTCTTTAAATAAAAACAACTAGAGGGAGTGTATTTGTGTGTGTGTGTGTGTGTGTGTGTGTGTTTGTGATTTATGAGGACACAAATTTGTATAATGCCATGGGTATTACACTGGAATTACGACGTGAACGTGAAATATGAGGATATTTCATGAGTCCTCATATTTAAAATAGCTTTAAAAACATATTAAAACAATGTTTTATTAAAAATGTAAAAATGCAGAATGTTTTCTGTGATGGGTAGGTTTAGGGGTAGGGGTAGGGGTAGTGTAGGGGGATAGAATGTACAGTTTGTACAGTATAAAAACCATTACGCCTATGGAATGTCCTCACTTTGATAGCAAAACAAACCTCTGTGTGTGTCAGTATATGCGCATGCTGTAGGGTTGCAACCACTGTAATAATAGTATTCATAAATATGGCCTATGTGATGTGGTTGTGTATGATTTGGCAATAGGGAAGGCCATACACTGGTCAAAATCGTGCCACCTCCACACATTTTTTAAACATGTTTGAAAATTATCGGGAGGTTCAGAGGTGCTTGTAACGTGCTTGGCTTGTAATTCTTCTCACACAATGTGAGCCATGACAGTACGAGCATCAACAATTTCCACGCAATTTCTCCAGAGAGAGAAAAAAAAAAAAAGACCAATCAAAGCAGACTGGGCCATTTGACCAATCAGAGCAGAGTGGGCTTTCAGAAAGGAGGTGTTTAGAGGCCGAATACTTTATGGAACTGTTTCAGACACTGTGATAAAAGAGGTGATACTGAAATGTATGTTATGAGAAAATGAAAGTGTATTTGGACCTTGGATGCATGTAAACCTATTGTAGGAGACCTCCAAAACAAAATTAGGAATCTTTAAAATAGCATAGTAAGGGCACTTTAAGATAATATTCTATACCCAATCATCCTAATATTACCAGTACAAATCATTCCTGTTGTGGTGTTTGCAATATTCAGTAAATGAGAAAGCAATATGTGGTGTTATTATGCTTTGACAAAATACAGTGTCTTTACTGCAGAGTCTGATCATTTCAGAATGAGACTCTGGCCTCTCTGGCAACTTCCTGTGGAAGGAAATGATTGATCTGAAGAGCTGCAAACATCAACCCAGTTCCTTCTCTCAACTTAAATGATCCATTAATGATTTTGCAACCTTGCTATATATATATAGTGTGTGTGTGTGTGTGTGTGTGTGTGTGTGTGTAAAAACAAAGGATAAAGAATTGATGTTCATAGATAAGTGTGTACATACATGATGAAATGAAGTGTTTGAAAACAATTTGTTTGTATATTTGTATAACACATATGCATATTATTACTAACAGATATTTAAGCTTTAGTGTTCACTTTATTTTCATTCAGCAAGTATATGTGTGTACAATGAATATAATCATTTTACCAAAGGGCCATTTCGAAAGCAAAAAATGATATATGCTAACACTTTAGGGAACACATATACACTATTAACAACAACTTTTCCCTCAATAAACTCCTAATTTACTGCTTATTAATAGTTAGTAAGGTAGATGTTAAGTGTAGGTATTGGGTAGGATTAAGAATATAGAATAAGGTCATGCAGAATAAGGCATTAATATGTGCTTTATAAGTACTAATAAACAGCCAATATTGTAGTAATATGCATGCTAATAAACAACTAGTTAAAAGACCCTAAAATAAAGTGTTTCCGGATATACTTGAGAAACTTGAAATTATGATTGTGTTAAATTACTGAAATACAAAAACTACAAAAATAATTTAATGTATAGGGATGAAAGTAATACATTCAATAAGAAACAAAGGCATACTGTGACAAACAGCAATACATGGTAAAAAAAAAAAAAAAAAGTTACAGAGGAAGAGAAAAGGAGAGAGATGCAGGCATGATATCGAGCAAAGGTTAACTGACAGAAACGTGATGTTGGTCACTGAAGCTCAGGTCTTGGGTCATAGCCAAACCATGCGATGAGCCCCTTCACCCACAGCAGCCACAAGAGCTCTCACATTACGTCAGAGCGATATCTCGAACCCTAATCCCAACACACAACCCAGCCTCCTTCTCTCTTGCTTTCTATCACTCGCTCCACAAGGCCAATTTGTTGTGGTAGGCCAGCATCTTGAAGTCCCGATCTTGTTACATGAACTTGGATTTAGCTCAACTGAGTGTTTTGGGCTGGATCCAGACTGATTATGGTAAGCAACATGAATGGCCGAGGAAAGTAGAGAGAGAGAGAGAGAGAGAGAGAGAGAGAGCGAGAGAGAGAGCGAGATGATTGTATCAGAAAGTCATGAAGTTGCATTTTATCAGAACCTTTGAAGGGTTCCAATAAAGGACACTGAAAACTGACTGTACAGGATTTTAGATCTTCCCTCTGACCAATATTCCCATTTATTACAGAAATGGAAAAGAATATACAGTAGTCTAAGACATCTAGGGATTCTCATTTATTCACCTTCATGTCGTACCAAGCCTATACGACTTTGGTTAATCTTCGAAACACAAAATAAGATTTTTAATCAAACATGAGAAGTTTCTGTCCCTTCATTGAATATCCAGATAACCAAAACTTTATGAAACAAAAAGATCATAAAGGCATTGTAAAAATGAATGGATATGAATCAAACAGTTTAATTCAAGTCTTGTGAATGGACATGATCGATTTATATGATGAACAGATTTAATGTAGGATTTTATTCACAATTAATCAAACCAACATGGTTCTCGTTCATCACACACATTTTAAGATTCCCTGTTTACTATATGTGCTATGCATGTGTGCAGTCATTATTTAGATGTAAATAAGGTTTGATTAAAAGGTTTGAAATCAGGTTTGATTAAAAATTTTGATTTGTGTTTTGAAGATTAACCAAAGTCTTTGGAATGGTTGGGAACGACATGAGGGTGAATAAATGATGACAGAATTTTTATGTGAACTATCCCACTTATGTTACATTAAAAAATGTTACAGTACCAGCTTTATCAGCATAAGAAGAGAGGGAAAACAATTAAATTAATACATTATAAAATGCATTGTTCAGAGCTGTCCAAATACTTATTTAGACTCCTGTATATATTATGACATATTATTTTGGCCAGAGGAGAACTGGACCAACGACTGAGCCTGGTTTCTCCCAAGATTTTTTTTATTTTCTGTCACTTTCTGTCTATCACATTTAGCTTGCTTAGTTGGGGGTTTAAAATACTCTTAATATTTAGTAATATTATCGATTTGACTGCACTATTGAATGAGAACAAAACTTGAACGATGATGACACCACTTTTCCCTTTCGAATGGGAACTCACCTTGTGTCCTAGGACGCTAATGGGGAACACCTCAGCATGACTGATGTCTGAAGCACGTGTTAAATCTCACCATTCATATTGGCTGGTGACATCCTATGACATCACTACTAGTGCATCACCCTCTTTTTCGTCTTCAGGGATTGTTTGTTTGAAGTATGGTAAGCAAGCGTTTCATTATGGCTTGTGATAAGCATTTCAAGAAGTGTGCGAATCCGTGTACTAGATTTTTGACACTTGATGACACACATGACTTATGCATTATCTGTTTGAGCGAGGAACATGCACTCTCAGTCCTCGAGGGGGCTGTGTGAGTGCACTGTGAGCATTTTCTGATGAAAAAGCTCCCAGACATCTGTGTCCCATGGCTCGGATCCTGCTCTCACTGAGGCAAAAAGGAGACTGAGATCGTGGGGATCTCAGATGGAGCTCTCTTACAAGTTGTGTTGTCTCTTACATCTTCTGGTCCAGCAGTCAGTACTCTGCTGTCGTCAAGCCAGGATAATCAGGAGGTGGCTGATTAGGGTGAAGAAGTTGAGACAACTGAGTCCTCTCAGCCTTCATGAGGACCGAAGACAGGGCCAGAAGGCAAAGAAGCAAGATCTGAGAGAAGTGATCCAGTTTAGATGATCAGCGTCCTGGAGCCGGGAGAGGTAGATAACATCTCCTACTTCCCTCTGAAGGTTATTACATCTACGCTCTCTTTTTCCTCTTCCCCTCCAGTTGGTCAATAAAGACTGCACTGTCCAGCTAGGTGAGGGTTCTTGTGCAACATCAGGCCCTGGGGCTGGACCAATGATGTTTTATTGTTCCTTATATAAATAAGAACAGTTTTATGATGGTCTGGCTGGGGTCTTGTAAGTGAGTGCTATTTTATAGATTTTAATAGCGTCATAGGTCTCCGCTTCAAGTATCAGATGTGGGCATTTTCTGGTCTCCTCTCATTTTTGAGAATTATTTTGCAGAGATCTCTGTTCCCTGTATCTCAAACACAGAGTGTAGCTTCGTAAGGCTCGTAAGGCTTTTCTTTGGGCCTCCTCTATCTAGTTAGCCTTCAGGTGGAGCGTGATATGGCCGCTCCTCTTTTTGGATAATTCTTAAGGCCTCCACTCCTTGGAGCTCCTTTTAAAGTTTTAGGGAGACATAGAATCTGTAACTACTTTGTCTATGAGTATCTTTAGTGCACTGGACCTCCTCACACTGGGAGAGTCATTTTGCTGAGGTCTGCGTTGCGCTATTAGCTGCTACTTGGAGTTGCAGGGTCTTATGGCCGACTCAGTTACTACCCTAGGGTTGAGCTGGGTCTCCTCTTGCTTCAGAGAGTTGTCCTCCTGAGTCCCTTGCTCCCCACAGCTTAAGGCATGTTTACTTCTGCGAAGTTTGGTAGTTCTATCTGTTAGATTCCCAGACCTCCTCTGGTTTAGAGAGTCATTCTGCTGAGGTTGCTGCTATTAGAGTGTAATATTTAAGTTAAATTATGTACCAGTTATCAATGTAAAGCTGCTTTGATACAATCTGCATTGTAAAAAGTGCTATATAAATAAAGGTGACTTGACTAGAGCTTTACATAGACCGTAGCCTTGAGGTGGTAGCGTCCTCTGTTTACTGTCCTTTTGGGTTTGAGTGAGGTTAGGCTTCCTTTCTATTGAAGCCTCCACTCTCAGGGCTTTGAGCAGCAGTGTTATCAGTGCTTACAATAAACACTGATAGGCCTCCTCTCATTTGGAGAGTCATTCTGTTGAGCTGTCTGCTCATAAAGCCCTGTGCTGTCAGTCGCATGAGTGGAGATGATTTCTTGAGCCTCCTCGCTATCTGTTTGCTAGGCACCAAGTATTGTTTGGCCTCCCTTCATTTCGAGTTTTGTCCTGCTGAGGCCTCCGCTCTCCAGAGCTCCACACAGACAACGCTAGAAAAGCTGGCTCCGGGACAAGTGAGCCTTTTTATAAATTGTATTTGGAGCAAAAGAGTTTGGTTAGGCCTCTTCTTGACATATAGAGTTGTTATTTAGGCCTCCACTCTTTGAGCTCCGTTCTTTGTGTGTGGTTAAGCATATAGTAATCCCCTCATTTTGACTAAGCTTTTGGCATTTGACGCTGCATTAATGGTACATATTCTCTTAGAAATGATGAGAGATAACTTTTTATATATATATATATATATATATATATATATATTTCTCTTGTGGCCCATAGTGAAAAAATTAGTATTTTTGTAAATCAAGAAGTATTTCATGATGAGGAGTTATCCTCGCAGTGAGTCTGTTATGCGGGGATGTGCTATGAAATTATTGCAGGGCAAATGAATTTTAAAATTTATTTAATAATAAAAGTAGCCTAATAATAATAATAATAATAATTTAATATTCCCTGCATGCCCATCCGCTATACGCTACTGTGAAGGGCTAAACGGCATTCACCAGGCACGGCATCAAAGCGATTAACAGTTCTATCCAAATTCACATGAATGGCCCATTCAATGTTTAGTAGCCTACTGCAATGTCTGAGAGTCTCTCCTTTCTCATTGTGTTTCTCAAGAAAACAAGAAAAATTTCTTTCACACGATGTGATGTTCATCAGCATAGTCAAGAATAACTTAAAAGGCTGCCAGTTTTTACTAGACTGTGGACTAGCATTTACTCTCTGAACAGCAAATTTGTCTTGCTTGTGCCCTGAACGGGCCATTCATGTGGACTTGGATCTTGCTCAGGACGTGTACTGAGGCCTGTGAATGCCTGACTCAAGCCTAAAGTACACTTCGACACTCTGCACACTGTCCGTGTGATGTAATTTTTTTTTTTTTCACTAATGTCGCTAATGCCTGTTAGGCTTAGGTTGAGTCCAGTTAAGTACTCTCCTCGCTTCAAGGGCCATTCTGTAGAGTACTATTTTCCGTAGAGCACTATGTTCCCTAGAGCTTTGTGTGAAAACCCGAGCACATGCCTATGACAGTCCTAGAGTAGTAGGCATTTTTGGTAGCCTCCTTGATAGTCTGGCTGCTTTAGTAACATGATTAGTACTCCCCTCGCTGGTATTCTTGTGAGCCTTCCTGATAGTCCTGCTTTAGAAGAGCTGTTAAGTACTCCCCTCTTTGAGGGTCTCTACGTAGAGTACTCAGCTTCCCCAGAGCAATTTTATGCTCTGTAGGTTCTGGAGTTCCCACTTCGGGATGAGCAGTGTCACTCCCCTCGCTAGGAGGGTCATTATGTTGAGTCTTGCTCCCTAGGACACCTGTCTCTGGAATCCAATGTGTTGCGGCATTGCCTTTATGCAATACCCGCTCATTGGAGGCCTCTGGTATGAGGTATAGAGATTCTGTTAAGCAGAAAATTTGTAGGCTGACTGGGTTAAAATGGAACGAAGTTGGCCTCCCTGGAGGGCTTAGGGGTTGACATTTAGATCCCCACTGAAAGTGACAGGCTAGGGTCCCTTTTTGTCCCTGGCCATACTCCCTTAAAGGCATCTTTCTAGAATAATGATTCCAAGCCCTTGAGCTCTACCTGGGGTCAAGTCATTTAATTTGGCCTTGTGAGGTGAATGGTAAGATTGTACTTCCTTGTTGTGGCATGTAACTTAAGCAGTGGGCATAGGGAGTAATGTCACTGACAGCGAATTACTGGTGTGCACCTATGGGGAATTTAACTCTGGCAATCAGGCCATTTGAGTAATTTTTCTTGTGCGTAGTCATTGCCAATATGACATGTGTTCCCTTCAGCATGGTGGAGTGGGCACTTGCTCCCCATTAGCATCCTAGGATACAGTGCAAGTTTCCATTCAAAAGGAAACATCTCTGAGAAGGGGAACGAGACACTGCGTCACATTGCCATGCTTCTGGGCTGCCTGTATGGTACCTTCAGACAAAGAAGTTTCAGACATGTTCCCTAGGTGCTGTTTTTATAATGTCAGGTGTAATTTTGCTTAGGTAAATGTATGTTGTTTAAATTATATTGCTTGTATGTTCTATATAGGTAAAATGTTTTAGTAGAAGTAAATTATCCTCATTTATCCTCATAAAACTATTTGTTGATGAATATTGCTCAAACATACTATTGAAAAAAAAAAAAAAAAAAATACAATGCCTAAGAAGTAAAAGGACAAATGCAGAGGCACAGTACAAGAAACTTAAAGGTGCCCTAGAACCCTTTTTCACAAGATGTAATATAAGTCTAAGGTGTCCCCTGAATGTGTCTGTGAAGTTTCAGCTCAAAATACCCCATAGATTTTTTTATTATTAAATTTTTTAACTGCCTATTTTGGGGCATAATTAAAAATGTGCCGTTTCTGTGCGGGTTCCCCTTTAAATGCTCGCGCTCCCTGCCCCCAAGCTTGCAACTCTATAGTACATAGCAAACAAAACACAGCTAATATATGTTCACACAGCTAATATAACCCTCAAAATGGATCTTTACAAAGTTTTCATCATGCAGCATATCAGATCGTGTAAGTATAATATTTATTTGGATTTTTACATTTGATTCTGAATGAGTTTCATAGTGCTCCGTGGCTAACGGGGCTAAAGCTAACATTACACACTGTTGGAGAGATTTATAAAGAATGAAGTTGTGTTTATGAATTATACAGACTGCAAGAGTTTAATAATGAAAATAACGACATGGTTTTGGTCTCCATGAATACGGTAAGAAACAATGGTAACTTTAACCACATTTAACAGTACATTAGCAACATGCTAACAAAACATTTAGAAAGAGAATTTACAAATATCACTAAAAATATCATGATATCATGGATCATGTCAGTTATTATTGCTCCATCTGCCAATTTTTTTTTCATCTGCCAACTATTGTCCTTGCTTGCTTATCGGCATAAAGTCTGTTGTTAATACTGGCTTTTCTAATACTTTGAACATGGGCTTGTATATGCAAAAATTGGGGGCGTACATATTAATGATCCTGACTGTTGCGTCACAGTTGGTGTTATGTTGAGATTCGCCTGTTCTTCAGTGGTCTTTTGCACAAATCAAATTTACATAAGAAGGAGGAAACAATGGTGTTTGAGACTCACTGTATGTCATTTCCATGTACAGAACTCTAATTATTTAACTATGCTGAGGTAAATTCAATTTTCAATTCTAGGGCACCTATAATAATAAATACAATGTAGACTATGTTAACAATTCTATTGTCCTTTGACCAACTTTTTGTCTTTGTGTGAAAGCAAGGTACTAAGAAGTCAGCATAAGGCCATGTTACCTCTGTATTGTTGGTGCCCTGCTAATCACAGCCATCCGGTGATAAACAAAAAAATTGAGCCATTGAATGGACAAGGCAAGATTGCTGCAGTAAATAGCGTGAGTCAACCTAAACTTAAAGCTAAACCCAGACCTCTACAGCATCACTGTTTGTGTCACTAGATTGTGTTACACGGGATGTGGTTTCACTGTGGGCAAAGCTGCTAATGTTATCACAGAGTTCATTGTAAAATTTTCTCACAAAGAAAAAAATAGAAAGTTGTTTTCAAACAAATTGACTCCCGGAGATATATTGCCCAAATGTTGGTGTTTCTTTCTAACTCAGGAATCTTTTATTTGTCACATATATATTGTAACATGAAGGTATGTGTGAAGACTAGTGGAATGTTTTGTCTACATTGCCTATGAAAGTCAGGTACATCACAGGCTCTGGCCTGGTTTCCACCAGAGCGTGGGACACAAGGACCAAGACACAGAGCAAAAAAAGCCCCTTTTGAAAGTAAACAGATACATAATTGTGAAAACAAGGAAGAGGTAGGCATCTGGAGCATGTGGGCATTCCTGGAATGCTGGAGCATCAGGACAAAGAGCTGCAGTGATGGCGGTCCTGGTCTGAATGCAGGAATACAGCTACCGGACTGTAGCACTGAGGAAAAAATACCAGATTGTGAATGGAGAATTTTTCTCACAGTGAAAAGGGTCAAAGGATTCTAAATGCCCCTTCTTTGGCTGCCCTTTCTCCGCATGGGTGTCGTGGGGGCAGGCAAGCTAACATTCTCAGCTTCCTTTGTGCTCCTATACATGAACACTTGATATCGTCAATAAACTGCATGTCTATATAGGCAGTCATACATTTGGGAGAAATTTGAAGAAAGGACAAATATGAAGAAAGGACATATCAAGAAATAAGCAGGACATATATAAAGAAATATGTGACCCTGGACTACAAAACCGGTCATAAGGGTTTTTTTTTTTTTTTAGAAATTTATATTTATACATCATCTGAAAGCTGAATAAATATGGTTTCCATTGATGTATGGTTAATAATAAATACAACATAGACAATGTTAACAATTCTGTTGTCCTCTGAGCAACTTTTTGAGTGTCTTTGTTTGAAAGCAAGGTACTATGAAGTCAGCATAAGGCCATGTTACCTCTATGTTGTTGGTGCCCTGCTAATCACAGACCATCCGGTGCTAAAAAAATTTGAGCCATTGAATGGACAAGGCAAGATTGCTGCAGTAAATAGGGTGAGCCTTTACAGTAAATTTAACAGATTTTTTTTTTTACAGTGTACTCCAATGAAGAAAACACAACACAAACATTTTGGATGAAATGTATTTTTTTAACTATTTCTAGATATTGTCTATATTGTAGAATATTTTTCTGCATTGTCGCTTTCAGGTGGAAATCTTGTATGTCAAAAAACAATTTTCCCATATGGGTTACCTTTGGTTGGGTTCTGGTTTTGAGCCTTACATTCCATAGCCCAGCTAAAGGATATTTGGGTTTATAAACCAGGAATGCCACAATACATTTCAATGGTGTATTGCAAGGACATAGAAGAAAAACACAATTTGCATACAAAAGTTGCATTCAGTCATGTGACAAAATGTTTAAGCTTTAATTAAAGAATTTTAGACAAGCAAGTTCAATTGTACTTTTGGAAATCAAATTTGCTGTATTCCCTCTTCATTTAAAACTGACATGGCTCTTTCTCCACCGTCAAAAATTTATGTTACCCATTCCTATCCATCAAAAACTCTGTCCAAACTTTCTCTAGTGTTTAATGCATGCCCATTGTCCTGTATAATATAGTGCTTTATTTTTCTCCATTTAATTTCTTTGGTCAGTATGGTGGTTTCCTGCTGGACATAAACTTGTGTGATCAGTAGACACATTTACAACTGTCAGTCAAAAAACTATCAGCTTCCCCTACCCATTGACAGGTTTTTCCTATGTCCACCTCCTCCCCAACCCACTCCAAGCCAACCTATTAAACACTTTCTCATTAACACACATCAAGTGTGAACAGCATTCATCTCCACCAAGTCTAATGGGACCAGGCTTGAGACAATCAAGTCAATGAGTCTTGTTTCAGTACAGGAGTGCTGAGATGGTTTGCGGGTGGACACTTCTGCCAGTGTGTGCACTTCTGCCCTGCAGAATCATCCCTTAGCCCAAATTCGTACTCTTTTACTTTTTTAAATGAACACTTGACATTATAAATGGACTACATATTTGCTATATAAGCAGTCCTACATGGGAGATATTTAATTTTGACAAATATCCACACACATACATTTTTAATTAGATTATTGCTAAACATTGTCTCTTTTCAAAGCCCTAATGAGTTGGTTAACTCTCTACTGTCTGCATAGACAAATGCCTTCTATTCAAAATGGAAACTCATAAATTACTGATTCTAAATGCTCTACATAGACAGCATCTCCATGAACACTCACACATGCCACACAATAATAACCAGCCAAACCAACCAAGCCAACCAAGACTAATCGCTCAATACATGAACATGGACCTGTGAATTTAAAGTTCAAATACACATGCAGAGGCTTCTGGTTCAAAAATTGGTTGTGGAAAATAGAAAATCTGTTTAAAATAACTGTATAAAAATAACTTCTTTAAAGTATGATCTTTCAATGAGAGCAGCAGAAGGAATATATATATAAAATGAATATGCAGTTAAATTATTGTAAACAGAGGCCCTGTCTGAATTTATATGAGGTGCCAGAGAAAAGGAAAAAGAGGACGCCACAGCAGGTAGACTTTGTGGTTTGGAGATGGCAAAGTGTGTATGTCTGATTCCAACATTGCCTAAAGTGGCACCAGCAGCTAACAGCATTCTCAGATGGTAGTGGTCATGGAACATTGAAATCCGGCCATTACCCTGTCAAACTGAACCAGACACTTAAACTGCCAACATGAGACCCAAATCAGAAGAATTGCTTCTTCAAATAGAATAAATAAATAAATACATAAGGCATAAAATCCACCTAAAAGAAAGGTGACTGCATTGGCTGCATAACCAGTCCAGAACAGTGGGAAAGAGCTCTAGCTAGGAGGTCATCCAGTATGGGTCTTTAAGTATCCGTAAGACATCTACAGGTCTAAATGTTTAACAAAACTAATTGCTTTACAAATGTACAAAATATAGGCTACAAAATAAAAGACTGATAGAAGGTTCAAAAAATTTATATATTGTGTTCAATTAGACTGTTTTCAAGTGGCAGAGGAGTATCCATTTCCTGTCATCTCAGTCATACGTCTTGAGGCCAGAGATCGCAGCCCAATTAGGACCAGCCGTTTAATCAATATGCTGCTTATTCGTAGAGCAGAAGGTAAAAAAGTACACCCATGAGAGCTGCAAGTCAAACTACTCTGCTGTCAAAGAGGCAGAAAGAAGCGGACCCAGAACTGTTCATCGAGATTCGTTCGAGCTTTGCAGCCACCTTGGATAACACCAGCTATCATCTTTTACTTTTTGAGCTGCATTAAATGGTATCTTGATAAATGGCTTCTTGTATACAAAAAGGATCATTATGTAAGGCCACGTAGCATCTGGTTTTCCAATACACTCCGTCTGGAGAGTAAAGAGCACAAATGTTTGAACATTATTGGAGGAAAAAGTCCAATGTCTGTTGTTACACATCTTAATCAAGCAGACTTTTCTTTGCACAACAGTGTGACAGTAGATGTTGTGTTTGACCCTTCACTTTGCTAAGTCCAAGGCCTGTCAACACATTAGTTGACATAAGTGACTCCCACACCACACCCAATTTACCAAACAAATTTCATGTAGCCCTGGCATTCCAATAATAGATTGGCAGTGTCCCCAGAGCCAACCAAGAGCACTGATACTCCAGGGGACAGGGATTTTGTGGTTCATGAGTGGCGCTGCTGACTTTCAGCACAACATGAGCAAAAGAAATTGTGATTTTTGCAAGTTAGCTACAGTGATCAAATTTCTAGAATATAATGTTGCTTAGAGCTTAGCCTAGGAATTTCAATACCTGCTCCAGGATAACACTGTCCATAACTGCTGATCTAGGATCAGATTCCACAAAAAAAAGGAATATATTTTATAAAGGAAAATATTTATAATCGTAATGTATTAGCATTAAAAACAAATTCATCAAATAATGTAAAAAAGTAATTTGACCACTCTCTCAATCAAATCAAAACTAGTCTTAACTGAGAACTCCCAGGTTCAAGTGTTTCAATGAAAAGTTATTTTAAACGTCATCCATATGGACTCCACCAATTTATTAGGTTTTACAGATTGGCCATGGATTACAATTTTTGACCCCATCTTTAACCAATGATTTTGGCATGCTTCAGACACAGGCTCATGCAGAAGCCTTCCCGTAGCGTCAATGGCATGACTTATTGTGTTCATATTGTATTGCAAAACACTTGTACACAGATGTAATTACATGCAGGTATTAAAAATAATAAGTACAATGTAAAACCATGTTTGTACACAATAAGTGCATTGTATCTAATGATTAATTTAAAATGTAAGTACATAGTAGATAAGGCCACCTAATAAAAAGTGGGACCATTTATTTATTTATTTATTTATTTATTTATTTATTTATTTATTTATCTATCTTTCTCAAACTGGTATAGCTTTCTTTCTTCTGTGGAACACAAAATAAGATATTTTGATTTCAGCTGTTTTTTGTCTATAATAAAATCAATAGGGTCCAGAATATTTAAGCTCCATAAAGGTAGCATAAAATTAATCTCGATAAAATAAAATCTCGATTTGTAATACTACATTCGTTGTGCATTTATTCTTTATTTCTTAAAGAGAGATGGGGTGTTGCCTAGGGTGCCAAATGGATAATGCTAAACTGTGTAAACAAGCTATGCAGACTGTGCGCTACCCTCCCTTTTCTAGTCCACCAAAAACATGTAGCACAAGTGTGGTCATATTACAGCACATGTAAGCCAAAGGCGTCTCCTAAAAAAAATAACATGTCAGGGGCATATCCTTACCCTCTAACTAAACAAATACTTCAAGCGTTTTCATATGTGTGGAGACAAATTAACACACTGAATAATTTAACACCAGCCCACCAACTGGGATTTAGTGAGGGAAGACAAATATTTAGGTATCAGGGTCTTGGAAATAATGACAAATGCCTTAGTCAGATGGGCAACTGAGGTGAATATTATGGTAATTAAGGGACTCCTCATGATTAACCAGCTTTGGTACTAAAAAGTTGTTTCTGAATATTTACATGAACAACACACTGTAAACAAATAAATAAATAAATAAAACAATCTAAATGAATGGTTTTATGTATATAACATAGAACATTATGAAAGAATCAACTTTGCTACTTTAAGCCACATCAATGTATTTCCTTTATCTATTCCAGATTTGCAGCAGTTTTACAACATTGTGCCCACTCTAAGTTCTGCCCGGCTTTCATATTAAAAAATTTGACTGGTAACTTTTTCCATGCAGCTCCTAATGATGTACTTCTTCCCTGCAGCTGGCTGCCCCATCCCACTTCTTCTGCAGTGTCAAAATAAATGCTATCAAATGTAAAAACAGCTATGGACATACGCCTATACAAATACAGTGAAAATCAATATAGGGATTATATCATATACAGCATGCATAACGCTGTTTATTGGTCATCCTTACATTTACAAATAATTTTACGGGTTAGGTGAGATACTGTATAAGTATATCCAAGAGATGCAGAGCACTCTATAGTAATTAGGTTTTATTTAAATAAATAAATACATTAAAATCTTTTGTATATCCCATTAATGAACTGACAGATTTCGGTGAATTATACCTTTGTATGTTAGAAATTAATTTGCAAAACCAAAATATACCTTCCCCTTTCTTTCTCTACAAAGTATTTCTAAACCAAAGATCATTCATCCTTCCTAATCCTGCCTCCATCCTTTGGCCTAATTCTTTTTCTACCTGATCGCTGTATTCCAGCAATCAATACTTTAAAGAATCATTCAAAGCAGTTCTTTATCAAAGCATGCTAATCAGGAGCACAACTGGGTCCGGCAAACATCTGTGGATAGATTTTTTCCTGTCTAATGTTCCGCTCAATCAAACATTACAGGGGAAGTGAAAGACAGAAAGGATCAAAAGAAAAGGGAGGATAAAGAGAAAATAGGATAAAGAGAAAAGAGACACATCCAGCCTGGAGAAGAAGATCTGCATACATATGTATTTAGACAAAGGCAGCAAAGTTGATATTGCTCTTGATATGTCATTCACCGAAGAAAAAAAGATATTTTGAGTTTTTTTTTTTTTTTCCTACTATGGAAATCAATGGCTACCGTCAGCTGTCTGGTAACCAACATTCTTCAAAATATCTTAATTTTGTGTTCAACAGAAGAAAGAAACTCGGTAACGCTTTAGATCACAGCCTGGAAAGTACTGCGTAATTACATTTACAGCGTAACTTTGAGTAATTATAGTGTACCTATACAGTAAGTACGTGTAAATATAGGGGAACAATATGTAAAGTCTTTGGAATAAAGGGGTAACAACCAGGAAAATAACAAATTATTTATACTGTAAGTATTTTAGAACTAAGGGGTACTTATACTATTATGATAGACAACAATCTTATGTTTGGGAGCAATTTAGCGAGAAAGTGCACTGATTAAGTAGTTTCAAGGCAAGTAGAAAGAACTATTGCAATGTTTTTTAATACATGGGGAAATATACTTTTGTTTCATGTAGTTACAGGAAGGGGGGGGGGGGGGGGGGGGCAAAACGTTTTAAAAGTTTTTATGTTTCTCTGTCTCAATAATCTAACAGCGCTCGTCAATGTCAAAATGAGTGAGATGGCCAATCAAAACAAAGAAGGCGGGTCTGACAGAAGACGAGTATGAATTCCAGTGCAACACTTTAGTTTTATCTCATCTGCATGGAAAGTAGCAGCTAAACATCAATATTTAACTGTTTTACGAGAGGAAAGCTGAATGACAGACAGACAGTAATATCCAAGGATGCAAGCAACTTAAAAAAAAAAAAAAAAAAAAAAAAATGTCAGTATTTTAAAATATTATATTTACATTTGATTCATGTAACTCATAATTGAATGTGACGAGACATGAAATGTTTTGCGTTTGCGACAGATCAGATATCAGTAAGAGTGAACGTGCATGAACTAATTGTTATATAATTGTTATATACTTACACTAGCATATTGTATATGACAATTTAGTTCAAACTTTGACCTGAGGAGGGCAGTAATACACTTAGCAGTGTCTACACTGCCGGAATTCTAATAGAGAAGAAGAAGAGAGCTAGTTCAAGATGAGCATTTATAGTTAAAACATATATAATTTTTAACAATTTTTTTTGAAAATGAGCGATGGTTTCTTTAGATAAGACCATTATTTCTCGTCTTGGATTGTGTAGAATGCTTTGAAGCTGCAATGAAACTGTAATTTTGACCTTCAACCGTTTGGAGGCCATTGAAGTCCACTATATTGAGAAAAATCCTGAAATGCTTTAATCAAAAACCTTAATTTCTTTTCGACTGAAGAGAGAAGGACATCGACATCTTGGATGACATGGGGGTGAGTAAATTATCAGGAAATTTTAATTTAAAAGTGAACTAATCCTTTAATTAGTGCACTTTCTCGCTAAATTGGTCCCAAACATCAGATTGTTGTCTATCATAATAGTATAAGTACCCCTTAGTTCTAAAATACTTAAAGTATAAATAATTTGTTATTTTCCTGGTTGTTACCCCTTTATTCCCAAGACTTTATGTATTGTTCCCCTGTACTTACACGTACTTACTGTATAGGTACACTATAATTATCGAAAGATACACTGTAAATACGTTGTAATTATGCAGTACTTTCCGGGCTGTAATCTAAAGCATTACCAGAAACTCATACAGGTTTGGAACAACATGAGGGTGAGTAAATGATCACAACATGTTTTTTGGGTGAACTATCCCTTTAACAAGGTCTGGTTCTAAATCAATTACATTAATGAACTAGCCTATAGTTTTCCAAGTTGCTCACATAATGTGAGACAGATTTCTTCCATTAAATATGGAAAATCATAACCATGAATTGCTCATCCTATTACTGAACACTGGAGTGGAACAACATGGTAACTGTCTGAACAGAGGATATGGCCCTCGGCTCACTTCTGGGGTGTGTGTGTGTGGTCTCCTGACCAAAGTCTACCTTCCAACCCAAAGCCCCTCTGTAGAGTGAAGAGGGTGTCTCAGAGGGCAAAGCGAAGCGGAGCCCTTTAAAAAAAAAAAAAAAAAAAAAAAAAAAAAATACTGTAGTCACAAAATACAATCCAAATAAAACATGACTCAGTGATTAAAGCCACAGTGGGCATGTTGGTCAAAACTCCACATCTGTAGCACAGTTGATCAGCCCAGACTAAAATTCAGTTTGTTTTAACAATTAATAAATCATATCACCAAAAGAGCAAAACATCTAACAGTATATTTGGTGGGTCTATGGCATGGAAGAGAATAGAATATAAATTAAATATCAAAATAAAAACGTAATTTCTTTAAGTAATAGTTCACCTAACAGTGAAAATTCTGTAATTATTTTACATGTCTGTCAAGCTCGCACAGTGAAAATTTTAAGATTTTATTCACAAAAAAACATTCACTTTGCTGTGGCTCTCAAACCAAGCATGGCACTTAAGCCATATTTTGCCTATAACATATTTTATTTGAAATATTCAGCAGAGAGGAAGATTTTCAGTGGACAATGACTTAAATTTCAGTCTATTCCTTACATAATCATATTGTATTTCTCTTAAGAAGACTTGGAATATGGCATACAAGTCATATAGAGTTTTTACAGTGCTTTTGGAGCTTAACAGAGCTTAACAACTGTCACTGTGTGGAAAAGAACTGTGTGAAAATCTTTCAAGATTCTCATTTGATGTTCCATAAAAATCAGCACACAGGTTTGAATCAGCATCAAAAGTGATTCAATAATGTCAGAATTGTATTCTATAAGGGACAGACTGACAAACTTACTCAAACCGTTGTGATGTTATTTAATTTTACTAAACATCATGTCTAATGAAACCACAGCACATCTGCTTTTTGGAGGGTATCTGGGCTGCCGGTGTGTGGTGTTAAGCTCTTTAGCGGTAGGGGTTAATGGAGGGGGGGTGAAGACTGGTTGTCTGTGGTTCATGGAGGGCCGCTCAGAGGCTGAAAGGGGGCATTGTGCTGTTAAGGGGAGGGAAGAGGAGAGGGGCCAGTGGGTAAAGCTTAAACACTCGTCTGCTCCATTCTAAATGGGCTGTGGTTTGGGGCCTGGCGCTGTGGTCTGGTCTGGCCCCCTTACAGTCGCCATAGAGACAATACCTGAGTTGCCTTGCTGAGAGAGAAGAGAGGCAGAGGGAGAGAGGCAAAAAGAAATAAGCTGTTTGTTTAAACACTCTTTTCTCTTCATCTCTTCACAGGCTGTTAATTCTGCACTTAGCTTGTCCGGGCGCAGACAGAGAATGTGGACCTTCTTGAGAGTTGGTTTCATTCTTTGCTCCACTGGGCAGAAAGAAGAAAAAACAGATGTCTCTTTTGTGGGAATGATTAATTAAATTAGCAAAGCGTTAAACACATATGATCATATTTTCAGTCCATTAGTTTACATTGCAATCATTTGTAAAAAAAAAAAAAGGTCATAGTCACCGTCATTTATTTAAAAACCTTCTGCAAAATGTTGAATAGTTTCTGTGGATTGAATATTGTGGCATATCATATTAACAATGACAAAATCTAGAGATGCTTTTTGACTTGTGCTTTATTTGCGTACATTTGTGTCTTCAAAAAATCAGGCCCAGGTCCTCTGAGAGGGTTTTTATTTAGGAATTCCATTCTGGTTCGTCTTTCCCAGGTTGATGTGTCAGTTTGGTGTATTATGATAAATTCAGCGCAGGTGTCACCTCCGCTGAGGCAGGTGAGAATTGATGTCCTGCAGACAAAGGCCATCCATCAGCTCTGTGTATCGGGATTTGAAGAATCTGTTCCCAATCACGCCTTGCTGTTAGGCAGCAGGGTAACGACCGTTTTCTGTGCGACGCCACAGGAAATCAATGCCAGGTACTCAAGGTCAATGTCCTGTTGGAAAGCTACTTAAGCCCTGTTGGATGGATTTCACTCCAAGGGAAGTTGGTAGAGGAAACATGACAGGAGAAAGCACAATGACCCATAACACAAATGATACACTAAAATATTGAACTGTACATTCGTACCCACACAACATCCCTACAATTAATCAAAGCCATTGTCAGCGTGTACAACCATGAAAGCTGTCCCAGAAATGGGGACTCAAGTTGTCCCTGGCCCTGTGATAAAGTGGCCCACTAAACAGATGTTTGTATGGGTAGGGCCTGTCCATAAATATTTTGTCCACAATGCCATGCTCAAGTGACTGCCTTCTCATTAATATTTGGTGAAGCCTCTCCTGGAGATGCTAGGAAGAGTTTCTGTGCTTTTGTCAAGTAAGTGCACTGTTGAAGAGATCTTTGACCTCTCCTCTAGAATATGTTAAGATTCTTAATATTCTTACATTTGTGTTTTGGGGCATTGCAAAAGAATGCTTTTGTTTTCCTGTTAATATTTTTTGAAGTCAGTGTCACCTAGGTCCACCACATAGATGCACAGTGGCCAAGTATCAGGTTACGCTTTATTTCGATAGTCAACTTTAGACATTCAACTAACTATAAGTAACTTTGCAACTACATGTCAACTAACTCTCATTAATTTGCAACTACATGTCAACTAACTTTCATTAGAGTATTAGTAGAGTGTTAGGTTAGGGATAGGGTAAGTAGAATAAGTCTACATCTACTTGAAAAACTTACTTATAGTCTTATAAAACTTATTTATAGTCAGTAGAATATACATCGAAAATAAAGTGTTGCCTTAATCTTTCAGGGCTTTTTTTTTTTTTTTTTCCTGAGGTGTGTAGGTTAAAAATCATTTGCTTCTTTCAGCTGAAAACACTTTTGGTTTAGCCACAGTGATGGATGACAAAGGGATTTTACGTGGGTGTAAACAGTTCTGTGAAACAGGAAATATTGAAGTGCTGAGCTTACACTGTCCTCGAGTCTGAAACCAAGACTGAAAATAAACCACTTTTTTTTTCTCTTTATTTAATTACATTTATTTATTTATTTATTTATTTATTTATTTACTTACTTACTTACTTACTTACTTACTTATTTATTTTAATTCTGTAATATTTACTTAATTTCATAATGGGTGCCAAAATGCCCATACCATTGTTACTCTATAGAACTATGTAGAGTCTGGGATAGCAATTTGCAGGTAACCAGGTTAGAAACTGACAAAGACTTTTTGTTGAAGGAACCTACTTGTACATGCAAGTGCTATGAGCAGCTATTGTTCCAGTGTGACCTCACTGATTAAACCCTAACAAGCTTTCATGTGATTGACTAGTTAATCTATATACCATATTAGTATTGTTTTTTTGTTTGTTTTTTTACAGAAAAGTAACTATTTTCTGTTTAATTTATTTACTAACAAAATGAAATTCAAAATTGATCTTTTCCCTATTATGTAGTCACATAGGCCTATATAGTGAGCATGACAATTCGAGCAATGTCTGACGTGACAAAACATCTCAGTTATGTATGTAACTCTGGTTCCCCGAGTAGCGAACAAGATGCTGTGTCAATAGCTGACACTATGAGAACATCCTCCAGTTGTAACAACTGTCTGAAGCCTATATGGACAAAGTGACATGTGTCATAATCTGAAAACCACGGCCACAGGGGGTCTACAATCCAACCCTCTCCATTGACTTTGTATTGCATGAAGCTGCCTCCATGTTTGTTATGACTAAAAAAAAAAAGAAAAATGTCTAAAAGCTGCTATGTGACAGGGTGTACAGCAAACAAGCTAAAAACACAGAACTATGTTTTTATAAGCTGTCGACCAAAAAAAAAAAAAAACGAGCATTTAAGGACACAAAAGTGGATACAGGCAATTGAGAGAGAGCGCAACGAGAACTACGCCCACTGGAGGAGAATGTAATCGACGACAGGAAATATATAAAATGGACATTTGGATATTTGACTTACCAGTGACAAAATGTTTACTGCACAGGTAGGCATACTGAGACATACTGAGTGTCAGGATTCCACAATTTACCCATTCTTCCTGCTGATGCTTCACATCTTATTGCCTGTATCCAGTTTTGTCTCCTTAAATGCTGGCTTTTACGGTACTACGGTACTTTTTTTTTTTTTTTTTTAGCTTGTTTGCTGTACACCCTGTCACACAGCAGCTTTTAGACATTCTTCTGTCTTTTGTTAGAAGCAAGAAATGACAAGAAGGCAGCTTCACGCAAAACAAAGTCAATGGAGAGAGTTGGATTGTTTTCCCCCTGGTGTGGGCGTGGCCTAAATGCGCTCTGTCTCTATATAGAATTATGCAAATTCATTGGTTACTGCCGCAAGCACCACCCTCCATGGCTTTGCATCACCAGTGCCTCAAAGAGACATGAAAAATAGCATCCTTCACCCAATGCAACATCCTTTATTTTGTAGCAGCAACACCCCTGTTGAAAGAAAAAATAGAGCAAAGAGCTGGTCAGATTTACACCACTGGTTTGTGTAGTCAATGTAAAACTGTAACGCCCTCACAAGGCCTGTGCAGTCTTTCAGTATCTGAGTGTGAAATTAAGTGGAAGTAACCTTAGGTAGGTAACCGTCACCAGACCAGGAGCAAAGTCCATACAAGAATGGGCTTACCAATAAGGCCAGTAAATCACCAATTCTCTTATGACAAGTGACCAGCAGTAGGACTTGCCAATCAAAGATGAAGACATCTTGCATGGCTTAGAACAGGGGTGGGCAGCTCTGGCCCTTTAGATCCACTTTCCTACAGAACTTAGCTAAAACCCTAATAAAACACACCAGAAATCCAGATTTCGAGTGCCAGAGTTGCCCAGCCCTGGCTTACAGAGCAGCGTAGGCCGCAACTTCCCAGAAGGAGCCGAGGACAGCGAGATAAACCTTTTTTTTTTTTTTTTTTTCCACAAATTACTAATTATCACCATCTCTGAATTTACCAGCAGGGCTGTGCTGAGATGCTAGAGATTGAAGAAATACTTTGCTGCTTGTTTCCAGGACCTTGAAATCTCCTGATCTAGAAGCAGTGGAGAGAACATCATCGTAAAAACTGAAAGAGATTGCATATCAAGCTTCCAGCTCGGGTGCAGTTTGCCACATGCAAATTCCACCAGAGAAATGGACATTTTTGTCGGTCCTGGAACAATATTCCAATCAACTAATCAGATTTAAGGGAAAAGTTTACAGTTTATGTCAAGTTTAGGCTTAGAACCAGGGTTAGGTGCTTTACATCAGTGTTATTCACCAATCATTTCCTTGTGATTTAGGGACAACTTATTGGTAGGGGGTTTAGGTGTAGGGATATGGTTAGGATTCAATTTTCAGACAGGAATGTTGTTCCAGGATCAACAAAATATGTTGACCCAAGAAAGCATCTAACTTGGCAAAATCAGGACGTGCTGATGGCGCCGACTCATTCTTTTGAAGCACTGGTGATGCAGTTCCTTGAATGGTGGCACTTGTGCCATCAGCCAATGAATTGGTGTAATTCTGTATGGGCTTCAGACACAATTGTTACACCTGGATCTCACACCTATGAAAGGGAACCAGAATGCTCAGTGATTCTGTCTACATAAAAAGCAGTGTGACATCAACACAATACATAAATAATGAAGTTAAATATTCAGGTTCTGTTATACTCAACAGTATATATCTAGTATAAGTTTAATGACAATTTAATGACTGGAACTAAATGTTGTATAATTGAGCAGTATCACAAAAGGAAAAGTGCCTGTTCAACATGATTGTGTAGAATAGCAGCATGCTTAGAAGTGAGATATTGCTTTTATACAACAATTCAATATACAAGAAGAAAATTCCTGAATCAATATACTTGAGTGGAGGATTCAATGACTCACTCATAATACACAAAAATACAGACAATTGTTATCAGATTGTTGTTAGTATGTCAAAGGAGAGTGCCAATATGGTGAATGTAGTATGTCCTAAATGTATTTATACCACTCACCTGCATATCTGTAAAGAACAACAAATTTTAAACGGTCAAGAATTTCTATATCCAATTCAGTGACACTGCGATAGAGAGAAACATGAAAAGAAAAATACGATATTGTGATACTTGCCATATATTTTTATATTGCTGTAAAATTCCTCACACGCATCTGCATGGGGATGCATTTTCAGAGATTAATTTGAATTTACAAAAATTAATTAGACTTAAGTTCTTTATATGTCAAGCATGTTAGATTATTGAATTTTTGCAAATATAGTGATATAGCTTTTTGTCATGTTACTTCTACTTTTTGGAAAACAGTTTAGAGCTTTTACTTTTTTTATTTTTATTCATTTATTTTTACTCCTTAACACTGATGCCTAGATAACAGAAATAAGCAAATGTCATTACACAAAAAATGTTTCCTTTGTGGAGTGGAACTCGATGCCACATCAAGGAATTGAGCTGGTGTTTAAAGCATGTGTCTGCACATGCCAATTCCTGATTGGCAGAACATGATGTCACTGAAACCATACATAGGCACCTGAACAGCATGTCGTCAGTTTCTTTGTCTTCAGAAGCTGCATGTTTGTTGAGCGTGTGTCTGTGTGAAACAAAGAAAAAAAATTGTATTGTATGAAAGTGGAAAAAATTTAGACCAGGAGTTAGTCTGTAAATTGTCAGGTCTAAAGTATATACCTCACAAAATATGTGAAATTGCGAGCAGTTTAATATCCGCTCTTGTCTGCTCTCTGTTTGAATGTGGAAGTTCGCTCTGCGAATACATAAACATAAATAACATAAATAACAATATGTGAACTGCCATGCATTCGCTATCTTAAGAAGGATGATGTTCACAGTGTGTATTGAATGTCTTGACGTGTACATGAGAAAACGTGCATAATTGGGAGTTTAAGTTTAAGCTCCGCTCTCGTTCGACATTCTTCTTGAGGGAAAGTGTTTGCACGCATTGATCTCATGTTATCCGAAAAGCTTGCTTGATTCTTTTGGTATACATGTGATATTTTCTGACACTTTCTAACTTTGAGGTATTGGATACTCTTTATATTTATAACAAATTCACCCAGACAGTGTTATACTTTTCTGGTTGATTTTAAAGTTGTATTTACCCCTGGGAGTTAAATATTGAAATGGACATCTGTCTCAAAAAACTGGTAACTGTAATTTTTTATAGTTACATAAAAAAGCATTTACAAAGTTACATTTTGTAAAGAAAAAAAAAAAAAAAAGTTTGCAGTATCACTCAGAAATGCATTATATAACTGTCTTTTTCCACTAACAGTATAATGTAACTTCAAAATCTCTCCTGTATTTTCCCATTCCAAAGTCCAGACCAAATCAATTGGTTTCTGTTGGAAAGAGAGTAATGGCAAATATTTTATTTTATACATTACAGTTAATTATTTTGCTTTTTGGACAGATATTTTCACATTTTATATTGTAAGAGAGGATAAGGGGCACCTTGTCTGAATTCCTTAATACGTTTGTCCTTGAAATGAGAGAGAAAAATGAATCCAGCTGGGGTATTGACAGAGATTACTTGTAAAGAGCTAAAGATAATAATGCCTTACTTAAGGAGGTATTAGGGAATGTCCAGCCTCAGCCGAATATAATTTAAATGAGCTAATCCTGATAGGTACATAATTACCTATTCCTGTGTGAACAAACCACAAATCACACAAGAGGAATGTGCCAAACACCATTGTTTTACATCACCATTATTTCATGCTAGTGTGTTTATAACTCATAATCCAAAATAAAAGAGGTTCAACGCTGTTACAGCTGCACTGAGTTCAACTGCATTGCTGTACCTTTAATATTCTGCCATAGGAACTCACAACAGATCAACGGCCGACATTATACTCAACTCTCCTCTGTCCCAGGAAAACCAAAGCCCTCATAACTCTCCGCTCCTTTCTGGTCTGCGGGACCATTGGTATGTGTGTTTATGTGAGTGTGTCTGCATGTATAAAGATACCATGAATAAGGGCGCTCATTTGGACGAATTAGTGGGCTAACCTCGGCCTTGGCAGCACTATCGAGTGCAGCCACTGAGCCGACGAGGATCTCGTTTCTTTTTCCGACCTCCACTTCTGCAGCCAGCCTCAGGCTGCGTCACACTGGAGTCAGGTTTCCAGCTAGCGTCTTAATTACAGCCGCCTGCTCAAACAAGGTCAATGTGAATGTCTGCCAGGACTTATCTCTGGCTTCCTGTTCTCCTCATCTAAACTGAGCATCAACCCCCAAACAGTTTCATTTATGTGTTTGAAGGTTAAGTACACTAGTCTTTGACATTAAATTAACTCAGCTACTGCTAAAAAGGTTTAGACGCAAAAGGTTGTACTCCTAAGTAAATGATTCTGTTCACAGCTAGTTTTCCAGTAGGGCTACAGGAAAAAAAAAAAAAAAAAAAAAGGAAAAAATCGAAATGCCTATATAGCACAGTGTGTATAAATACTGCAAAATACCAGAATTTATTTAAGAAATATATAGTCTGCATGTTTCAGAGTGCAGGGGTGGCACAATGGGTGACGCTAGGGATGGGCTTCCAGGACTTAAGCTCTGAATGTTTTTTATTACTTTGTCAAGTTTTCAAGCCCTGTAATTTTGTCACTAATAAAATCATTCAGAATTGCAATCTGCTCTATAAATCTGACGTAGTGTCGCACATAAAATCTAGCAGATATTGTAGTTTATTCTGCAACCTAGTAAAAGCTCATTTAAATTATTGCTGAGCCTTCTGTTCTGTAGAGAAAGTAGATAAACCTTTTTTTTTTTTTTTTTTTTTTTTTTTTTTTTTATCAGAGTTGTGCTCTGTCTAAATGTAAATTGCACCATTGACGTGAGAAAAATCTCATAATAAATCTGAACATACAGTTGCACTTGAGGATTTTGTCAATTTTAATACATGCACCTGACCATGCAAAACCACGAGTTTCTCTAACTCTGTGAAGTCCATGGATATTTTTTATTTTCTCTGTTCTGTTCCATACGTTGCTTGGTGACACGCAAAGCTTGATGCTTGGTTGGAATTATTAAACTGCTGTTGTTTTAGATTTTTAATTTGCAGAAAATAACTACATAAAGTTTTTTTTTCTTTTTTTTCAGAAAAGTTATGCAATATTAATTATTTGCTTATAGTCGTGTAAAATCAGTATCGCACTCATAACCATTCTTACAGCCAAGTAACAGCTGACATTCAGAACAATCTTTCTCATGTGATATCTGCTTAAAAATTTGTAATAATAATAAATTATTTTGACATTTTGCATAAAAGGGGTAAAACATAGTAGAACATAGTTTGGCTAAACATGTTTGCTGACAGGCTTCATGGATAAATCTCATCATGTGATCTCAAAATGTTGTTTCTATTGTAATAATAAAAAAAAATAAAAAAATGCTTGGCTTGCTTCTAGAGTACATCATTATTATCACTATGTTCATGTATCATGTTCATTTACTTTTCCTCAGAATGCGTGCCTGTCAGTCATTGTAATGATACTAAACCTAGATCCAAGATACCAGAACGCTTACTTGTCCAATTGTGCTGCAGAATCTCCCAGCTCTATTTAGCACCTACAGTAAGCGACATGAAGAGCTGTGTCATCTATGAGAAACACTTACATCCTGTCAGTGCTGTGGGATAATTTGACACTACCACACCAAGCCCACAAGGTACTTTCAGTGTGGTCACGCTTGTTAGTAAATCAATAGATATGAACATCAACCTTGATATCCTGTAACTTATGGAGCGACGCTCTAACAGATGAAAAAAAAAGTGTCAAAAAGACCCTGCTGATACGCACATCAGATCTGCTTCCACTAGCATACTATCTCACAAAGAGACCACAGAAACCTACTTATTGTCTCAGTATGAATGATGTTTGTACATCCTGATGTTTGGTAAGTGCCTTAACCAAATGCGGAGTTTCTTACATCTGGAGTTCTAGTGAATATGAGTGGTGCATTTATTCAGAAACATACACACTAACAACTAAAATGGAAATATTAAAACTTATAGTATGATTTCTCTTTTCATGTTATTGAGTTTTGAAAATGAAACTTACAGAGAAACTTACCCCAAAATGTAAATTATGTAATCATTTAATTTGGCCTCTTATCAGTCACAATTGTACTTGCTTAGTACTTGAATTTAGACCAAACTAATATAATGCCAAATCTAAAGAATAAGTAAAAACTAAAAGATAGATAGCATTATGGTAGTCAAAGTTCAATATACCAGCTGGTGATTTACTATAGTTCAGGTATAAAGCAGTTATCAGTTCCCAATAGATCTGCAGTTGGTTGACATATGAATACAGAATTTATTAATGTATCAAATTCTGTGAAGGTTTACATGTGCTCGCACACACACACACACACACACACACACACACACACACACACACACACACACACACACACACACACACACACACACACATTGGGTTTCCATGTTTTTATGGGTAGATAACCTAGACATAATGATCACAGAAAACTTTATGCATTTTTACGTTTTCAAAAAACGTCATTTTATATGATTTATAAGCTTTTTTCCTCTTGTGGACCAAAAATGTCCCCACAAGGACAAGGATTTCAGATATCGACATCTCTGTGGGGACATTTTGTCACTATAACGTAGGATATACCTGGACAACTCACACATATTCACACACCACCTGGTAGAGATCCCAAAACAGTCATTCACATGCTAGATTATATGGGTCACTCCTGTGGTGGTCTGTTTTTTCTTTGTTCTCTCAGTATTTGTACAGAATTATTTATTTATTTTGTATGCATTACTAATAAATTAATTTGCCATGGCATTTCTCACCTTCAGCTTCACCTAAGCCAGTTCAACCGCTTACAACCCACAATACCAAACAAACTCAAAAACCTACTAAGTCAAGAAGTCATGAATGGCTAAATTGTCAGCAACAGAGAATATGAATATGAGAAACAGCATGATCTAATCACTGCAGTAATATGTGTATTAAACTATAATATATATCGAACTAGTCAATCACAAGGATGCAGGAAGTTACAGCCATAACCTGAGACATTCCCTTTCGAGGGAACTTGCGCTGCGTCAATGATGCTTTGGGAACGATATACCAAAATGCCATACTTACAAGTGCCTGTCTGTAGTGAAACTGTAGCACACTAAGACCTAAGCACCTGAGAGCCTGGAGAAGCGTCCAGGTTGAAGTTGTAAAACCTAACAAATGTGAGCGGAGTGGACCAGCCCGCCACATCACAAACGTCTTTAAAGGATACACCCTACAGTAAGGCATTGGAGGCCGCCATACTCCTAGTAGAGTGAGCTCTGATAGCCAAAGGTGACCAGAGACCTCATAAGCAAGAGAAATAACCTCGACTATCCACTTGCTGACTGTCTGTTTGGATGCAGGGAGACCCTTTTTAGACAATCTAAAACAGACAGTTTTCCTCAACAGGGCAGCTCTGTGGACATAGGTATCCAGCATTCTCACTGGACAAAGAAGATTCAGCTTTACGTGGTCCAGTTCTGAGAAAGGATGAGGACAGAAAGCTTGCAACACAATAGGCCGTGGTACGTTGGTGGGCAGTTTAGGGGCATAGCCTGGTTTAGGGTAAAGGAATGCCTTGACCATCCCTGGTGCAAGGCAATTAGGGGATACCAATAAGGCCTGAAGGTCTCCCACTCTCTTTAGGGATGAAATGGCTAGAAGGAAGACAATTTTCAAAGTCAGAAACTTTTCTGGAACCGAATCAAGAGGCTCAAAGGGAGCCACCAATAAACCTTCTAAAACAATGGCCAGGTTGGAGCTGGATAGCTGAAGTGCCAGGCTCTCTCCCCAGGTGGAAGAAGCTGCAGAGCAGGCTTCTGACACCAGAGAGGGAGCACTGGGTCCCTCAGTTAAAGGCAGAGAAAGGGTGGCAGCTGTCTCAAACCCCTCTAAGAGATACATTTGCGAACCCCATGATCTCTGTCTCCGTGCTGCCTCAGCAGCAGCGTGTCCAGAGCAATGAGGAACGTGAGCCTGTTCACTTTCCTCAAAAAGTGACAGGCGGGAGCGGAGCGTGAGAAGCGGCAGCCTCTCACAATGCTCGCAGTAAGCCCCCTCAAAGGCTAACAGAACATGTTCTGCTCCCAAACACATAACACACAAGTTGCATGTCTCCACCCATGAGAAAACAAGGGCAAGGAGGAACACACTTCTTAAATGTTTGGTTTGCCATAATGTGATTGTGTATTGCAATATATTGTGCAGACAACAATAAATAAGACACACAGTTTTACATAGAGCACTTGCTGAGGCACAAAAGCTAAAGCTGGTCTTTTCCGGAAGTTGTGCATCAGACACAATCCCGCAGAGACTTTCCCAAAGCACCACTGACGCAGCACGAGTTCCCTTGAAAGGGAACAATAAACAGAATAACCATGTACACTCGAGGAAAACAATGAACTGAAAGAAACACCGCTTAAATACCCTAACAAAATTAATAACTGGTGTGCATGATAATCAAATTAATGAGAAATTGCATCCTCGTGCCTTATTAACAACAATAATAAACAAAGAGTCTAACAGAGGAGGGCAGGAGGGGGCTTAGGTGGGGGATGCAGAGCAAGCCCTGGGAAGACCAGGGCGGAGCAGAAAACATGAAGAGCCAGAGAGGAACGGTAGAAGGAGCTGTAGAGGGAGCCATGGCAGAATCCCCAGACTTAAGCCCACGGTAGAGTCTAGGGAGGAAGAAGCCATGGAGACTTGGCAGATGGAACCAAGGGGACAACAGACTGAGGCAGAGCTGGTGGAGGTGGAGACCCAGACAGAGCTGAAAGGACTGGGGGACACTAAAGGTCCTGGAGACCAAGGCAGAGCTGAGCTACTGAGGTGAAGCCAGGTGCTGGAGGACTGAGGCGAAGCCAGAGGGAAGGCGGAGCCAAAGGAGTGGAGGGACAAGTCACAGATGAAGGCCCGTAAGTCCATGGTGACAGCAGAAGGACACCTGACCAAGGCAAAGTTGGAGGGACTAGGAAGCCCAAAGGAGCCATAGGGACAATGGTCCCAGGTGGAGCTGAAGGGGCAAGGAGCCATAGTGGAGTCAACAGATCGACGGGTCAAGGTGGAGTGATGGGCTCGGAGATTCTAGGTGGAGCAAATAGGTCGACAGTCCAGGGTCGAGCTGATGAAGTGTCACAAAAAATAGATTACCTTTTGAGGCATTGTATGACGATAATTTTGAGGAATGCCTGCGGCGTGCAAACGTCTGAAGCACGTGTACAACTAGTCCAATCTTGATTGTTGTTATGTCAGCCCATGACGTGTGACTGCATATAAGGAAGTTATGAAGGGAAGCTGGCAACACAGCAAAGGTAGTTTTCTGTCTTCAGCAAGCACTCTGTGTGAATACTGTCAGTCTTATTTGGTGGTGTCTCTCCTATTAAGAATGAATAAGCAGATTAAGATCTGTGTGTCTCTCTGCCCGGCGCTACATTACGGCGCTACATTACGGGAGGTGACACACGCGATCTGAGTGTGGTTGCTTAGGAGCAGAGCACGCACAGTCTGCTCTTGAGGGGCGGGCTGTGTTCATTCATAAAAGCCTGACGTGTACAGAGAAAGAGAGTGCACTATCAGGAGTTTTATCTCCACTCCTGTTGACTCTCTTCTTGAGGGAAGAAAGGTTTTTGGTGGCGATCTAGTGTTGCCGAGGCAGCGTACACATTATGGCTGCGATATATTTCACGAGTTTGCACTTACAAATAATGCTGTCCAAGTGGAAATAAGCTTGTTTTTCAACTTGCTTTCCAAATATCCAATGAGCAAGTTGGACGTAGAACTGGGATCATGTGGGAGCGGAAGAGATAGCACTGCAGCGGCAGTGAAAGTAAGTTGGGTGGAGAAACGGAGCTCCTGCAGGAGCAGAGGAGATAACACTGCAGCAGCAGTGCAAGCAATTGGATGGAAAAACTGAGCTTCTGGAAGGAGTAACACTGCTGTGGTGGTGAAGCATGTTGGATGGAGAAGCAAAGCTTCTGTGGGAGCTAAGGTAGTATCACTGCTGCGGCACTTAAATAATAAAGTTGGCTCCTGTGGAAGCGAGTGGGTGGATGCTGCTGCGACAGTTAACATGGAAAAAAATCCCTTATTTTGTGGATTGATGGTGCTAAATTGAGGTGGACATAGGTTTGGGTGTATGAGAATAAGTTGACGTGAATAATTTACAGTAGCTGATGAGGGTTTGTTGAGCTTCTTTGATGTGGAAGTGATTTGATCAATCTTGAAAGCCTCCAAGCGCTTTGATCTGCTGCTGGTTGAGGCCTTTTTGGGGCAGCTGTGATTGCTGCACTTACATGAAATGGAAGGCTGGAGTAGTAATCTACTGGGATGCCAGATTGGAGCAAAATGGACTTGAGACAGATTTGGAACCAGAAACGCGATTGGAGTTGTCTGCGAAGAGTGGGTCGCATAGGAATTTAGCCTGCATGCTTCTGAAATGTAGGTAGACTAAGGGATTGATACAGTTGAATTGGTGACAGGAGATTGAAAATGTAGATGAAATGACCTTTTTTTTATCTGTCTTTGCTTTATTAAGGCATGGTTTCGTCGTCTAGCACTGATAAATCTGTAATTGTTGGAAGGACTTTTGGGTTAAAGCTGAATGTGATGATGAGTTCTGAGCATCTGAGAAAACCAAAAAAAGCCAATATGAACATTACGTCAAGTGTGAGTATTGATGGAGTGGTAGCCTTGGCGCAAGGTGCAGATACACTTGGTGAATATGTCTAAAGTTGTGGGTTGTCTGGTGTCTGGGTGGGTGGGTTGAGTTCTTTGGATGCTTTTGATGAGCAGAGATGTCTGTGAATTTCTGAGGAGGGCAAACCGAAAATAAATTTGTGGAAAAATTGGATTCCGCTCAAGTAACTCTTGCTGGAGCTGGCAGGTAAGTTCTTAATGCTGTTGAGATGAGATATGAATGTTGTAATGGTGAGCGGAGAAAAATCAGTAAAAACAGGTTGTTTGTGAAGTGGAAAGACTGGAGTGATTGGAGGGTTATGGCCGTTTCACACAGGAAGCATGAGCAGTGCATCAGCTTCATGTCAACATAACTACAGCAGCTGCAAACATGCGCAAGTATTCACACTGGAAGGATTTGTACAGCGTCACACCAGCGGCTCCAAGCTACATATAAAGGGAGTATTTCTTTACAAAGACAAGTATGAATTTGTTTTTATAAGTTGGACATTTATAAACTTGATAGTCTTGAAAGTTTGTTAACATATAGTGAGTTGAACAACATTCGCATGTAAATGGTAAACAACAAACAAACATACAAAGCCTTGAGTCATATTGCTGCACACCAATGAGGCAAGCTTTGTGTGTACATCATCAGCCGTGTGCACGTTTACAAGACAACGTGACGAAAAAAGACAGCAAACTCGGGTTTGATTTGGGTAATGATAGAGCCTATATAACCTGTCTGTGTAATAACTAAAATAATGTTTATATATCATATTTTCTGGCTAGTTTACTTTAATTTTTTATAATACACCATACTTTCACCCAAACGGAATAAATCTTCTATAAATAATTTTGATTCTTAATTTTCTTTTCTTACATAGGGGAGACAGCTTGAAGAATGGAGCTGAGAGAGCCATCAAGGAGAAGTTTCAATGGGTGGTTTTTGGGAATAGTGAGGTACTGGGGTTGGGATGGGGTCCACTTCTGGTGCCAGCAGCCTGAATTTCTGTGAGGATCTGTTCTCTTATGTGTCTGGCAAAAGGGAGGGCAATTCCAAGTGTAGTGTGGTGATGTGGTGGGTTACTGAATAGTCGATACTATCAGTACCAAATCTTTAAGAGAACTATATCAAGCTGACTATGCCACCCCTTTCTAGAGAAAGAGGAAATAACTACCCAATGGAAATAGGGCACACAGGTTCGTTACCATGGAGGGCAAAGAGACATGGATATCAGTACAAAAAGTTTATTGATCTCACAGAAATAGATACAACATGCACATAACCACATGGTAGGGCGATCACTCAAATGAGCTAAAATATGGAACCAGTTTCCCAGCAGACACGCAAGCAAGACAAACAAAAATAAATAAATAAATAAGGCAACAGAGGCTCACCTCTAGTCGGGTAGGCTATCAGGAGAGTGATGGTAAACTATTATGCGGCAGTAAAAGGGTGAACTGTCCTACTCCAGCCACCGGTTTTTAGCGTGAAGTGAAAAATAATAAGGAACACAGAAAATGGCAAAACATCAAAAACAAGACAAAAGCAAGACAGAAGCAAGACAGCAGTGCCGTCTTAACAGAGTTTGTGCAGGAAATGATCACCCCACCATCCACATTTAGCCAGAACACCCTCACAGGAATCGGTTATCCTGTTAAAAACAGATGGTTAGCTCCATCAAGTAAAATATTGGTTAAAAAAAGGTGTAGCGTTCTGTGGGATGGGCATCGGCATTGCAGAGGACAGAGTGAAATGAGATCTAGCTTGAGGGAGAGTGTTAGAAGGAAGAAAGAGTGGGGCTGAGGCCGCTTGTGGAGGCAACCACGCCTGGAACCTGGGGAGGAATGAGAAGAGTAGAAAAAAAGGAAGCTGGGGAGGAAAATCAGACATCTGGGTCTGCGCTGCTAGCAGAGGCAGCCTCATGCTAGGGTATCTGATGGTCGGGCTCCAGGCCACAGACATGGGTGAGGGTTAAAGATGGTGAAAAGAAAAGGCTGTGACGGCTGAGCCTGCATTTTGGACATGTTGGGAATGTGGGCCTGGGCCAAATGCTGAAAAGCTGTCGAGGAATGTAGGCGAGTCAACTGTGTGTGTGTATATATATATATATATATATATATATATATATATATATATATATATATATATATATATATATATATATATATATATATATACCTCCTCTTATGCTAATAAGATAGATGTGTTTATTGCTGATGATATGTTCATTGGATAGATCATTTGAATGTGCTCCTCCTGAACTTTGTTAATGAAACATCATATATAGAGGATGGCGAGTAAGCAGCATTTAAAAAAAATCTATATGTATGTCCTTGCCCACATTATAATTCTGGTGAGGATACATAGGATCTGAATGTGTGAGCTGCTTGGGAGTGGAGCAAGCATGATCACCTGTCAAAGGGGGTTGGCTGTGTTCATTGTGAACAGTTTATTGAGGACACGGAAGCAGCCAGGCTCACGCAAATGGAGATAGGGGAGAGTTTGAGACGGCTTTGGCCCTTTCTCAGCTCTCAACCACTAGCTCCAGCGCTCATTTTCTGGATCCGGAAGGCTGCTCTGTAGCTTCTCCCATCCCAGGTGAGCATATGTTGCTGAGACTGCCCAGTTCTGAGGAATCTGATGTCCTAAGCATCGGTGTGGGTGACTTGAGTGTCTCGCCAGCGCTTTCCCCACAGTATGAGGAGCCTGCAGAGGTTTAAACTCATGCCTTGGCAAAACTTAATATCAACTGGCCGGCCGAGAAGTGGGAAGCATTCGAGAAAAGCTAGGTGAGCGCTTCCTGCGGTCAAAATCGCAGCCTCCACATCTGGGTCTGCCATTCTTTCCAGATCTTCACACTGAGGTGTAGAGATCCTAGAAGAAACGTTCCTCTCACGTCTTCCCACAGTTTATAATTATTCTTCGATCATGGGGCTCAGGCAGAATGGCTTGAGACGATGCCCAGTGCTGAAGAGAAACTAGCTGCTTATCTCTCCCCTGACGTGGCGTCATCCCTGAAAACCCAGACATTGCATAGCCTAGACATAGCCTTGCTGTATAACATTTTCACTGGTGGACAAGGCGTATATGGAGGCAGGCCAGGCCTACATAGGGACATGGATGAGGGCCAAGGTGTGGGGCCCGATGCCATTGAAGAATTGCATCGGGCCACTGATTTCTCTCTCTGTGCCACAAAGGAGATGGCTCACGCCATCGGCCGCCATCAGCCTCTCCATGGCAGCAATGGTGGCCATGGAGAGATATCTCTGGCAGAGGTTCATTCCTCAGCACCATAGGTCGTGTGGGGCTGCTGCCAGGGCAGCTCCTTGTACCGGCAACAATAAAGGGAGAGTGTTCAGATTCAAGATGTTTACAATTGCTCTTATCATAAGTCAAATGGAGTCCAAGGCTTGGTTTGTTACAATAGATCTAGTCTCAGCCTCAGACGTCACACCCACAGACCATTGGCTGAATGCCTGATGCATAGGGCACACTTAACTGGAAATAGAATTTTCTGGTTGGTTGAATTCTATAGGATGTCCAGGAGACGTGCATGTTGCGTTCTTTAATGGTCTGCCTGGAAACAAATGCGATGATGCCTAACCCTCCTCGTTGAAGAAGAAAGTCATCATGTTTACAACTGTGACAATGAGCGCTTTCCAGGATCAACTAAATGCTGGATTTTCAAGTATGTAAAGTGTGCGGCCCTATTGTTGCAGTGAACTTGCACAACATTCTTGAATTAATGATTTATTAGATGTGCACCAGTTTGTTATTTTAGGGACACTGACTTTACATTTTCATGCCCTTAAACATGACGCGGAAGAAAACGAACTCTGACTGGTTGTGTTACATGTCAATCAAATGTCCTCTTGGGTGGTCCTTGACCAATGACAGCTGCGATAGAGTCCAGACCTTCTGCCATCAGTCTAAATGTCTGGCTATGCGAGACTACGATAGATCTAAGAAAGCTTACTCCCACATATCTATCCTTCCGTAGCACAGGAAGTCCCTGAAGTTCACTTTTCACTTTCTGGGGCAAAGCATACCAATATCCATTTCTTCGGTTCGGCCTAGTATTATCCTCTCTGTGGCAGAACTTCGAGGTGTCGTGCTGGACCATATTAAGTGCTTGGAAGCACGACTTATCTGGGGGTTGTATGGAATTTGAATATGTTGTGGGCAAAGCTGTCTCCTGCACATATTGAATCTATTCTGGTAACGGTGACCAGAATCAAACTAGGTCAGCTCACCACTGTGATTGTTAAGGCTTAGGGCAGCTGCATCCAAAGTGATACCTTTTGGCTGGTTGTACCTGAGACCCCTGCAGTGATGGCTCAGAACCAAGGATGTTTTCCCAGAGGTCCAACCCGTTTCACACAATCAAGAATATGTGCAGGTGCCTTCGTTCCTTGATCATGTTAAAAAGGGCCTTGGTTTCTTTCCCAAGGCCCAGTGTTGGAAGCATCTTGACATCCCAAGTTTGTGTCAACAGATGCGGCCGCGATTGTGGAAGGCCACTCAGTTCGATGTATGTGGAGAGAACATCATCTCTCCTGGCATATAATTGCCTAGAGATGTTAGTGGTTATGCTAGCCCTAAGGCATTTTCTCCCAGACCTCAGAGGTCATTATGTTCTCGTACGAACAGACAATATGTCGATGATCTCATACATAAACCACCAGGGGGGTCTGAGTTTGTGTCCTCTAGCCAGACTGGTGCACCATATCCTCCTGTGTTCTCCTCTGGGACTGAGCACCATGGTACAGACATGACCAAGGCTTTATCTGTATGTGTTCCCCTGATTGCTTTAATCCTGGGTATTCTAGAAAGGGCCCCCGAAGGGGATCAGTTCCTGAATGAGGGTCTCTCAACTGAGGTTGTTGAGACCGTTCTCAATTCTAGATCTCCCTCCATGAGGAAACTTTATACTTGAAGTGGAGAGTATTAACTTCATGGTGCAGAGAGCACCAGCTGGACACAGTTAACTGCCCAGTGGCTTCAGTGCTGGAGTTCCTTCAAGACTGAGCCTTTGGACATCTTTGAAAAGTGTTACTCTAAAGATGGTGCTCCTGTTGGTAATAGGTGTAGGTGATTTGCATGCTCTCTTTGTGGCCTCTTCATAGTTCCAGGTAGGGTCCTCACACCAGGCCGGGTTATGCACCCAAATTGCTCACTAATGTGGCCCGGGCCACAGTCCTGCAAGCCTTTCGTGCCTTGCCCGGTTAGGACACTCAAAGTCTGTGTTGAGAGAACTTCTCAAATATGACGAACTGACCAGTTGCTGGTATGCTTCGTGCCCTGAGAAAGCTGAGAAAGGGCCTAAGTACCAAACTGTAACGAAGCGGGACTGAGGCAGAGATCCATATGCAAGCTTTTATTTACAGTGAGCATAGTCGTACAGGCTGGGTCGATCAGGGGCAAACAGGAACAGTAAGGAACAGGCAGAAACGTAGTCAGGGTACAGGCAGTAGATCGAGGCAGGTGGATATCATTCACAGAACAGTATACAAGGCAAGAGTCAGGACAGGCAGCAACGGGTCAATAAACAGGAACAGGCAAGATCAAACACAGGCAGACAGGAAACAAGGAAACGCTCAGAAATGACACACTGGGTAATCAAGACTTCGCAATCAGGTGTGGTGTGAGTGGGTCTTAAATAGTCCAGAGAGTGTGCTTAGCTGTATGTGGCAACAGGTGATTGGTGTAGAGTGTGTGCATGTGACTGATGATGACTGGCAGAGAGGATGATGGGAAATGTAGTCCGGAACTTAACAGGATTCGTGACACAAACAATCTATAAGCAGGTGGATTGTGGAAACTATTTATATTTACATTACATTACATTACATTTACATTTACATTTAGTCATGTAGCAGACACTCTTCTCCAAGGCAACTTACAAATGAGAACAGTAGAAGCAATCAAATCAACATAAGTGCAACAGTATGCAGTGCCATGTCAGTTATTGCAGCAAATTGCTCGTAGCAAGGATTTTTTTTTTTTTAAATAGATGGAGAGAGAATAGAAATAGAAGGGAAAAAAAGAAGAAGAAGAAAAAAAAAGTAAGTGCCAATATTACTGGTTCAAGTGTTGATGAAAAAGATATTATTTTTTTTAAATGGCTAAAGACTCAACTGCTCTGATAGAGCAAAGCCTTGAATTTGATGCAAGAGGCTATTGGCAGCCAGTGCAAACTGATGAAGAGAGGTGCGCTCTCTTCAGTTCGTTAAAGACCACTCTTGCTGCGGCATTCTGGAACAGTTGTAAAGGCTTGACAGTGCATGTTGGAAGGCCTGCCTAGGAAGGGTCTACTCTTCCTAATGTTGTACAAGGCAAATCTGGTGGACTGGGCCGTTGTAGCAATATAATCTGTGAAGTTTAAACGATCATGCATCACCACTCCAAGGCTCCTGGCTGTCCTGGAAGGAGTTTGGTATGACTTAAAGGGGTCATGAACTGCTTTGTTTTATTGTTTTATAATGTTTCCTGGGGTGCACTTATAATGTTATATGCTTTTTACATCCAAAATTATCATAATTTATAAATAAAAGGCATTTTTCCTACCCTGATTTTAGCCCTATGATTTGAACGCTCTGTTTTAAGGGGCATGTCTGCTGTGAGACTTCAGTGTAAATGCCCACTACTGTGATTGGCTGGCATCTTTGCATATGAAATAGCTAAGTCTCTCGAAAACGTTTAGCTCACAAGGTTAACTAATCGTGAAAAGTAATGCATTACATTTAGATCCATTTCATTATATTTAGATTGTGGCATGAAAGGTTGCAGAGATGAACACTGTGTAGCTGATCACAGACATGTTGAGCGCATGAAAGCAGTGATCTCATCATTGCAACTCAATTTCTGTACACTAACAAATGCTTTCATCTTCACTAACAATGCAAACGCGATATAACTAAGAGATTTGTTGAATTAAATGGGAGTTTTGCACATGTTAGTCATGATAAACTTGCACTGTTTGATTGGCAGCTTCAGCGCGCGCTGCTCCAGCGATTGCAAAGGGAGCTTTCTTTTATCGCTTTCTTTATATAATTTAATCACCATTAAATAACAGATTATTTTCATCCTACTATAACAAACAACGCAAGTTGACGTTTAGTCAAGGGTTGGATTTACTGACACACACATACAAAGAACATCTGACTGTACATGCATCATTACATATCAGATCAGGCATTGTAATTAACACAGTTACTTATGTGTTGCGTTACTGTTGAGTACAGGCACTGCACAATATTTTGTAATCCTCAACGGCATGTTTATTGCTTGGTAGCTTGATCTGGTTTAGCACCACATAGGCCTATGTTACTTAGGCTACCTATTCTATTGCATGTCATGCGCAAATTGGTGGGCGGGCCTAAACAGGCAGTGATGAAGTAGGCGTTGATCTTCTTCTGCGGAGGCGGTGCTTGCTGCCCTTTGACGTCATAGATCCCTACTTTGAAAATCCTGTCGTTTGCTGGGTCTGGTGTCAATAAAAGCTTTTATTGGACTAACAAGGAAGTTTTAAGCTCTGAAACTTACAGGATATTCTTATAGTATGATGACCTCTTATATCAAAAACTCAAGGAATATTTAATTTCTCAGTTCATCACCCCTTTAAGAGGTGCATGGTCTGCCTTCACCTCTTCAAGCTAGAGCTTATTCCACAAGGAGTATGGAACTTTCATAATAATCCTCAGTTTCGACCTCCTGGTTACTCCGGGGTCACAAGTGCTAATGTCCTGAGTCGTGCCTGAACAGCTTCACATCAAGACAGGCATTTGTCAGTATGACGAAGTGAGCATTTCATTCCCCAAAGTGTCGTCATACGATGCAGTGCGAGTTCCCTCGAAAGGGAACATCTTAAGTTAGTAAGTCTCGTCAGTGTCAGCATAGTTCAATGAGTCTGTGTTTCCTGAAACCATAGTTCCAACAAACATTTGCAAACAGCATTGCAAAGATGTGTGGTTGGCACGACAGCTATTGACCTATGGTTAGAAGAATTAAAGCACCGTTTTTGAAGAGTGCGCATGTGTACGTGTTCTAGTACGTAAGAACGAGCCTATGATTGAATCTGAAAATAAAGCAAAATTAGAATTAGTCCTCAGATGCCATGTCCGTAATTTATAGCAAAACATCTTGTATTAATTCTATCTCAAACATATTAATTAATATAAGTTATTACTCCACCACCTGCGTGACATCATTAACCAACGTGGCTAAATGACAAATTTGCGACAATATGGTTTCAGGAAACAGTAGTGACTAGTTGATTTCTTCTACAATGCATTGTACTATGGTAGTTAAGCAGCATGTTATGTCATCTTATAGGAAATGCACACCTGGTTGTCAATAAAGTTCCTGCATCTGTTTTCACCATCTATCTGCATGTGTTGCCTTCCTAACATCCTTGACTAAACTAAACTAAACTAAACTAAACACTAAATAAAACATTTGTATTAAGATCATCTCTAATTGTAATTTCTGTGATCCATTAGTACTACAAGTTTCTTGTAGTATTCCTTTGAATGCAGATGTTTGTTTGTTTTTTCATGTTTAAGACACAATTTCTTAATTTCACTTTTCTAGCCCATCCAAATTACAACTTGTGTCTTTTTGCATCTTGTTTCCAAATTTTACATCTGACTGGCTGAATTTTATTTTACTTTTTTATAATTTGCAAGCAGCTGTAAGAACTCAAAATAAAATCTTTGAATGGGACATGCAGAAGGAGATTGTGTTAACTTGTAGTTTGTAAGAAAAAAAACATGCTAAGCAAAAGAGGAAAAAAACATAAAAATTAGCCCTGCTCTCAGACACTAGTAGTTATGTGGCTACTGCGTGGCTTTTCCAATGACCACAGGCTAAAGGAAGCGCCAGCCGGCTCGCTATCAACCCTGCAGGCTGGCTATTCAAAGAGAGAGGGGAAAAAAAGATTCCTTTGGAAGAAGCCGTCATGGAGAGAAAGACTGGCAATTAATGGCATTCAGAGCGAGTGTGCGCCATTACTCTAAAAAAGCCTGTCCAGGTTTTTTTGAGCAATGCCTGCATCTCTCATCTCCTCAAAAGGATCAGTTGGCAACACAAGTGGGAAAGTCCTTAAACCAGTAATGAAAAGTTCTTTGCAGTTAAAATACATTTAACGATTAAGAAAAAAAAAAAAAAAAAAAAAAAAAAAAACTGAATTACAATGCAGTTCAATTTCTCCCATATAAATCAGATCTAAATGGCAGCAAGCAGCAAGCACTCATTGCCTTCTAATAGATTATATTAGTTGAATGATTAAATAAACAACTTTTTATGTTGATTGTATATTAGTGAGAAAAAATACTTCATTTCCCAATCTGGTTTAGTCATTCATTACATTTACATGCACCCCAGTGGCGTGCAGTGGTGTTCTGAAATGAGGAGGCAAAGTCCTCACAGTTTTATATATTTATTTATAAATCAAATGTAGATTCATGCCCCTGTTGTCACATTTTCCTTGTTAAATGAACATTACTTTACATTACTTTAAAAAAAAGCCAGTATTTGGAAACCAAATACTATTCTATTTTGTATTTTTACACTGACAATGTATTTAATGTTCTATTTATTAAAATCAAGTCAGTCTCATCAAGTTAGAGTTTTAAGCATTTTTACATTTATTCCAAAATAATAAATAAAGGCAGTAACAAGTTAAACAATATATTTTATGTGTGTATTGATGTTCAGCTGTCCTTTTTAATAGTAAATTTATTTCGGATCATCATTCATGCTCAGTAAACACTGTCTGTCACAGACATGATGTATCTTTAATTTCACCAAGCTGATTGATCATTAGTAAAAAACAGCGCAGTCATCATGTTTTCAGGTCTTTTCCAGTTTGATTTTGACGTGACATAAAGAGTTTGAAGAGCTGTTTACTTACCTTTTATTAGCATTCCCATTGACACCATCTTTTTGTTCATTCAGACTGAAGGCTGATTTATACTTCTGTGTCAGACCTACGCCGGAGCCTCTGTGGCATAGGCTATGCATCTGTTTTAATTAATACTTATGCGTCGTTGTCTGCATTGATGTGCATGCAGAACGCTAGTAGGCAGTGTCCGCGGTCAAGTTGAGTATCAAGGCAAAAGCCAAAGAAGAAGCAGCTTGTCATGTACGTTGTCAGAAAAGTTTCAGCAGTGATGGCGAAAAATAGGCAATGCCTTTTGTTGCAGTTAGATGGCGTGTGTCCCCCGAAACAGAGCGATTTTTCATTCCTATGGAAGTTAAAAAATGCTCACTCTTCTTCTGCACTTGCTCTGCGCCATTTTTTTTTTAACTGAGGGAGGAGTTCTAGCAGACCAATCAAATCTCTACATTTTTGAAGCGGTGCACGTCAGGCTACATCGTAGGCTACGCATGCTACACATAGCCTACGCTGTAGCAACAGCGTACACTCGACACAGAAGTATAAATCAGCCTTGACATGCATGTAAATGATAGGCAGGATTTATCACACAAACCAATCATATCCAGTCATGACCAATCACATTCAATCATAGCACTATGGAGGCATTGCCTCCTCTCACGTGATTTTCTTGGACATGGACAGTGTTCCTTTAGAAAAAAAACTATGAATTATTTTCTCATCCTATGTTTTGAGGAGGCACTGCCTCTGTTGCCTCCTCAGAGGAGGAAATGCCTCTGATGCCCCCTCATATTGTGATTAAACTTTACCTCATATAAACATAATTAGATCAAATCAATGCAATTGAGCTTAATCATAGTAAAATATGTGACATATGTCAATTTCAATTACAATAAAAAGTATGTAAACACTTTAATCACATCTATTCCACTCTGACCAAAGTGCACATGTGCTTGTGACGTATATGGATGATGTTATCATACACAGAGTCATACACATGGCGGTAAAGAAGGCATTGCATTTTTGGGGCGCTGAAGAAAGAGTTCATGTTGACAACATTGTGCAACATTAAAATAATGCAGTATATTGATGGTCAAAAACATAGAAATGAGGATATTTTAGGTGCATCACTGAAAAAAATCCAATATATTCATAGTAATGTATACATTTGATGTAAATAGATTAAAACAATGGCCAGTAGCATGCCTACTATATGTGATTTCATCATTTGAGCTGTGCATTGGGGTATATGAATTATGGTAATATAAATAACCTCAATTCTTAGTGAGTAATCAGAAAAAAAAAGAAAGAAAATTGCATGGAAACAGGAGTGAAGGAGTTATAAATTATATTAAAGTTACTGGAACTGTTCCAAACCCCTGTGAGCTTTCTCGCTGTCTTATAAGGCAACTACTTTCTAAGGTATCACATTAACCTGTCACAGCCTTTTATTCACATTTTAAAATATTCAATCTAATTTAATCATGCATTCAGCTACCAATAAGTGTATAGTATTCTCATCTCCGCTTACCCATCACATTTACCTATTATATATAAATCATTTCTGCATATTTCCATCAAAATCACCAAAGAAAATACTAAATAAAGTCAAGTGATTTTGTCTGGGTTGACTAAAACTTGACTACAATGAAACACATTGGCAGCAACATTCATTTATGCACAACACTCTTCCACACACACACACACACACACATTTCGATTTATTTGTTCTTTGACAAATAAACACACGTCTAACTACATTGTACCAGAGTTCACTTGGTGACGTGTTTCTGGCCTTGTATCCTGCAGTCAGTCGCTGTGTTCGAAACCACATACTTCGATACTATATATTAGGCAAAAAGCAGTAGGCAAACGAATAAGTATGTTCAAATCCTTAGTATTCATAAAAGAGTAGGCAAGAGAGGAAAATATACGTCATAATCGAACAAGGAGGAGAAAATTTGATTTTAAATGTGAGTAAACATGGTTCCTCCACATTTGCTGAACTACTGTAGAGTAAACTATTGAATTGTTGAAGGTGTAAAGAGGCTAGACAGTATAGTATAGTTGTGATTTTGCTGTAAAAACACGTTTTATTTTGTATAGCTAACAGATGAGCTCCACTAAGCACACGTACGTCTCTAAAGTTGATTTACATAAATTCTAAATCATATACATCATAAAGATGATTATTAAATGTCTATTTAACATCTAACAGGAAAATCTTCAATAAATATTACAGATGATGAGCACATCACAACCTGGATTAGTCATCTGAGTGATTTATGTGTGCTATTATGTAGTAGAATTCACTGTTGTCAACACTGTTTAGATGTATGTAAGTAATGTAAATAAATGTACATAAGCAGCTAAGCATACAAAATAATATGTGCTTTTACTTGTTTAAATGTTTTACAGGTAGGGTACACGAATGTTTGGAGCAGACACAGCAGCAGGCCGATTATCCCGCACATGTTCTCCCAATCTTGTTCAAGGTTGTGGGGTTCAGGGGGCATCATCATAGTCTTCTATATCCTCTGGCTCAACGATGTCCCCACTGAGAAGAGTGAGATTGTGAAGCACAGCGCAGCACGCAACAACCTCAGGCACAAAGGCATGGCTCATCTCTGGCCATGAAGAAAATAGAACACCAGCGTGTTTTCAGCATGCCAAAGGCTCGCTCTACGATGTTTCGTGCACGGGAGTGCTTGCTGTCGAAACGGGCCTGCGTGCTTGCACGTCAGATTCCAATCTGACTGCAGCAATGAGGGACATGATGGATGGCAAAGACAGGTGAAGGTGGGCACGGTGGTCAGCTGCTTCATCAAAATAAAGCCGTGGAATTGGCACAGCTGTGTTGAGATGGCAGGAGGATGTGGGGTTCACCGCCTGTAAATTGTGAGAGTTTGTTAGAACAATAATTTGAATAAAGCTTTGTTTCATTGTTTTTTTTTTTTTTTACTCATTTATGTTTCCTATTGTTGTCAGTAAATAAAATATATTTATTTCATTAATTCATGCATTAGTTCATTGCTTGACAATCATAATGCTAAAAAACATAAATATCTCAGGTTTGCGTACTTCATAGTATGAGATTATATACTCAGAAAAAAAGCACAATGGTTAAATATCTTTGAATAATTCATCATAATGCATCAAAGAAATGCATTTTATTTATTTATTTATTTATTTATTTATTCATTTATTTTGTTATTTAAAAGCCTGGGGGATGAAACGAGAGTTAAATTCAACAAGAAAAAGAGGAAAACATAAAGCAGATTTAAGCCACTTTTGCTTGTGGATGAAAAATTTTGCATTTAAAGTAAAGAAGTGACTATGTAATTATTCAAGAGATAACGATTTTGGGTTTTCATGATAAAAAATAATATATATATATATATATATATATATATATATATATTTATTATTTTATTATTTTTTTTATTTTTTTAAGGATAAAACTGTGGGTCACACTAGTAGGGTTAAAAATATAAGAACTTAAATCAACAATCACAAAATAAATGGGCAGCTGTTTCTTCAACAAGACTACAAAATGAGCAAGATTCATCTATATCAAGATATTTACAGATAGATGAATTAAACCTGTCGCTCATATCTTTTAAGTTGTTGCATTTGTGATAACGTCATAGATCACATGATAATGTCAAAATGGCAGATGATGTCCAGATTGCATTCAGGGCTATAAAGTACGTACTCAATAAGTAAGTAGGCTACTTATTGAAATTAATTACCTACTCACAAAGTATGCAGTTTCAAACACAGCCAGTGACTGGGTTTCCTTCCAACTATTTTGATGCACATTTTGAAAGTATGCCTAAGAAATAAGCTCTCATAATTCACATAAAAACATAAAATGTTTGGAGTCTGGAGTTTTGCATTAGTTAACATAGAAATTAAAGTGTGTTTATTCACATAAACAATGACATTGTTACCATTTGGCTGCCAATATTGTGGGGCAAATGTAGGCACGATTTAGGCTTGAGGTAATGGGCCCTACATGAATTTGACCATGGGTTCCAGGTCACCAACAGAAGGAAGGCCCCACAAAAATGTATTTCTTCTGTGACATCTTCTGGTGCAATTTAACAACAATCATGACAAGAAAGACTCTCTCAAGACAATGCACATGACGTAAAAACACACAGTCATTTGCATGTTCTTTAGTACAATTTACAGAAACATTTTGGATGGAAACAGTTTTAGTGCCACACGCTTCTAGAACCATCTATAAAAAACACAGGGTAAATAAACAGTTTATATACATAACTGACTATTAATTATTTAATAATGAAGAAAACAACTGTTTAATTAAAGACTGGAGTGGAAAAAAATACTAATGTCTGGCATTAAATTCTATTTAAAAGTCTGTGACAAAGGTGTTCAGATCAAGAACTGATTATCCAAAGCATTGATTTCCACTCACTTAAATAGGTAGATGAAATAGAATGATATCTAAACCCTTAAAAGAAATGGGGGAGGTGTGTGGTGAATTAAATCTGTAAAAACTACACATGGGAGTAAAACACTCATTATGTTCTTTTAAAATTCTAAGTAGCACCTCTTTATCTGGAGTCTTAAAACACAGTAGTTAGTCCTTCCACTGAAAACCCTCGTCAGCACTTTCACACTCTTACTATTTAATATTGATGATTCTCACAGGATCAAATAAGTTAAGTCCAGATATGTTAATCCTTTTTTTTTTTTTTTTTTTGCTTGCCAAAGAAATTTATTTACTCTGGGGTGTCAACATGTTCTTCAGCACACATGCAAATCATCTTCCATTTTACCATCTCAGCCCTGGCTGTGTGGAATTCAAGGTTGAAATGTGTCAAAATATTTGCACAGCACCTAAATAAAATCAGACACATATTAATGCGTACATATTTAATGTCCAGTTGTTATAAGGGTTTCATAAATATAAAAGCAAAAAATGCAATATACATTCATTGGGTGCGGTTCAATGTTCATTTCACTAACATAGATAAATGGGGGGGAGGGATAGGTGGGGATACATTTATTCATGCAGAACACCACATTAAAAGTGCACGGAAACATGTAGTAGAGGACAATTTCAGCAGGTAAAGCCTTTACTGCAATGTTAATATGTAATGGTCGTTTATCCGTTGATGGGACAAACACCCACTTTAAGAATATGTTGCTGTCCATTTCTCCTACGAATGTCCGTTATTGGTTGATCCTTTACACTCATTAAACCCATTCTGCCATTTAGTCATTACTGTGTATGTCAATAACATCCCTTTATTATAGAAAACATTGAATGTGTTGCTAGTTATAAGTATTTGGGTATTTTACTTGATAGTCACTTATATTTTAAGTTTCATATTAATAAATATGTTTATAATTTAATAAACTTAAATTAGGGGTTTACTTTAGAAATAGAATTTTCTTTTCTTTTAGTGTGATAAAATACCATTATTGGACCATGGAGATCTGGGCTGGATTTTCCGAAACCTTCTTAACTCTACGTCATTCTTAAATTATACCTTATGCTGTACCTTAACGTTAATACGTATTTTCTGAAATACTCTTGGTTAATGTATAACTTCTGCAAGTCATATGTTCATATAAGGTTGGTCTGGACCACTCTTAGCTATACCTTATCACTGCTAACAGTCTATTTGAATATAATTCTGAAGTTGTAATACACCCAGTGTTCAATTAGGCTAATGGCAAAGAATAAAATGCAAAGATTTTCATGCAAAGAATAAAGTTGAATAACACTGATGGTTGTTAGCTTTTTAATTATATTATCCAAATGTACATCAGCTGGCAAACCATTAGGCAGTAAAGACTTAAGGGTCTATTTAAAGGGAATGATTGTGGTGGGGAGTCTTGTCAAACTATGGCAGCGATACAGTGAATACTTTTGCTAAATCAAAGACGGCGGCTTCCGCAGAGCCATTTAGTGTATGTGCACTATTTCATCTGTGAAAACTTTAGTCCCCTGGCTACCATGTCAGAAGCTGCAATTCTAAAAAAAATTGCCTGCTACAGCAGCAAATTCAGCAGCTTTTAGATCTTGTTAGTCCGACTCAGGCCCGACGACACATGGGGCCAAAAGGGGCATTGCCCCTTCAGATCTGATTTGTGCCTCCCTCAGTTTCAATTTTGTCCTCTCTCCACCCCTAAAATGGGGTTGATTTTAACCCTTTGATGCATACGATCACACCGGAGTGATTAGAACATTCAGTGCATCACTGTTAAATTCTAATGTGCTTTGGTGCTGAGCCAAAGACAGACACGTTCAGCGCTTGTCATATATCACAACTATTCAATGTTTTCAACCACATCAGGTTTATTTTAGGTTTCAGACATTCAAATAGAAATTTGAAAGAAGTACTAGGCTATATAAAAAAAGACATTTATAGTTTCTTAAATTCAGATTCCATACACTGATGTCTATGGAAGCTGCAATAATAATCGTTTCAATTATATAATTTGACAAAGTTTTTTATTCATATCAGATATACATTGTGTATGAAACACTAGTAAAGTTTACTCTATTCTTCTCCCAGTTTACCGGCCACTTACTTTTATGTATTTTTCATGATTCCGAAATTTCCAAAAGGATTCCCAAACAGTCACTCACACATACACAAAAAAAACTGATTAAATGAGCCAATAACTGAGCATTTTCAATCAGTCACTGTGCCACACACACACACACAAAACCACCATTCAGTATGCTTTTTAAGCCATTTGGTTTACGAGGACACAGGAAGTGTCCTTATAAACCATGTTTACGTTGTAATACCTGCGCCATACCTGTGTTTACGTTGTAATACCTGTGCCGAGGCACAGCAGTGATTTAGGTCTTCCTCATGAACGCACCGCTTTCAACTCCTGGCCTCTTTGGTGATGCTGTCACCACAGTCATCGAGAGGTTCCAGGAGGCCAATAAGCAAGTGGCTGCATTCCAGAAGTCAAGTCAAGTCAAATTTATTTATATAGCGCTTTTACAATTGGTAATTGTTTCAAAGCAGCTTTACATATTAGAAGCACAGAAAAAAGGGAAGTGGTTAAAAATAAGCTGTACAAACAAGCGTGGTAATATGTAACATATACAAGATGGTGCTACATTAAGACAATGTCGGCTGACTCCCAGGGGTGGAAAAAACCCCCTAGGAGAAAAACCCAGCGTGCTAACACTGGGAAAAAAGTCCTAGGAGGGAAAAAACCCCTTGGAAGATATATATAATATATGTAAATGGATATGGAGATCAAAATCTGAATTATACATTTTTATTATAGAGATTAAAAATAGATTATATATAAATATATGTAAGCAGATACGGGGATTAAAAATCTGAAGGCCCATGAAGGATCTGTAGGCCCATTGTCTCCTGGGCTACGTTGTAGTCAGGTCCAGACAGAGGTTCTCCATCTGATCTGGATACGGCCTGGATCCAGCACCCGGAAAACCTCAGGATAAGCAGAGAGACAGATATTAGCGTAGATGCCATTCTTATTCTGATGTACAAGTATGTCTAGTGTTATAGGAAATGTTCTCGGTTCCGGCCGACCTAATTATTGCAGCGTAACAATCCTTTAACGGATTTGAAAAATGTTAATGTATTGATAATGTGTTATGTGTATGCAAGAGCAAAGAGATGTGTTTTTAGTCTAGATTTAAACTGACAGAGTGTGTCTGCTTCCCGAACAATGCTAGGAAGATTGTTCCAGAGTTTAGGTGCTAAATAGGAAAAGGATCTGCCGCCTTCAGTTGATTTTGATATTCTGGGTATTATCAACTGGCCTGAATTCTGAGATCGCAATAAACGTGAAGGACTATAATGCATTAAGAGCTCACTTAGGTACTGGGGAGCTAAACCATTTAGAGCTTTATAAGTAAGGAGCAAGATTTTAAAATCTATACGATGTTTAATAGGGAGCCAATGTAATGTTGACAGAACTGGGCTAATATGGTCATACTTTCTGGTTCTAGTAAGAACTCTAGCTGCCGCATTTTGGACCAACTGTAGTCTGTTTAAAAGCCGAGCAGAACAACCACCCAGTAGAGCGTTACAATAATCTAGTCTTGAGGTCATGAATGCATGAACCAACTGTTCCGCATTTGTCATTGAGAGCATATGTCGTAATTTAGATATATTTTTTAGATGGAAGAAGGCGGTTTTACAGATACTAGAAACATGACTTTCAAATGAAAGATTGGTATCGAAGAGCACACCCAAGTTCTTAACTGAGGACGAAGGTTTAATGGAGCACCCGTCAAGTGTTAGAGAGTATTCAAGGTTTTTTCGTGAGGACGTTTTTGGTCCAAAGATTAGGATATCAGTTTTTTCTGAATTTAATAATAAGAAATTTCTTGTCATCCAGTTTTTAATGTCAGCTATGCATTCTGTTAGTTTTGTGAATTTGTAGGTTTCGGCAGGGCACGAGGAAATATAGAGCTGAGTATCGTCAGCGTAGCAGTGAAAACTAACACCATGCTTCCTAATTATCTCTCCTAAGGGCAGCATGTACAGAGTGAAAAGCAATGGTCCTAGTACTGAGCCTTGTGGTACTCCATATTGAACCTGTGATTGATACGACATCTCTTCATTAACTACTACAGACTGATAACGGTCAGATAAGTACGATTTGAACCATGCCAAAGCAATTCCACTAATGCCAATATAGTTTTCAAGTCTTTTTAAAAGAATATTAATAAGAGGTTTAATAATAGCCTGCTTAAAGGTTTTTGGCACGTATCCTAGTGTTAAAGATGAATTAATTATATCAAGAAGTGGACCTAAGACCTCTGGAAGCATTTCTTTCAGTAGTTTAGTCGGCATTGGGTCTAACATACATGTCGTTGATTTTGATGATTTGATAAGTTTAGATAATTCTTCCTCTCCTATAGCGGCGAATGATTCTAGTTTTACCTCAGGGACACTACAGTGCACTGTCTGAAGCGAAACTGTAGACGGTTGCATGTTTTTAATTTTCTCCCTAATATTATCAATCTTGCAAGTAAAGAAGTTCATAAAGTCATTACTGCTGTGCTCTATGGAAACGTCAGCAGTTGAATCTCTGTTTCTAGTTAATTTAGCCACTGTGTCAAATAAATACCTAGGATTATGTTTGTTTTCTATTAAGAGATTTGAAAAATAAGTAGATCTAGCATTTCTTATAGCTGTTCTGTACTCAATAATTTTTTCTTTCCACGAAAGGCGAAAAACTTCTAGTTTTGTTTTCTTCCAACTACGTTCAGCTTTTCTAACAGCTCGTTTTAGAGCCCGAGTGTGCTCATCATACCACGGCGTTGGATTAGTTTCCTTAATCTTCTTTAGACGTAAAGGAGTGACTGCATCTAATGTGCTGGAAAAGAGAGAGCCAATAGTTTCTGTTGCAGCATCGAGTTCTTCTAAGTTGTCAGGTATACTAAGGCGATGAAACTGCTCGGGGAGATTATTTATAAAGCAATCTTTAGTGGTAGACGTGATGGTTCTACAATATTTATGGCTGGGTGGTGGTTTTGTAGCCTTGGCTAATTGTATTATACACGAGACTAAATAATGATCTGATATATCATCGCTCTGCTGTAGAATTTCAACAGCATCAATATCAATTCCATGCGACAGTATTAGATCTAGGGTATGATTACGACAATGAGTGGGTCCTGACACGTGTTGTCTAACTCCAATAGAGTTTAAAATGTCTGCAAATGCCAATCCAAATGCATCTTTATTATTATCTACATGGATATTAAAATCACCAACAACAAGGACTTTATCCGCAGCCAGTACTAACTCTGATATAAAATCAGCAAATTCTTTGATAAAGTCATTATGGTGCCCTGGTGGCCTGTATACAGTAGCCAGCACAAATGTCAACTTACATAATGTTACATAAAGCACCATCACTTCAAAGGAATTATATTTGAAATTCTTTTGAATGATTCTGAATATATTACTATAAATTACAGCAACACCTCCCCCTTTGCCTTTCTGTCGAGGATTGTGTCGATAATCATAACCTTGAGGACTAGATTCATTTAAAGTAATGTAATCGTCTGGTTTTAGCCAGGTTTCTGTCAAACACAGCAAGTCTAGTTTATTGTCTGTGATAATTTCATTTACAATAAGTGCTTTTGAAGATATAGATCTAATATTCAGTAACCCAAGCTTTATCATTTGTTTATCTGATTTATCTGTGATTTTCATTTTTTGAACATCAATTAAATTTTTACCCTTAAAAGGTTTCGGAATTTTTTTTAATATTTACTAGTTCGAGGTACAGACACAGTCTCTATGTGATAATATCTAGGTGAAAGAGTTTCTATGTGCTGTGAATTATTTGAGTTCTGTGACGTGAGGCGGCTAGCAGACGGTCGGTTTAGCCAGTTTGTCTGCGTCCTGATCTGGGCCCTGGTTTGTCATGTTTCAGCTCTAAGACTATTTGCCACATTTCTAGATAGAAGAGCAGCACCATCCCGGGAGGGATGAATACCATCTCTTTTCAACAGATCAGGTCTGCCCCAAAAGCTTTTCCAATTGTCTATGAAACCTATATTATTCTGCGGACACCACTTAGACAGCCAGCCATTGAGTGATGATAACCTGCTAACTATCTCATCACTCCGACGAACAGGAAGAGGGCCAGAACAAATTACTTCTGCTGACATTGAATTTGTGAGTTCACACACCTCTTTAATGTTAATTTTAGTGATCTCCGACTGGCGAAGTCGAACATCATTTGTGCCGACGTGGATAATGATTTTAGAATATTTACGTTTAGCATTAGCCAGCACTTTTAAATTTGCTTTGATGTCAGGTGCTCTGGCCCCCGGCAAACATGTGACTATGGTGGCTGGTGTCTCTATTTTCACGTGTAATAGAATCGCCAATAACTAGGGCACTTTCAACAGGATTCTCAGTGGGTGCGTCACTGAGTGGGGAGAACCTGTTTGATGTTCTAATCGGAACGGAAGAGTGGTGTTTGTTCTTGCCATTATGCCGCCTCACAGTCACCCAGTTAGCCTGCTGCGTGGCTTCTACAACCGGAACCGAATGTGCAGTGTTTACTAGGCTAGTCGCATCCAAAGCAGTATCTAAGGCCCTTTCATTCTCACTATCCTCAATTAAAGTTTGGATGCGTGTCTCTAATTCTGAGATTCTCTCTGTCAGCCTGACAATATCCCTGCATTTATCATATGTGTAAGGCTCACTGCTGACAGAAAGAGCTAAGCTGTACATGTTGCATTTAATACACATGATAATACGGACATGACTGACCGTGTGTTTGATGAACGCCGTCCGAAAAACTGCAACGCACACGGGACTCTCTGGCTGGATGTCTCAGTCGCTTGCCGGTGCATGGGGCAAGGGTGATGTGCGGGACGCTGTACCTCGCGGTGGATCGATGAATGCCGGGCAGCAACGTCTCCACAGCTTCCCGATCTGGCGAGGACAGATCAGAATAACATACATCTGATAAATCCGCCATTAAATCGACAAGGAAGGTTGGTTTAGAGGCAAAAAGAAAGTAGACGGTAGCTAGCAGGCTATGGCTAACACTAGGTGATTACGCTGGTGGATTGCTAGTAATAAATCGTTCCGTTTAGTAATACTATGCAATAGGTTAAGTAATCTAGTGAAAAATAAGAAAGTTATATTATGTGAATAGGAATAAAGAGAAGGATTTAGGATAAACTCCACGAAGCTCCGAGCATAGGTCAGACAGCAGGCAGGCAGCAGCGTTGAGCAGCGTTCAACAGAAGCACCTCCCCCCACCGCTCTCAGGTCTCAAACATCTAAAGCCAGCTCCTCATACCATGCCACACAAAAACAGACCATTGCTACCCAAGCTCCCCCCCCAGAAAGAAGGGGGATCGGGGAGGCACTCTCAACCGCAGCCTTAATGGGTTAAGACGGATCTGAGGACCGTCCTTATCGCCAAGAAGTCTGTGGGGAAGAGGTCCTGATGCCAGGGGCGCCAGACCTCTGAGGGTAGTCCTCTCCGAAGGGAAGTGGTCAACACCTCATTATATGGTGTCCATTTCCCCTCGGTGCCCTCAGAGGGCCGTTCTGCCAACCCTGCCACCTCTCCAGCAGGCACATATCCCGGTGTCCGCCCGGAAACGTAGTGGTGCTAGGATGCTTGCCCCCTCTGAGGAGGGTCTCAGAGCAACCAAGTTTGGTTGTTTCCTGCCAGTTCGCTGATTCAGGGCACCAATTGGTTGCTCGAAAAACACCAGAGGCCACTCTCGAGAGACTAGTAGAGTATTTGACAGTGTGGAAGCTACTGTCAAATATATCTCATTGGGTCCTGCATACAGTCGAAAAGGGATACGCTATTCAGTTAGGGTCTCGCCCACCTAGATTTATGGGAGTCCTGTCCACCCATATTTAGGGTGGTCCTGCCCACAGTGCCGGGCCCCAAGCAAGCTCTGGTTATGGAACAAGAGATAAAAACTTTGTTGGAGGAGGGAGCCATAGAACCTGTAATTCCTTCCGACAGAGAAACCGGTTTCTACAGCCGGTATTTTATCGTTCCAAAGAAGGATGGGGGGGTACGTCCCATTTTGGATCTGCGTCATTTGAACCAGTCACTCATGCAGCTCAAGTTCAAAATGTTAACCTTGAGACAAATAGTGTCACAGATCAGATCTGAGGACTGGTTTGTCAAGATAGATCTCAAGGACACATACTTCGCATGTTTCCATCCTTCCACAACACAGGAAGTTCCTGAGGTTCGCTTTCGGGGGCAAAGCATACCAATATCGGGTTCTTCCATTTGGTCATCTTCAGGGCATCCACATTCTGAACTACATCTACGATTGGTTGATTTTAGCTCAGTCACCAAAGATAGCGGTTCAGTATCAAGATGTCATTCTCGCACACATGAAAATTTTGGGGTTGAGGTTAAATGCCAAAAAGAGTGTACTTTCTCCGGCACAGAGGACCACCTTTCTATGCGTGGTTTGGGATTCAGTTACGATGCAGGCACGTCTTTCTCCTGCACACATCAATTCAATCCTATCAGCCGTAAACCGAGTAAAGCTAGGTCAGTCAATCACTGTATAACAGTTTCAGAAATTGTTGGGTTTGATGGCAGCAGCGTCCAACTTGATCCCTTTTGGCATGCTATACATGAGACCCCTACAGTGGTGGCTCAGGACCAGGGGGTTTTCCCTGAGGGGAAATTATTTTAGCATGATCAAGGTCATGCTGCGACACTTTCGTGCCCTGATTATGTGGAAGAAACCCTGGTTCCCATCCCAAGGTCCTGTGTTGGGAGCTCCTTGTCGTTGCAAAATGCTAACGACAGATACTTTCCTCACGAGTTGGGGAGCAATTATAGATGGTTGCTCAACTCAGGGTCTGTGGAGGGGACACTATCTCTCCTGGCAATCGCCTGGAAATGTTGGCTGTTTTCCTTGCTCTCAAGAATTTCCTCCCAGACCTCAGGGGCCATCATGTGTTTGTCTGGTCAGAGAACACATTGGTGGCCACCTACATAAATCACCTGGGGGGTTATCGCTTGCGTCCACTTTGCAAACTGGTGCTCCAAATCCTCCTGTGGTCCCAGGGAAAACTGCTTTCAATCAGGGCAGCTTACATCCCTGGGTGCCTAAATCAGGAAGCAGACATCCTATCTCGAGAGACTGTCTAGTCTGATTCTCCCTCACGCATCCAGCTCCTCTCAAACTGGATGCTATGATGCAGACGTGGTCGAGGCTGCGTCTGTACACATTTCCCCTTATCATTTTGCTCCCGGGATTTCTGGAGAGAGTTCGCCGGGACCAGGTCTGGGTTACCTTGATTGCCCCACAAAGGCCAGGCAGAGTGTGGTTCTCTGATCTTGTGTCTCTCCTTGACAGCTCTCCGTGGGAGATTCTGATCAGGAGGGAACTCCTGTCCCAGGCAGGGGGCTCAATATTTCACCCCTGCCCAGAACTGTGGAAACTGTGGGCTTGGGCTCTGAGGGGGCCCAGCTTATAGATTCTGGTCTCTCAACTGAGGTTGTTGAGACCATTCTTCACTCCAAAGCTCCCTCCACAAGGAAATTGTATGCCCTGAAGTGGACTGTTTTCACTTCTTGGTGCAGTGGTCATCAGCTGAACCCAGTTAACTGCCCTGTGCTGGAGTTCCTGCAAGAGTGAGTCACTGCAGGGTTATCCCCGTCCACTTTAAAGGTTTATGTGGTGGCCATAGCTGCTTACCACATTTCTTTGGATGGAATGTCTTTAGAAAGAGACCCATTGGTTACACATTTCCTTTGTGGCACTTTGAGGCTGAGGCCTGCAGAACGCACTAGGCTACCGGCTTGGGGCTTGGCTTTGGTGCTCCGAGGCCTGTCCCTGGCTCCCTTCGAGCCTTTTGAAGAGGTTCCAGTCAAGTATTTGACTCTCAAGTCATTGTTCCTCTTGGCTATTACTTCTCTTAAAAGGATAAGAAATCTGCAAGCCCTGATGGTTGCCCCTTTGTGCTTGGAATTTGCTCCCACTATGGTAAAGTCATTCCTTCACCTAAGTTCCTCACTAATGTGGCTAGATCTATTGTGCAGCAAGCCTTCTGTCCTCCTCCCTGTGTGCCCTGTTCGGATGCTAGATGCTTATGTCCACAGAGCTGCCCTGTGGCATAAGTCTGAACAACTGTTCATCTTTTTTTGGTCTCCTAGCAAAAAGGGTCTTGACTGTCTGAACTTAATGGAATGAATTTTTCTTTCTTTTTTTTACTGAAGTAAAATAAATATTAAATATAACAAAAATAAGCATATTTTACATAAAAAATATGGTACTTTTAGAGGTAAATAAATTCAAAAATGCCTCACAAATCACAAAAAAATGCATGAATTGATAGTTTTTATTTTATCAAAGATATTGAATTATTATTTCTAAAAAAAAAGGGGGGTTAAACCTGTGGCCTTTGTGCCCAAATTTGTCCACAAAGGATGCTTGAGGGTTTAAGGTATACCTTTAGAGTCTTCATAGCATGCTAAGATACAATGTTATCGGGAAATCCAGCCCTGCTTTATAGAAATGACATAGTACAATATTAAAAAAAAAAAAAAAAAATTGTCTTTCATAGTGCTTTACGTTTTATTACTGGTTGTAACTTGTAGTTATCAAACACATCATTGTATGTTATATGACAAGGCTGGGTTACCACCTCTGGTTACATGGAAAAGTCTAATTTGGTACTGTTGTAGCGTATGCACACATATCAGGATAATCAATAAACTTTGGAATGTTCAGAACGCTTTTAGCATGCTGGACTGGGTTGTAAAACCATCCCGGCTCTGAACAGATCTGCCAAAGATGAGCCCACTTGACACTTTTGTGGACCTGCGAGGGTAAACAGAAAGTGCAACTTCCTCACTTTGGTGACTTCAAAAGGAGCACCCCCCCCCAGAGACTGACCAGATCCACATTCCAACACCCCACACACACAGGGGCACACAAAAACACAGACACATACAGAAACACACAATCATACATTTTTAACTGTATATGTGAACTACCACTATGCTGGAATATATACATGATATATTTTAGAGCCTATGCATGTTTCCTAGTGTTTAAATGAGTGTATTTGTGCTAGTGTGCATTCTAATAGGGGAATCCTGTCTGTAAACCATAACTTCTTGTCTATGCCTTTCTGATCTGTCGAGTTTGATCTCTCCGTAAAGCTCCGGACTCGAGCTATTCACTGAGGTGGGTCACATGGCTGACATATGCATTTTTCTATGTGTTTAATGATACTGTGAAGAAAGCACTCGATCTCGAAATCCGGGCTGATAGCCATAAATCATGCAGATTAAGTCGTGAGGCCAAACAAAGGGGAAAGCTTTCCCGCCAACTTTGCACCCATGTTATTGGCTACCCCACCTCAAGGAGGTGTGTCGGCTTATCTGTCATAAAAGCAAAGACGCACAATTTCTCAGGGTTCTCTCCCGATTGTCTCATGAGCATCTCGTGCACGTTTTTCCCGGACATCTCCGGTGACCACGCGCTGCCATCGCGCTCAGCTTCGGGACCGCCATCTTCCAGCGAAACTCTCTCAAGTCCTCAGTTCAAACCTTCCCGCGGAACGGAGGAAGCCACCGAACTGCACCAGCGCTAACCTGAAATTCGACACACACAACCAATGCAAGTATACTGCCGTTTCTCAATCTTAGATGATGAAACTGATTTCCGTGCTGGCTTAGGACTGGTTGTGAGTTTGCTACTTTCCTTCTCTCTTTCCTTCTCTACTTCCACTCTTGTATATATATGTGTATACTTCTGTATATATTTTAGACGTATAATCTCTGTAGACATAGCTGCATATATTAAACACTTAATTCATGCTCGATTGTTCTGTTCGTTCTTTCAACTGAAGACCAAGTCACTTTAACGTTTTTCGATCGCTTTATGCTAATAGCAAGTTATTTTCATGGCCAGAGAATAACTCCGTTTATAATATTCTGTGAGGGACTTAGTTTGCTGGACAAACGAACAGTTTCTCTAAATAATTATTAAACCTGAACTAATCATATATGTAGTTGGTTATAATTCGTTGTAATTGATTCACAATATATGTTTAATTCCCCGTTGGGTCGATCTATGAATCATAATTTATTCATAACCTTATGAATTATTATATTCATATTTCATCCATAAATTGATTAATAACTGTACGAACCGCTACATCGTTACACTGTTTTATCCATCAGTGGTTTAATTTTTATTCATCAGTAGCTTATTTGTCTTTCAGCTTGTCCAATATAAATTTGCATTATAATCTTTGCTGAACTGACCTGTTATATTTCAACGTTCCTCGGGTCCGAACAGAGCTTAGGGAAAAAGCTATAATGCTTCTGTTGTTTGGAATAATCTAATTTAAGTCTAAGTTACCCATGCTCCCATCACTAAATGAATTGTGACTCTGTGTTTAAGCACATGATAAATTGTTGCTGTGATTCCAGATTGTGTTGTAGTGTTTGTGGTTAATATATATATTTTTTTTTCTTTCTTTTTTTCTTGATCAGGTCAGTGACACAGAAAGGAAAATTTGTAGACAGTATATATAAAACTGTGAGATTCTCATGCATGAGCCAAGTTTCTTGTGTGCACATGAAACTGTGTATTTTATTTTTTATTATTTTTTTTTAATTTATTGATTTATTTTTATTATTATTATTATTATTTTTGGCAAAGGCCCATTAAGGGGCTCTGTGCTCTATTACTCAGGGGCATCATGCAGTTTTTTTTTTTTTTTTTTTGAGGGGGCACCAGTGACAGCTCTGGCACTCCTTATATACTTTTATACTTCTTATTCTATTTTTTTATATATATACTTTTGAACTATAAACCAAAGTGAGAACTATCACTGTTTTAGAATATTAAGAATATTAGGCTTATATTCAGATTATGGCGCTTTTCCACTGCGTGGTATGACTCGGCTCACTTTAATTTGGCTCGGTTTGCTGTTCCACTGCAGTTTAGTACTGTTTTAAAGTCGGTGGGATTATAGACTGATCATTATAGTTGTGCTGCCACCTCGTCTACACTTCAACGACACTTGAGACATTGATTGTTCTCAACACAAGAATCATGCATTCGGCCCATACAAATGGCATCCTTTTCACTAATGAATTGACAAATTTGCTTAAAGGAATGAACATGCATCTACCAGTACATTTTGTGTATTATTACTGTGTGTATATTGTTCTTTTGTTTATTGTATAGTGTTATGCATGCCTGAAATTTGGAACTACTAGATAATGCAGTTCATCTAGGTGGTGTTTCATATCAAATTACTCCTTGTTTAATGACTTACACTTTGGTGGACATCACCATCTACAATGCATCATATGTTTGTTATATTTATCAGAGTATAAATGAACACAAGCTGCATAGCTTACTCCCCTCATGCAAATGAGGTCACTTACAAACAAATAAACTCTCCCACCAGAGAATTGCACCTTTCTCATTGGTCAAGCCAAAACTCAAAGGTGTGAGTTCTGCAGAGGTTAAAAGCCCCCCGCAGTTCGCACTCTCTCTTCTGTTCTTCTCTTGGTTCCTGCTGATACTAATGATTGCTGTCACGTGAGACCCCACCCGGCCCCCGAGCCGGGCTGGCAGGCCTCACTCACTTCAAGCCATGCATAGCTTCCTCAACAACATGGTCAAATTAATAGCGCAAGTTTGTCGTCATTTCTTCACTCCACACAGAAAATAATGATTATAACCATCGAACCGAACCATCAAGACTTTTTCCTGAGCCCGCAGATCCGGATGCTCCTCAACAGCTAAGGCAATAGCAAGTATTATACATTTGAACATTTAACAGCAATTTAGTATTAAGTTTGAACCCCTTTGTTAATAAAGGTGTTTTATAGTGAGAAACTGATGGTTCTTCTTTGTGGCCACGGGAAATATCCTTTCTGAAGAGATGATAGATGGTCAATACTGAGTGTTTGCTGGCCGAACAGATTAATTGATTGTAATATTAATTCAGATACATCAAGTTAACTGAGTCAAATATTTATAATTAATTATAACGAGTTATGATTAATTATTCATATTTCCCTTTTGAGTTAATTCGTGCAGCTCACTTGGAACCTCAACCGAGGTGGTACTAAAAAAGTACCAAGTACTAGGTACTGTACACAGTTGAAAAACGCCCAAACATGAGCCATACCATGCAGTGGCAAAGTGCCTATAGATTCAGGCTCCCCGTATTGACAGCTGTTCTCTGTACTCCTTCAGAGAAAAGTGCCGCACCTGCGCTGAGTTCGACCGATCATCAAAACTCCTTTTTTACTAAAAGTTGACATTTAAATTTAAATGATTAAATTCAAAACCTAAAGGCGACAATAATATTTTTCAGTGAAGTCAAAGGTGGTATATATATATATATATATATATATATATATATATATATATATATATATATATATTACTTAGAAATATCATTAGTCAGTGTTAATCATTACATTAGTCAGGGTTGATGATGCTAAACAACTAATCAGTTTAAACATCTTCAGAAATAAGCTTGTCCTGAAACTGCTTTTATTTGGAAATGGTTCTTTAAGTTCTGATGGGTTCTTGGCAAAAAAAATTAATAATAATAAATAAATAATTAACTCAGTTGCACTGAATGTCTCTGTTTGTGGTGGAGTAATGCTATTCTCTGTGACAAGATTGACATGCATGAAGTAGATGTTTCCTTGAAAAACCTCACACTACACATCATTCCCATTTTCAGGAAAGAAACTGGATCCTTTTATTTGGGCAGACCAGGAATGGCACAAGAGCTGTTATAAAATGCTCATCTATTAAAAAAAAGGTTCTTTCCTGACCGCTGCGACTCATTGGCGAGTCTAACTGGGAGTATCCCTTTCCAAGCTATGATGAAGGAGTATGTCTTGCTGGAGGGGACTTCTTTGCTGGGTTGACCACGCAGTGACAGGACTAAACCTCCATCCCGCTGGAACGCAGTGGCCACGCACATCTATGGAGTGCTGAAGAAGAGAATATAACGTCATCTGATGGTGTCCAAACGACATGCCAGTTCCTGGATTTGGGCCCTACCTCTCAATTGCCTGCTTTCACTGGGCTATCATGAAAATGACATCCCATCAGAGGCAGATCCAGCTATGCATGCTAATTTTCCTTGTGCACTTTTATGTGGTTAAAGTGCTACTTTGTCTTTACTATCATATTAATTAATTCATTCATTAATTCATTCATACATGCATACATACATAATTCATCCATTCATTCATTCATTCATTCATTCATACATACATACATAGATAGTCTGGTTTACTTCCTGTCCAGTGTGCAATGTATATTTTTATATTGGTAATTCTGCAGTGATTCTCAACACAGGGGCCGGGGCCAGCAAGGAGGTCTCAAGATGACTTAAATAAAATAAGACAAAATAAGCATTAAAATCAGTTAAACCAGCTAAAAATCAAGATATAATGTGCACTTGTAATGTACTTCAAATATTAGAAGTATATATATTTAAAAAATCTACTTTCAGATTATATAATGCTAATGAAATAAAAGACCATGTAAGTGTACTTAAATATAGTACATTTTCATGACTATGTTTCATAACACACTTTTTTCTTTTTTTTTTTTTTTTGCCTATATGTTTTCCTTGTCTGGATTCACTTTGGTTAGTTTTGTTGATAAATATTTTACACTGCATTTAGATCCAATTCTCAATTGTTACTGAATGTGGTTTCTTTTTTTTCTTTTTGTGGTATATATATATATATATATATATATATATATATATATATATATATATATATATATATATATATACTTTTAGAAATGAATATATACTTTTAGAAAAGTATTATATATATATATACTTTTTTGAAATGTTTAGTATACATTTTTAAGACTTCATATGACTTCATATTTTTCCATTTCCTTTAAGCCTTCTTTATTTGGGGCCAGACTCTCCCAAGCTCCTAGTAATTTGCAAATTGATTCTCAAATTATTTGACTTTTTCTTGTCTCCACATATGGACACCACAATAGGAAAGATTAGTAATAAAGATTAGACTAGTAATAGACTAAAATGCATGTTTGAGCTGTTGTAACTGAAAGTAACTTGTACTGACATATCTAAAAAATATGTCAATGCCATTGTTTTGTCTCAAGATGCACACCAGTAATGTTTTTTTTTTTTGTTTTTTTTTCCTAGTGAACATTTATAAAAGTTACTTAAATATCCTAATTGAACGAAGGCCTAATCGTGGCTTAGGCTAAGCCCTGTGAAACCGGGCCAACAAGTCCAAGAGTAAATGGATGCAGAGTAGAGTGAGCTAAGTGCTCTAGTGCTTCCATAAATTCTGTTATCTGCATTTCCATCTACCCATCCAGCCTAAAACGTCAAAGGATGACCATAAAGTATAAAAGAGCAAACATGTTCAGATTGTGACAGAAAGCTGCCATTTTTTGACAACTGTTGCTAATAATCCATCATGTTTTACCATACTTCTCTGAAATTAAACCCCAGCGCTAATGTCGCTTCCTCACAAATAATAGCCCACATGTGTGGGTGTGTTGAGTGGGAACATTGCCCATTCAGAGCGCTGTCAGGCCTGCTATAAATTTACCCGCTTGTTTTTTAACTGAATTGGCCAGATGTGCACATGAAGTTGGATAAACAGCTCATTACAATATTTATTTTCCATACGCTGTATGAGAAGGTATATTGCCTCTATGAAACCTCAGAATTATGAGGTGCCACCTCACCTGCCCTCCACTGCTATCCCACAATGCATTAAATGCATGAATATTTCAGCAGGACTCATCCGTTCAAGGGATATTTTTTCACATAGGTCACAATGATATTATCCACAGTGGTGATGGAAGGACTACGAAAGTACACATTATGAAAAGTCTAGCTTAAATGCTCTCTTTACTTTCCCTTGATGAGAAGAACCCTGCTGTCTGATTCATATGCTCACTGCTGCTAATGGCATAAATGTAAAATATTAGACATGACACTTTGTCCTTCCATGAAAGCTTCAGCTGTGAACCTCATCCCATTTTACAAAGAAATTTTAATGCTTGGATTAACTTGTATGTTAAGTGTTAAAGTGTTAAGGTGTCTTTTAGGTGGTTGGGAATATAAAGGGACAAAGTAGGATCATCTACAGTAGGCTACACTAATGCATGTATGTGCATGAATACTGTAGGCCTGATGAAGCTCAGATCTTTAGCATCTGTTGTCCCGTAAATGTTACTCTGATATGTGACCATTTCTATATGAGAATAAGATTATTTATATTGTATTGCTATTATTAAAACATATACATTAGGTAGGCTATACATGTGGTAGTTTGGTTAAGAAGTTATCAGAAATCTTAAACCTTTCATTAATGCTCAGTGCATTGTTCTGTATTTTGCTATTAATCTACTAACTGCACATTTACAAAACTACTTTGACAATGGACAGAAAAAATTTGCCTATGTATACTACGTCCTAAAAGTATGTACTGTTTTTGTAAAAAAAAAAAAAAAAAGTACATACTTTTGAGTGTGTAGCAGAAGAGTATGCAAGCTTTGGGACATACTACCTCTCATAATCGCGTCTTTAACGGACGCTTTAGTTACGTAACCTGTAACTGTTTAAACTACCCTGTCAATCATCTTGTCACAGTTAAAATCCTCCACATTGAATTAAATTTAATTTCCTACCATTTCGGAGAGAAATGTAGTCGCACGTTTATCTGCCAGTCAGAGAACTCTCCTCATCTTTGCATAATTTAGAAGCATTCTTCTATATATATAATATATATCATAATTTAGAAGCAATCTTTGCATTTAAAAGTTAATGACCAAATGCATCGTTATAAAAGTTCACAATGCTGTTGCAGATGAAATATAATGTGGATAACATTTAATAAATATATTTTCGTCAGGTTATACTGATTATTAATCATTCAAGCGCTTTTATCTTAACCGCTCTGCAACCGTCGGTCTCGCACACCCGTCATGTTTGTAGTTTGTTAACACTTTTTATTTGTAGTTCTAATCGAATCCTCGTCCACAGTGCAATGTGTTATTGGCAATATTAGCTGTTAGAAATGTGCACGGATCTGCACTTCGAATTCTAACCGGAAAAAGTAGACCATCCGAGTATCTTTGGAATACTCATTTCAACATACTACGATTTGGGACACACTAATTCTTTTTTCGAATAGGCTACTATTACTATTACTATTACTATTAGGACGGATAGTATGCGAATTGGGATGCAGCAACTGTCTGTATGAACGTGCAACGAGAGTCAAGCCTGTATTCTCTTACTAGTAACCATAATGACAGTGACCAACGTAATATTAAAGACGGTGACGTCCATAAAACTGAAAAGTATTATCACATTTGACATGACAAGAGACTAATTAAACCGCAAGTTCATCCATCAAAACTTGAGTAACCAACAGCAGCATGTAAACACGTGCTAGCCGGAGTCTTTAACCGACGCACACACGTGTTACGTCCTTTGCGATGTATCGCGCATGAAACGGCAAAACAAAACCGACGGGAGCCTCTGGTGGAGAACAGTGACTGGATCTAACCATAGACTGTAAAAAAAGATGGACGACGCGACGCCGCTTCCTTCCATTGTATTGAACTGAAGCCAAAACGGACGCCGATGGGCGCTGAAACATTACACAAAAACGTCAAAAAAAAAAAAAAAGTTTGGAACCTGGGCATGCGCAGAAAGACTCGTCAGTGGAGCCCAGAGGCGGAGACGCGGTATCAAACTTCTGCCCAGACGGCTGCGTCATCATTGATGTATTTTAAATAGGCTATATAAATTATACGTAATTTAAAATTCTACCTATAAAATAATAGGCTATTCTGTTTCTAGAGCAATAATATTTTCGAAACAGCAAATTCAGTAGATGAACTAAATATAATATGCCTCTAGAAACTCTAAAATGTCAGAAACGGTCCTGCCATTTTAAATAAAATGTTTAAACTAACGTTACAGGAGATCGATTGCTGTAGACAGTGCTCTATAATTAATTAGAGTAGGCTATCATTAGTTTTATCCTGCTAATTATTATTTCATACCCATAAAAATAATTATAACTGCCAGATAACGATCACCTGCTTTGTTTCCGTCATCTTAACATTTAACGTTACCGAGGAAAGCTCAGATATCCGTCAGTTCCTGTAGGTCAGTTAGTACAGTTTACTGCTGAACAGCTCATTTTGTCGATGTGAAATAACACAGAAATTGAAAATTAATAGTTATTTATTTATCTTCAATCTCCCCTCGAAGCTTCAAAAGTCCTCAGACAAGCTGTCAACTGTGAATCACGATGACACGCCCCGTTTCTATAGCACCAAATTGCTAGCTAAAATCAAACTTATCACAAAAACGAACAATTGAATATAAATCAGCGTGATAACAACTACCTTAAATGACCAAAACCATCTTTCGGAAAATTTTATTTGAAGCATAATTTATTTTTATGTTTTAACTTAAGTCTCATTCGTCTGCATTGAGCGGGAGGGGTTTATGACCTGTACTGCATCCAGCCTCTAGGGGGCGATCAAAGAGCCTGCAGCTTCATTTTTCAGGACGTACAGTATGAGGCACACCCGGATCTAACACCTTAAGATGACGCACAGGTCATATCAGGTCATATATTGACTGTTTTGCATTATTCCAGCAGCGAAAATAGTTCCAAACAAAGATCACAGCAGAACCATAGTGCAATTCATGACAGCACAAAAAAAAGCCCTCGGGGTAAATATCACAACTATGCAGATATGTCAGCTGATAGAACACGGGTGAGAATATTGCTTCAGAATAAATTATATTCACAACACAAAAATCCTATTTTTTTTCTGGAGAAGCAACATTTTTACTCGGATGTGAATGACATGGCTTTTTAGCCATATATATATATATATATATATATATATATATATATATATATATATATATATACACACACACACACACACACACACATACATATACATACATACATACATATGGGCCTACAAATATAAGTACAGTAGTAATTGTTATATTGGAAGTACTCATAGATGCCGCTTTTGAGCCCATGCCCCTGAGAAACTATCTGCATGGCCTGGTACATTGTTTTGATTTTAATAACTTTAATGTATTTGAAGTGTGCACCAAGCACTAGGAAAATACAAGTATCGGATCAGGACTTATAATTTATAAGTATATAATAAATAATATTATAAAACCTTAACAAGTACAAAATATTACCCATGAGCGAAACACAACTTATATGAATGAGAACATTACAGCGACAACAGCATTAAAGATTAAGACCATAAAGTGTTACGAAATTGTTATAATAATTCAACATTAAAATCTGCTGAATTCAGTGCAGCAGTTATAAATGAATGAATGAATTAATTAATTAATTATTGCTGCATTGAATTCAGCAGATTTTAATGTAGTTTGAGAAATATAGAATTGTTTGCTGAACATTTAGGATGTTTGTACAATTAGGGCTCGTTAACACAGAACACATTTTTGCTTTGAAAAACGCGAGACACAGGCAGTGGAATGGGGAAAAAAACGACAAGGTCTTGAGGCCCGTTTTTTAAAAGCTGAACTGATTTTAAATTGAGTGGACCATTTTTTGAACGCTGTGTCATGCGCGAGACGCAGCAAAAGATGGGAGCGCAACGGTCATACATGTCCGTCTAATGTGTGTTTACATAGCAAGTGGAAAAGTAGCGCATTGGAATGGAAAAACGTGTTCTGTGTGAACGGCCCTGTGTGAAAATTTGTTTACTTGTGGATATTGGTTCCTATGACTTGAAGATGGTAGGAGAACATCTATGTCATTTCATTGTTAAGAAGAAGAGAAACATGTGAGGGGCACATGTAAAAAGTACTACCTCAGAAAATTACCTCTCCCTAGTGGCTTTATGAACATTTTCCAAAACCAATAACACATTTAATTTAAAAAAATAAATAACTAAAAAGAAAAGAAAAGAAAAGAATCATGATTAAATGCTTTTGTAAACTGATAGCCCTATTAATTTTAGCTGTAGATGATATTCTAGTGACATTTACCTTCAACTAACATAAAAGTGAACCAAGTCATGAATAATGCCAACTCACACTGAATGAGCAAATATTCCATGCCATACTATGAGCCTGCTGTCTTTATTTGATTTAATTTTGGCCTGAGCCACAAAGAATGTGCAGGGAGTTAATGTGTTATTAAAAGTTAATGTGCATTAATTAAAAATACATAGGTAACTAATTGTGGACCATGTCAGAACAGTACAGTATGCTAATTTGCAAAGTATTTTGGTCAGGATAAATGTTAAAGGTCAGCAGCCAATTTTTTTTTTTTCACACTGACTGCAGATAAGAGCATGAGCATTGCAGTATAAAACAGTCACAAGTTATGTAGGCTCTCATCCAAATCCTGAGTGCCTGTAGCTATGTTTTCATCCAAAGTTGCAAATTTTACTTATGAGCAAAATTGGAATGACGCATAAATCATTTGCCAATAAAGCACCGTTTCCATCCCATGTGTTTAAGAGAACAAAATCATCACTTCCTGGGAAATTGGCACAAAATATTTGTAATAAAAATGGAAGTTGCTGCAATTGAGGAAGCCACTGTGGCTCCTTTATTCTACACCATAAATGACTTGTGCCTCAGAGATGCAGATGAAACATAAACAACACTGTAATGTTATCTTGCATTTGGATGCCTGGTGTTTGTCAACACAATCATGTGAGACACTTTTGGGAGGTTATTATACTAAAATCATTTTGATGACAGACTTTGACTTAGGTATTTCAGGATAAGTAAAACAACATTGAGATGCTGTGCAATGAAATTGATCTGCTGGTTAGTCCTGTTATCCAATTACATTCTCTGTTGAGAAAAAGTCACAAGTTTTTTGCATCAATGTTTATGCACATGTCTTATGCTTTGTGTCCCAAATTTTATCCAGCTGATCTCCTGGACATTCATTCAACACACTGACTAATAACAGCAAACCACCCTCATTAACCATTAAGATCTGGCAGGTTAAAAGCAAAACCAATGTCACTGCATTATTAAAAAGGTCAAACCTGGAAAATATTGTTTTTAACCTGAATGACTGTTTACAGCATTAACTGACAAAAATCTTCAGCTTGCACTCTGAAATGACTACATTTACCTTTAAAACTATCCATCTTTTCTGTGCCTTACTTTTAGTTTTAGTTAACGACAAGTAGAGTATTTTGAGAGTAGTTTATGAACCTGAATGTGACTGGATTCTTTGAATTTCTACACTTTCCAAATTTTAACTCTGTTTCCAACATACTTATTAATTTTACTTTTTAATATTACTGACTGAGTCATTTATTTTCATTAGTATATTCATTTCTTACATTTGAGAGTCACTGCATCTCCTGTGAAAACTGAGGTCAACAGCACCTCACCTTCTGAGTTTAGTTCCCTGTAGGCTGATCTCAGGCAGTTAGGGAACATCTGTAGTAAATGTTACGCAGGGATCACCACACTAATGAATGCTCAAAAGCTATTTCTGTTTCACTTATCTCAGTGGGACACCGGAGCGTCCACACCATAATCCCATGAAAGAATAAATGTTTTATGTGTTTTTGTGTAAAAGCTTGAGTGCATGTGTATCGCCAGAGTGTCTGTGGGCCACACAGAGAGTAGTTGCTGGAGTTTGACACCTCCCTCTTTATTAGAGCTGGTCTCTCCTGTGGAGCTGCTATTATTCCAGCCATTTCTGCTTATAGTGGCAACGCTAATATTAGATCAGCTGGCGATTGTGGTTGATAGAAAATGTTTTATGCTTGCTAAAAAATGGCATGGTTTTCTAGCCATAAAGTTGTCTTTGTAATTCGTTGAGGAATGTATCTTTTGGAACAAACAGTCTCGATTTGCACCGGATTTAATTAATGGCATCAGGTTTCTTGTGAATTGCATCCGGTACCAGAGCACAGAGCACTGTGCTGTAATTAAAGTTAACGTGTAATTTTTGTGATGTTAAAATATGCAGAGAGTAAGCCATTTTTTTGATATCCCCTGAAAAATGGAAACAAGGTGGCCCTGTATTGTCTAATGACATGGAACAAACTGTTTCCCAACCAACAGATGATGGGGGAGTGTTTGAAACCTGCCTAAAAACATAAATTTTCTCAATCCAAAATCTGTCCAAAATGTATAAGTGACAGTGTCCCAATATTCAGTATTCATGATACAGTGGGCAAACAATACCAGGATGACATACTGCAAAACAATCATGTACATTATTTTAAGGCCAGTGCTGAATTTAGGGGTCAGGCTCATTACGTTTTTGTGGCTGTTGTTAGTATGTCATAATTCAAAGAGCACATAAATCAAAGGAAAATGCTAACATTTTGACATGAATTATGTCTGGTAACTTATTTACACAACATTCTATCTGTACATTCTATGAAAGTATCAACACAATCTCATGACAATTCATGAGTGCATTGTAATTCGGAAGTTTTACATATTGGTGAATTGGTGTAAATAATTTGTGAAAATTCAAATGATCTCATTTGTATGTTTTCATGTGATATGCTTATGCCCCAGTGATGGTAATGTTATGGGGTTAGGAGTGGAATTTCATATTTACTTTTTTCAATTTTTTTTATTTTTTTTCATATGATTTACATTGAACAAATTCATATGAAATTGTCACCTTGTAAAATAGATGTTTTCTTGTGAGGTTGAAAGTATGGAAACTGGGGTGCAGCAATAATTTTTGTAATTATGTCACACTAGTGGTACAGAAATTACACTCTTAACCTTCAATAAAACGAAACAGAAAGCCTGTACACCAGTTATGTTGGTCGCTCGCTTTAGAGGATCTTATGAATTCCACCTAAATGAAAATCTGGTTTACAATACAATCTCTCTTCTGTCGTTTCTGTGTTTTGGACTGTCGTCTGGCCTCTTTCTCTCTATACCCCCTGCAGATGAGTATACAATACTCAATCCCTCTTTAGTAGATCTTAATTTAGTGAGGTGCCAGTGGGACTCAGAGAAATGCCCGTCACTAAAGGAACTGTGCCATGGCGACAGAGACCCTCCCCAGATCATAATCCACTAATCCAGCAGTCGAGGCACCGTATGCCTCAGGACTTTAATTAATGTACAGAGGGGTTTTATGGATGGAGGTAAGGCTGCCTGAAGGGTTGAGAGGAAGGCTCTCCTAGAGAAGAGGTTGTTTTTCCGACACCCTTCGAGCACTGGCGTCAGGAGATATTTCATCAGTCAATGTCAGAGTAATCCAACGAGAGAGAGGGGCCAGTAATATCCACAGCATGGTTTAATTCAAAATAACTATATCCTTCTCACAGCGGTTTCACAGTAGATTATCATGAAATGATGGTGTTTTCTGTCGAAGTGATCTTACCATCTTACAGTTAAACACAGCTCATGAGTTCACACTTACAAATAAGTCAGATAGAGTAAATGGTAAGCATATTTGGCATGCTGTCCGAGGAGAGGGCTCCGGGCCCGGTATTTGGCCCAAACCCAGAGTGCTCCCCCCATATATATATATATATATATATATATATATATATATATATACCTCTGATGCTGATAGGATAGACATGGTAATTGCTAATGACAAGTTGATTGGATAGATTATTTGCACATGCTCCTCCTGGACTTTGTTAATGAAACATTATTAAGTATGTCTTTTCTGTCTAATTTTTAAAGCAACTTAATACCCTTATACAAACCAAAGCAAGCCTCAGATTTTCATATTTGGCCCCATTATTTTCTCTATTGTTCATCTAATCAGTAGGTATAGTTGTTGAGTTGGCGTATTGGGGAAAATGTATCTGTAGCTAGATGAAAGAAGAACATGTGAGTTGTGCTTGTCTGTGCAAAAATATAATGATTTGTCCATTGTGTCATCCACCAGATTAAAATGTTAAGTATGCTCCCTTAGTAAAGTAAAAGAGCACATCTCTTGTTCAAGCAATTCGATTTGAGGTATCATTCATGTCAGCAGAACAAGTATGTTAAATTTAGTACACCATTTCATTTTTTATTCTTATTTATTTAGTGTTGCATTAGTTACTCTAATGACTGTGCTTATGCAATATGAGAAAGTTCATTTTACCCAGATTCTTTCCAGGCCAAATTTGGAATTGCGTGGTTGTTCAAGTTTCACTGGATTTTTCATGCTTAAAATCCCTATTATTCATTATCTCCCATTGATCTTTAGGGTCACTTTGAACGATTAAGAAGATGAGACTAGACCCTCTATTTAAACAGTTATGAAGTTAACTAACAAGAGGTAAAAGGTTAAATTGCATAATTTAGCAAAATAATACCGAAGTATGGTGCAAAAAGCTACTTGAACAGATTTACCTATTTATATGGCTGAACAAAAAAGAGTTAGTTTTAGTCTGTATATTAATATATGTACCAATCACTTGTTACCATTTGTTATACTATTGTATCTATTATTTGTATATTTATTTATTTTTTTATGTCTTTACTAAATTAAATACATCTTCATTTACTAAATGTGTTATACACTTCTGTTTACTTCTCTCTCTCTGCATTTTTGTATATTTAATCTTGTGGAACACACACACGCACACACACACACATGGGTACTCATTGTACCCGTAGCAATGATAATAAAGAGCTTTACACACACTGTGTTATCTCCTGCATCACATGATATACTTTTTGATGCTCCTGATATGGCTTTGCAGTGAAATAAAAGCTAAGTACATCTTGAAGGTTTTTGGCCATTATGTCAAAGAGCTTTCATGGTAAAAGATGATCTCAGCTGAAGAGAAGAAAAGCTGTGGTTCTAGAGCTTATATTTACATTCACTACTGCAGATAAAAAGATCTTAAAGACAATAATAGTTTAAGAAATAAAAGTTGTGTCACATGTGTGGCTGTAATGATGTGCACGATTCAGGAGATTCAGAGAAATAGGAGGAGGGAGGGTGGGTGCTCTGGAGGAGGACGAGGGGCTGGCACAGGGTAGGAAACTGGAAATGCCTGCAGGAGAAGAGGCAATGACAGTGGGAGATGCTAGGGAGAAGAGGAAAGTAGAGGGAGTGAGGTGAGGAGCCACTGTGGAGTCGAAGGAGGGAGAAGCCATGGTGGAGACTTGGCAGCTTTAACCAGGGGGACGACAAATAGAAACGGAGCTGATGGAGGTGGAGACCCAGACAGAGCCAAAGAGCCAATGAGACTGGGTGACACTGATGAATCTGGAGACCAAGATGTACCTGCAGCAACGAGTGTCCGAGGTGAAGCCTTTGAGAATGAGGGCCAAGCGGAGCCTAATGGAGCTAAAGGGGTGGAGGGATTTTGTATATATATGTTTTATTATACCAGCTTCAGCAAGCAATCAGGATAGTGTGTGAGGCATGCCAGAACTAAAATTTCATTGGTGTGGTCCTCTAGTTTTCACTAGGGAGAAAAAAATGATGCAAACAAAAATCTTTTCTGGGTCAAGTATTCTGCCACGCATTTGGCTGTAATGATGCACACGATGCAGGAGATTTAGAGAAATAAACAGTATTTAATAATAAATCCAGTGAGAAACTTAGGAGAACACAACCACATCAATCCATAGACAATCCCAGACAAAGAACTAAGGAAACTAAGGCCTTAAATAGACAGGGAGAGATATTTAGCAAGAACAGAAACAGGTGCAGGACATACCCCTGACAAGTGTATCTGATAATGTGAACATAGTCACAGGCATTTTTAGGCACAATTTGCAATAAAGTAGCCCTTATAACCCATTTGGAATATAACAGCCTTGACCAAATGAAAGATATTAAGTACACAATTTCTCATTATGAAGTTCCTGGCATAAACTATGAGCTACATGGGTTCTTCAGATTGATATATACACACAGTATGTACACATGTATTGCATAGCTGTTTTATATATTAGCACAGCTGTAACAATATATTAAGAATTCAGCCTCTGTATACCATAACTTAAAAAAACAATAAAAAATAAAACTCCAGGATCTGGATTTGTCAGTGCAGCATGGCATTACAAATGAATCGCAATGGGAGGTTCAGATTTCTTAAGGCAGAAATTTGTGTGTAATTGGACATAATGACTTTGACAAATAATCATTTGAAACAAAGATTATATAAAGCACAGACACTTTCCCCAGATTTCAATGAGATGTTCAAAGAAATGAGAGTCTTAACAATCTGACAGAAACAAAAGTCAGACAGATTGCAGAGGATTCTCTACTTAAACCTCAATCTCATTTGCACTGCACAGGAATAGAAATGGGGCCTGAATTAAGAGAACTGTTAATTTTTAGTATGTTCAGCACAATCGCCATTTTACTAATTGTTAAATCCACTTTAGAAGGGCTAATGCTACTGACGGATGGATAGAAGAAAGGAAGGAAGGAAAAAAAAAGAAACTAACCTGGAATGATTCTACTAACATAAAAGGACTTACATTAACACATTCATTAACACACCAATAAAATGTGTGAATGTATTAGCTTTTTAAGAGAAAGCCCAGAATATTCCCACAACGCTCAGATGGGATTAGACTGCTAATCTCTGCTGTCACTGACGGTGATGGCCCAAATCTCCCTCCAACTCTGAGGAGGTGCTGGACCTGTCAATGTGCTATACACTCTTGTGTGTGACGGCCTGCCAGAATATGGGAAATCATGAGAACGCTTTGCTTTGAGCCTCATTTTCTCTATACTCTATGTAGAGTCTATTTAATATGGAGAAAGAGTCTGGGAAATCTCCATTTCATGAGCCAGACCCTAAATTTAGACCAACTGAAAGCACATCTAGCAGATTTTTTGAACTAGTTTTGCATATCTTTCTCTCTCTATGTACTTTCTTAAATGTCTTGAACAAAGAGTGTAAAGAATGTGTTAAACTGAACAGTTTTGGGGCACCATTGACTTCCATAGTAGTTTTTTCCTACTATGGAAGTCAATGGTGCCCCAAAGTGGCCTAGTTACAAACTTTCATAAAATTATCTTCCTTTGTGCTCAGCAGAACAAAGAAATTTATACAAGTTTGGAACAGCATGAGGGTGAGTAAATGATGATCTTTCATTTTTGGGTGAACTATGCCTTTAAAACGTCTCGGTTACGACTGTAACCTTAGTTCCCTGAAGAGGGAACGAGACGTTGCGTCGAGAAATTGACGCTGTGGGAACGCAACGCATTATGTCGTCATGAAGCACGTGTGAAATCCGTCCAATGGAGTGACGAGACGTCAAAGGCGGGTGACGTCACGACCAGGAAACTATAAAGCACGCTCAAACAAAGCAACGCTAGCTTCAAGTGTCTGAAGTAGTCGCTTGACAAGCATGCAGGAAGTATAGCAGGACGACGCAACGTCTCGTTCCCTCTTCAGGGAACTAAGGTTACAGTCGTAACCGAGACGTTCCCTTTCAAGGGAACTCGCGTTGCGTCGAGAAATTGACGCTGTGGGAACGTTAATACCCACGCCGCCATAATGACCAATGCCTGTCTAGTGTGACTCGTCAACACCAGACAGAACCCTGGCCCCAGGAGTGGAGCTCAGATCAAGGTCATAGAACCTCATGAATGTATGCGGTGAGGACCAGCCTGCCGCATCACAAACATCTTGCAAAGATGCTCCGAAGAGCAGAGCTTTAGAGGCCGCCATACTCCTAGTGGAGTGGGCTCGAACTGCCAAAGGAGATGGCAGTCCGGCCGACTCGTAAGCAAGTGAGATAGCCTCAACTATCCACTTACTCATCCTCTGCTTAGATACCGGGGCCCCTTTTTTAGGGGACCCGAAACAAATGAACAACTGTTCCGACTTACGCCACGGGGCAGCTCTGTGGACATAAGCATCCAACGCCCGAACTGGGCAAAGCAGATTAAGGCGTTCCTGGTCTGAATCCCTGAAGGGAGGAGGACAGAAGGCTTGCAGTACTATGGGCCTCACCACATTGGTGGGGACCTTAGGAACATACCCAGGTCTGGGATGAAGGAAAGCCTTCACCATACCGGGTGCAAATTCCAAGCACGATGGGGCAACCGAAAGAGCTTGCAAATCTCCTATTCTTTTAAGAGAGGAGATAGCAAGAAGGAACAGAGTCTTGAAGGTCAAGAACTTAACAGGAACCTCCTCAATGGGTTCAAAGGGAGCTAAGGAAAGGCCCTGGAGCACCACAGCCAAATCCCAAGCCGGTACCCTCGTGCGTACCGCAGGCCTCAGCCTCAGTGTGCCACGAAGGAAGCGAGTGACAAGAGGGTCTCTCCCCAGAGAGCCACCAGCCAAAGGTGTGTGGTAAGCCGCAATAGCCGCCACATAGACTTTTAAGGTGGACGGAGATAACCCTGCAGTGAACCTCTCCTGCAGAAATTCCAACACCGCCCCAACCGGACAGTTAAAAGGATCCAACTGACGAACACTGCACCAAGTAGAAAACAGCTTCCATTTAAAAGCATACAGCTTCCTCGTGGAGGGAGCCCTAGAGTGAAGGATGGTACCCACAACCTCGGCTGAGAGACCAGAGTCTATGAGCTGGGTCCCCTCAGAGGCCAAGCCCACAGATTCCAAAGTTCCGGGCGAGGGTGAAATATTGAGCCCTCCGCCTGAGACAGAAGATCCCTCCTGACTGGAATCTCCCAGGGAGAGCCGTCTAGGAGAGATACTAGGTCCGAAAACCAAACTCTGCCCGGCCACCGCGGGGCTATCAAGACGAGCCAGACTTGGTCCCGGCGAATTCTCTCTAAGACTCCCGGGAGCAGAGCAATCGGAGGAAAAGCGTACAGACGAAGCCTCGGCCATGTCTGCACCATAGCATCCAGTCCGAGAGGAGCTGGATGAGTGAGGGAGAACCAGAGTGGACAGTGAGACGTCTCTCGAGACGCAAACAGATCCACCTGAGCCCGGCCAAACATCCCCCATATTTGCTCCACCACCTCGGGGTGGAGCCTCCATTCCCCGGGCCTCAGCCCCTGCCTCGACAGGACGTCTGCTCCTATGTTTTGAACCCCGGGGACGTATGCTGCACGAAGCGACAGCAACTTCCCCTGGGACCACAGGAGGATTTGGTGCGCCAGTTTGTAAAGCGGACGCGAACGCAAACCCCCCTGGTGATTTATATAGGCAACCACCGATGTGTTGTCTGACCGGACAAGAACATGGTGGCCCCTGAGATCTGGGAGAAAGACTCTGAGAGCCAAGAACACAGCCATCATCTCCAGGCAGTTGATGTGCCAGGAGAGATGATGTTCGCTCCACAGACCCTGAGTTGGGCGTCCGTCTAGGATCGCCCCCCAACCCGTGAGGGAGGCATCTGTCGTTAGCATCTTGCGACGACAAGGAGCTCCCAATACCGGGCCTTGGGATAAAAACCAAGGTTTCTTCCACATGTCGAGGGCACGTAGGCATCGCCGCGTGACCTTGATCATGCGAAATGGATTTCCCCTTGGAGAAAACCCCCTGGTCCTGAGCCACCACTGCAGGGGTCTCATGTACAGCAGGCCAAAGGGAATCACGTTGGACGCTGCCGCCATTAAACCCAACAGTCTCTGAAATTGTTTCACAGTGAGTGACTGGCCTAGCCTTATCTGGTTTACGGTAGAAAGGATTGATTCTATGCGAGCAGGTGAAAGACGCGCCTGCATCACAACAGAGTCCCAAACCACGCCCAGAAAAGTGGTTCTCTGAGCTGGAGAAAGAACACTCTTCTTGGCATTCAACCTTAACCCCAACCTTCTCATGTGGGCGAGAACGACATCTCGATGCCGAACCGCAAGTTGTTGCGATTGAGCTAATATTAGCCAATCGTCGATGTAATTGAGAATGCGAATGCCCTGTAAACGCAGTGGCGCCAAGGCTGCATCCATGCATTTGGTGAAAGTGCGGGGTGATAACGCTAGGCCGAACGGAAGAACCCGATACTGGTAAACTTTGCCCCCAAAAGCGAACCTCAGGAACTTCCTGTGATGCGGAAGGATGGAGATGTGGAAATACGCGTCCTTGAGATCGATCGTGACAAACCAGTCCTCGGACCTGATTTGTGACACGATTTGTCTCAACGTTAACATTTTGAATTTGAGCTTCATAACTGACTGGTTCAGCAGACGCAGATCCAAAATGGGACGCAACCCCCCATCCTTCTTCGGAACGATAAAATAACGGCTGTAAAAACCGTTTTCTCTGTCGAGAGGAAGTACATGCTCTATGGCTTCCCTTCTCCAACAGAGTTTTTACCTCCTGTTCCATAACCAGAGCCTGCTCGGGGCCCACCACAGTGGGCAGGACCCCCGCGAACCTGGGTGGGCGAGACCCGAACTGAATAGCATACCCCTTTTCGACTGTACGCAGGACCCATTGAGAAATATTTGGCAGTAGCCTCCATGCTGTCAGATATTCTACTAAGGGAACCAGTCTCTCGAGACTGGCCTCTGGTGTAATTTGAACAGCCAAAACGGTGCCCTGAAGCGGCGCACCAGCAGGGGGCAACCGAGCTGACTGTTCGGAGACCCTCCTTAGAGGGGGCGAGCGCCCCAGGGCCGCTACGTTTCCGGGCGGACACCTGGGTGTTTGCTCGCTGGGGACCACCGCGCCCTGAAGCACACGAGGTGGCAGGGTTGGCAGAACGGCCCCCTGAGGGCACTGAAGAGAACTGGGCACCGTATACTGAGGTGTGCGCCACTTCTCTCCAGCGGGGGCTGCCCTCATTTGAGCCCTGACACTCGCAGCGTCAGGACTTCTTTGCTGCAGCCTTCTTGGCGATAATGACGTTCCTCAGATCCGTCTTACCCCTTGAAGGCTGCGGCTGTGAGCGCCCTCCCGACCCCCCGAATCTCTGAGGAGGGGTACGGGTAGAAACGCTCTGCTTTTGATTGGCACGGTGTTGCTGTGAGGAGCTGGCTTTTGATGACTGGGGCTGCTGGTGTTGTGGAACAGCCCCAGGGGTGAAAGAGCGACGGGGGAGGAGTTTCTGGAACGCCGCCGCCTGCTTATTGGCTTCCTGAAACCTCTCGACGACCGTGTTAACAGCATCGCCGAAGAGGCCAGGGGGCGCAAGCGGGGCGTCCATAAGGAAGTTCTTATCTTTGTCCTTAATAGAACTCAAATTCAACCACAAGTGCCTCTCCGTAGCCACCAGTGCTGCCATAGCACGACCCACGGATCTGGCCGTCTCCTTGGTGGCACGGAGAGAAAGGTCTGAAGCCCGACGTAGCTCATCGACTACGTCGGGAGTGATTCCCCCGCCCTCATCAATATCACCTAATAACTCAGCCTGATAGGCCTGCAGCACACCCATAGTGTGAAGGCATGCTGCCGCCTGACCAGAAGCCGAATAAGCTTTGCCCACTAAACCAGAGGTGACTCTTACTGGCTTAGTGGGCAGCGTCGGGGTCTTTAGGGACGATGCCGACTGTGGAGAGAGATAGTTCGCGAGCGTCTCCTCCACTTTTGGCATCGCCCCATAACCGTGCTCTTTAAGCCCCACGATCGATGCATAGTGCGTGGTCTGAGCACTATGCACCCGATATGAGGCTGGTTTCTTCCAAGATCTCGCCACCTCGGTGTGGAGATCTGGAAAAAACGGGAGACCCCGACGCGGAGGTTGCACTCTAGAGGGCAGAAAACGTTCATCCAACTTGCTTTTAGGACGAACGTCCTGCTTCTCTGCTGGCCAGTCGATGTTTAATCTGGCAACAGCGCGAGACACAACCTCCACCAACTCCTCAAAAGCAGGCGAGTGGGATGGCGAGTCCTCACTCTCAACAGTATCGATGCTCTCCACATCCAGCTCCTCGGAACTGGACATATTGAGCATCGGTGCTCGACCCAGTGTGGAAGGAACCGCAGAGCGTGCTTCCAGACACTGAGAAAAAGCACTGGATCTGTCAGGTGAGGGCTGAGATAAGGCTGGGCCCGTCTCAAACCCCTCTGATAGATCCATTTGCGAGCCCCAGGATAGAGAACGCCGCTGTGCCTCGGCAGCAGCGGGACCCGAACCCTGGGGAACGCGAGCCTGAGCGCCCTCATCAAAGAGCGCCAGGCGGGAGCGGAGCGTCCGTAAAGGAAGCATCTCACAATGCTCACAGCCAGCACCCTCGAGTGCTGACCGTGCATGCTCCGCTCCCAAACAAGCAACACAAAGATTGTGTGTGTCCCCACTCGTGATGTAGCGAGGGCAGGGATGCACACACGATCTAAATTGCTTTTCCGCCATAATAGTGAATATATAGATATATATAAGTCACAAACAACACCAAATAAGACAGACAAGTCACACAAAGCGCTACTGAAGACACAGAAGCTAGCGTTGCTTTGTTTGAGCGTGCTTTATAGTTTCCTGGTCGTGACGTCACCCGCCTTTGACGTCTCGTCACTCCATTGGACGGATTTCACACGTGCTTCATGACGACATAACGCGTTGCGTTCCCACAGCGTCAATTTCTCGACGCAACGCGAGTTCCCTTGAAAGGGAACTCCATTTAGGACTACACCTTTTTCAACATCCAATGCCCTATATTACATGTCAGCATTTTATAACGTTTTTATATGGGAGAAAAATGACTTAATCTCTCATGTTGTGTTCTTAGCCTGATTTAATCTGCTTGCCTGTACAAGTATGTGTTATTAATACCTAATGTTAGCATACTGTCTTAATACATTATATTAAGCGTTTTCTTTACCACGAGGAAACATTCGATGTGAAACTTTACGCGTTTTGAGTTAATATTTTTTTGCTTGTCTGTACAAGGTATGCTATGTTTTATTAATAAGGTGAGTACTTCATTTGGTACTTCAATATCACTTTCTTAAGCCACTTAAAGCGTCTTATATGGTGAAGAACGCTTGATTACGGTGCCGTTGTCTGTTTTAGCAGGCCATACTATACTGGCATCTAGTGGTAGCAGGCATGTCACCGGATCCACAAATGCAGATCTTACTCGTTGCACGCACAAATTCTGATCTACATTAATACAAAAAAGTTTTGAATTCACAGCTATGCTTGCTACTGAACTTAGACTGTTTATGCTGCTCCCTGATAAAAGAAAATGTTTCTGCTGGTACCTGTTCAGAAAAATAAATAAATAAATAAATAAATTATAAATGTTAACTTGCTGTTGTTTGGAAGGTGGAAGGTGCCAAATCGAGGCTCTGGACTCTGAGCATAACTTGTTTTCCTATAACAAAATGTTAATGCCCTGGCAGTGGCAAATAGCTTTGTTTTTATATTCAATTTGATTATGTTAAAGGTGCTCTAAGCGATGTCATGCGTTTTAGGCCAAAACATTTTTTGTCACATACAGCAAATATCTCCTCTATCCGCTAGCTGCCTGTCCCCTGAACACACTGTAAAAAAAAATGCGGTCTCTGTAGTCGCCACAGGTTCCAAAAACAGCAATAAAAACAAACTGGTGCAGCCTGGACCACGAAACATAATAAACATGCTCCAGCCAATAACTGACAAAAATGATTTTAAATGCGCGTTCATGACTGTTTCAGGAAGCACGGAGGGGAGGGGGAGGAGGAGGAGGAGGGAGAGTCTAGCTAGCCTCTGTTTTGTTTGACAACACTTCGAACAAGAAGTTACTCCACCCAGGATCGCTTAGAGCACCTGTAATGTTTAAGATGAGATTTACAAGAAATATTTTAACTGCTATGTAAAGGTAATACTGCTGTAAAAAAGCACCTTATTTATGTTTGCAAACCAATTGTTATTGCACCTTTGTTCATATAGCAGTACTTTTAAAATAAAAGTGCGCAATACACACCTTTTGAATTCATTATTGAATTTTGCGCATAATGCGATTAATTAGTGCTGGGCAACGATTAAAATTTTTAATTACGATTAATCACATGATTTTTTTCTGTGAATAATCGTGATTAAAAATTTTAATTGTTGACCAGCACTAATTATAATATTATATTATTACATATAACATATTATATTATATTTGTCTTTAACTACTATGTACTTACAAAAATAGTACAATGTACTTACTGTGTTCATATTGTATAGCAAAACATTCTTGCTACTATTGAGGTTGGAAATGAGTAAGTTTAGGGACATGTTTGGTGGTATGAGTAGGTTTAAGGGTGGGTTAAGGGGTAAGGGAAGGCTCAATAGTGTAATTATACATAGATATAATTACAGAAATTAATTACAGCTGTAATTACATGTAGGTATTTTTTTTTTTTTTTTTTTTTTATATGTACAATTTAAAAACATGTATGTACACAATAAATGCATTGTATCAAATGGTTAATTTAAATGTTAAAGGCACCTAATGTAAAGTGGGACCAGTAATTCAAATTAGCATCTACAATTGTTTTGTTTTAGAAGAAAGGCCTGGTGCACCATCTTATTTGGAATTTAAATAATATAGAATTTTAAAAAGGTTTGACCTAATTATTGACACGGCCAAAGGATGAGAAAGTCCCATGTGGGTTTAATGTTTGGGAAATGTGTTGCATTTCTTTAGCATAATCATAAATCATGTTATTTAGTTATTCAATACTGTAGTGTTCCCTGGGGTCTTAATCCATTATAAATGTGGCGTCTTTTGTAAGGAAGCACCTTAAAATCTATACCAAACACATTTATAATTGGCAAATTAAAAAGCCACAAGATACACACTTAGAATACAATTAAACCTAAAATGCAGTTCAGGTTCAAGACAAACACTGTACTGTAACACTGCATTATATATAAATTACAAAAGATTCCATTTAAAAAAAAATAATAATAATAATAATAATAAATTAAAGGTAACTTTATGTAAAATATATTGCCCAGAAGCTGTTCTTAACAATATTGTCTATATTTGCTATTAAAAGAAGGTACCTGCCAACCCCTGGGTCTTGCTACTGTTACTGGATTGCTCTTTAATTTCTCTCATTATACCTATAACTCATTTCAGCAGACAGTAAAAGTTGTATTGTAAAATACATCATCTACACTGAGGTCATTGACGTCTTGATTACTGAGGAAGGAAACACAAAGACTTCTTGGTTTATAGAGCTATCAAATTAAATTTTATTGCCTAACACTATGATTTGTCATAATGTCCGGTGACATGAGACGTGTTACTTGTGTTTTATGAGCAAAAGGTGCATTCTTGTCAAAGCAGGAGGACTTCTTTCCTTTGCTTGGGAGGTTTCAGACAGAACTCGACCCATATTTTGAATTAGTTAATCTCTGCTGCATTCATTTTGAAGGCATCTACATTTTATAAATGAATTACAATTTTTTTTTTTTTTTTTTTTTTTTTTTTTTTTGGTGATGTGACATGTAACCAAGTATGGTGTCCCATACTCGGTTATTTGTGTCAAGTATGGTGTCCCATACTTGGATACTCCCATACTCAGAATTTGTGCCCGGGGAGCAGTTGGGGGTTCAGTGCCTTGCTCAAGGGTCTCACTTCAGTCGTGGTATTGAGGGTTTGAAGAGAGCGTTGTACATTCACTCTCCCCACCGATAATTCCTGCCGGCTTTGAGACTCAAACTCACAACCTTCAGGTTACAAGTCTGACTTTCTAACCATTAGGTCATGACTGCAAAATGATTTTTGTTTATAAAAAAGACTCAAAAGTGACCTGTCAATGCAATGCCCCAGAAACCAACCAGAACACCTTAGCAACCACCTAATTGTGCCCTAGCAACCATCCAAAACACCATAGCAACCCACTAACAATGTGCTAATAACCACTCGGTAACCCTTTAGTAACCACAGAGCAATGGTCTGGCAACCAACCACTACTACACCCTAGCATTGTGGTTCATTGAATTCTGCTCACTTTTTCCATTCTTTATTCACTCAGCTTCATTCATAAAAGTTCAGAGCTTTGTTATCAGTCTATCGGTCTATTAATCAGCTCACTGGCGGTGATTTCATTCTCACTATCTGTCGAACACTGTTAATTATTTTTGAACGTGCCTAAGAGTGTGCTGTGAAATGTGACTCTGCTGGAAGTGCTATTAAAATAATGAAGATGCCAAAGTTCAAGGTGATCCCATGTGACAGACAGCCAGATTAAACCACATGAGAAAGGAACAAGTAGAGCTTGCTAACAACTTAAGATGGGTCAATCATCTACTTTATCTGCCCATTTAGGCTGGTCTATGAGGACATCACTGTGACTTTCATGATGTCGAATGGACTGGCTGCATTCTTGTCTATACATTAATAGAGTTTAGTTTCAGTTATTTGTTATTTTAATTAAATTTGAAAATCAATTTTCACAATCCTATATATTTATAAAGAAATGGATGGATGAAATTCTTGAAATATTTTCAATTTCAGCTCTTGAAATACCTATAGTACCTATAGAGTGAATCACATGAAAACATGTCTGGGTTACATTACATCCCCCAAAAATATATGAAATATGATTTTATGTTATTTTGTGTTACTTTATTTTTGCATTGAAATATTTTTTCATTACATAATTTCCCCTCATCCTATCCTGCAGATTATAATTCTCCAGGTTTTATGATGTTTTGTTGTTGTTCTTTTTTTTTTTTTTTTTCCTAGAAATGCCCTTTTTTATATATAACGGTGGATCTCGTTACATTCTTATTACTATCACTGTAATTCATTATTTTTAATTTGTTTATTAATATTTATTTAAATACTTTTTTTCCCATAAATATTCAGCCTTTATTAGATCCCAAGCTTCTCAGGATTTATTAAAAATTGCTTTAATACAACATTAATATGCTTTATTTTGCTTTTGGGAAAAAAAAAAAAAAAAAATGTTTTTGTGTTTACTTTTGAAAATTATACTGTTGATATCTGTTGAAGATCTGTATTGGGGACCCAATGAGAACTTCTGAAATCCAAAATGTATGTTTTAATTTGTTTAAATTTCGATTTTAATTTTATTTAACTAAGTTTATTAACTTAGTCTGTGAAGTGTGGTTGGAAACGCCGAGACCAGACAACTTACGTGTGGAAAGTGACTGCTTATAAAGGGAGTGCTGGTGATTGGGTGCAGGTGCAGAGAGTCAGTAATTAGGTGATTGTGAACGGCTGGTGATGTGGTAGATCTTGTAACAGCATCTGAATTGGTAAAATTACAGCTGCATAAATAAAGTTGAGATTAATGTTTTTAAAATAAAATTTTGTTTAACCCTTTCGCACGTAAGATTAAAATATTCTGTCTGAGCCCCCAGCGTGAGTTTAAGGCAACCATTATTTAGAATGTATCACTTTATTGTTTCCATGGTGACGCGTCATCGCTTGTCACGTAAACACACCACAGCTCTGTATGACTGATGATCTGTTTTAATAAAATTTTTCCTTTTTTATTCAAAATATTCACAAATTTGTTAACTATAGCATGAAAGATATGATATTCCGATTGTCAAATATGTGCAAGTGGATGTGTTTTGCTGTTTAAACACCTTTATAGCGATCGCGTTAGTTGAGCCATATGCGCCATTTTAGTTTGTGCCGCACAGAGAATTGGATATGTTGGATTTACAACACGTGAATTCATCCACTTCTCCCAAAATATATGAAAGTAAGTGAGTCGGTGAACTGGGGAAGAATAGAGTAAGCTTTAAAGTTACTTACATAATGTGTATCTGATATGAATAAAACGTGTCATCTAATTATAATGGAAAGGATTGTTATTTCTGCTTCTATAGACATCATTGTGTATTTTACAAACTCTAAATATATTGTTTTGTTAGTACTCATGTGTATTTAAATGTCTGAAACCTAAAATAAACAGTATTTGGTTGAAAACACTGCATATATGTGATATATGAAAAGTGCTCTGCGCGTCCGTTTCTGGTTTAGTGCCAGCCAAAGCGCGCACGCACATTTGAATTTGGCAGTTGATCACGTGATGCGCTGAACGTTCTAATCACACCGGTGTGATCGTACGCGTCAAAGGGTTAATGCATGCTTGTATAAAATCAATACCACATTTGCAATCATGCTCATATTCATGGAAACAGCTCTCTTGCTCTTGTGATATTGCTAATGCTAAATTATATCAAATTATAATGTAGAAAAACAGGATCTCATTCAAGTGCTTTTTGCAGTCATATCTTGATTTTTGTGGGCATTTGTTTCAATTTTGGTGACATTTTTGGCATAACCCCTCAGCAAAAGAAACCAAATTATAAAAAAGTTATTGAATGCATTTGAAGCAGGAAGTTTTACATCCAATCACATTAACACTCAGAGGCCGGCTGGTTGCGCCGGTGATACCACCTTGCTTTTTTCTTATCAGTATGAAAGAGACTCATAATACTCTGTCAATTTTGCACATACAATTAAGAGTTATACACCATTTTAGTCTGTGAAATATCTTCTTTTATTTGTGAACACTCAAGAGTAAAAACAAAATGTCCAATGTGATAGTTCTCAGAAAATCAACTGTAACTTTGTGAATACTAATGACACAAAAATAAGACTTTTGTCTAAAAAAAACATTGAAATGACAGATTTTAAATCGTGTAAGTCAAATCATAAAAAAAAAAAAAATTGTTCTGTTCATATATTCTGAATGAAAAGAGACATATGGCAGACGTCAGCTCATTATCCGCTAATGCGGCCACACCCACAGAGCGAGCATTATTCAGACGCAAATTCTGGGGCAATAAATGTATACATCGTTGCAATAGTGTATTTATTATCTTCAAAAGTGTCTATCTGCATGTTATAGCTATGGTTATAACGATCTCTGGAAGCCTCTGTTAGTTCCTGGAATGTCACATGGTATGCCTGTTCTTCACTGAGACATTTGTGCACAGAGTGCCCTCTGGCTGCAAGTATGAATTGAAAACACAGTATCCAGCGCTCATAGTGATGACAATAAATATATTGAATAAATATTACTCCTCTGTATAGAAAATTGACATAAACATATGAGAATCCATCAACATATATCTCCAAATGTGCATGCTTTTAAGCTAAAAGCCCTGATGGATGTTGTTTTGTCAAAGGTAACGACTCCGTTTTATATAATATATAATCTCCGTTATATTCATAACTCCTGACACATAGGATATTAACAAATTACGGTCACTATAAGAGTGAAACAGAGGTCATAATGTGAAGCTTGAGATCTTTTTAATGATGTATAGTTTGTCAACTGCACAATAACAAAGTATATTAAAATAGAAAACCATTATTTGGTTAGAGACTTGAGACTTCTTTTAAAAACATTATAATAGTAATGTGTCCTATCTTTTGACTGGTAATGTAATTTAAACTATAATAGGCCTATACAAAATTTTCTTCACATGTGCAATAATATGTGCATGCATGAGAATCACAAAAATCATGTTTTTTTTGTCAAGAGTGGACATTATATTTACGTTAATACAGTTGATATGATCCTGTTATCAGAGTTTTTTTTTCACATAGCCTAGCTGACTGAAAGGGCTCATTATGCGGGTCATTATGTAGGTCTTTGTCTTCTCAGGTGTGAATCACAGCATTATTCATGAAGATCCATGCCTCCAGGCATTCTGTGTTTCTTGACAAAAAATGCCTTACAAAATTTAAATCAATATATTATTTTATATGAACGAGTAGGCAGGATAATTTTACATAATTTTGAAGCAAAAACTCTAGTCTACAACCTCCAATACCCAGAAGTCTCGTGAGCACATAATATTATTTTTGTGGCCTTATTTCAGTGACTTAAGTTTTTTTTGTTTTTTTTCAATAACCACACATAAACGTTACTCCTTCAAAAATACAAACATACATACATGTTGCTCATATATTATGGTAGCCAAGTTCGTGCTGAATAGTGTAATGACACTTTTTCCATTAATATTTTTATGAACAACTGAAAAAAAGCACAAATGTCAGTGCATGTCAAAACTTCTCCAGGGCCCCAAAAATCCTCAGACCCCAGAGGGTTAATGATGCTAACAAATAAATCAGGCAGTGCATCAGCAATTTAGTGATATCCCCACAGTTGTGGTCTTGGCCAGTTTTGAGAATCCTGAGTCCTCTAAGTCTGAGACTGAGACAAGACAAAAATCTTCAAAAAATGGTCTTGAGACCAGTCTCAAGTCTAAGACTAACATTAATTATATTGAATATTGGTGAACCAGTTGACTCTGGAATGAGGCCGATAAGATTCAGTCTTCACAATGATTTGGGTCCAAAGTTGACATGACGTTGTTACATCAAGGTAATAGAGGAGACATGAAGATATGCATTTTACAGCATTCTTAGGACTGGCAGTAGTTGCCATGAAGTTTATGGCTTTATAGCATGTTTTCTCTTCAATTAAAACCTGCTATCTAACATGCTATAAACACCAGAGAAAAATAAAGTTTAGAACATTGAGAAATATTTAACTGAAAAAGACAGCAGAGTCCACGTCCCCTCTCTGACATATACTGCTGCTTCATTGCTCATGTGAACTTGTGACAAAAAAAAAAAAAAAAAGTCAGATGCTTAATAGGCATGCTACCAATGCATACATCTTTAAAAGTGTAGTATAAGGACCACATGCAAAATAATTCTTATTGGTATACTGCAGAAATGAAAGAGCATGAAGCGTATTAACTCAAGCCACTGGATTTAATACAAAATTCCATCCACATTGACCCTTTAAATACATTTCAATAATAAATGGACATTAGTGCGACCACAATTGTTTTTCACACACACACTCCTGCTGAGGAAACTTTACATAATATATTGTGATCATTCGCTTCCTGTTATCTCTGCACTGATTGGAGGGCAATTAAAAGTATAAATCAAATATTGATCATTATCAAATATTGCTGGGATTGATATGACAACATGAAGAGAACATTTTGTCTGCGCACAAATAATCTTTTTGATCAAAGTGTCTATAGCAAGTGCATGCTTCAAAAAAAAAAAATCTATGTAAAACTACATTCTGTTTTGCCAGTTTAATATATTCAGGCAATTAAAGGGTTAGTTCACCTAAAATTTGAAAATTCTGTCATTAATTAGGGGAGCACGGCGCACAAACTAACGTGGGGTTAGTTGTAACACGCACGGTTTAAATACTTCCACACACGCTAGCATGAAGAAACTTAACATATTTACTAGTTGCCATATCGACAATATATAGAGAAAAAAATGCGGCATAATTCAAAAATCTTTGGAAGATATCACTGAACATTAATTTAACAATAGCAAAACATTAGCAAAAGTAAGTTTCTTACTTAAGCTATTTTTTCCATCTATATGTTTTTGTTTTTATTTAAAATTAGACAAATCTGATATTATTTTAATCTCCAATCTCTTGTTTAGCAGTTTGGGTAGTTTCTTTAATGCTTCACTAACTATCAGAAGACACTAACCAGGTTTAAAGTCCAGTTGCGCAGATAGGGTTCGTTGTAACACTGCGTTACAATGTGCCCCACTATTAGAACTATGCTATTCTATACAGCTACGATACAACTGGCATAATCAAGTTAATGATATATAATGAATTTCTGTTGATAAACTATGGGAAAAAATGGTGAATAAAGACTGAGATGAAGAACCTGAACATTCAGAAAATATTATTTCAAGAAATGTTCAGCATTTGTACTGTCTCGTCTATTTATCTCGTTTTCTGTGAGAGCTGTGAGTGGAGTGTTTTGTTCAGCTCTGTGTTTTTCTGAATGTCTGGATATGTTACTTCATCTGTTGGCCTGTATTGTTTTGACCAGTGCTGTATAGCTGTGTTTTGGAGAGTGTTCATTGTCAAACTACAAAATTATTTAAATTAGAATTTCTAAAAAATGCTATTATTTTATATGAAAAAATAATAATTATTGTCTTTTATTGACAAAATACTTCAGTTTGTGATGTATATTTTTTAAATTAAGTCAGATAAAAATTTTAGCTGTCATATGGTCATGTTACAACGTGCCCCATCACGTTACAACGTGCCCCACCTATGGGGCATGTTGTCACATTTCACTTCCCTTCTTTCGGGGTAAATAAAGAAAAAAAAGTATACACTGTATTAATGAAACAAAGCCACATATTTGTACCAGACATGTGTGAAATTAATGTGGAACAAAATAAATTCCCAGAACCCTAAGTAGATTTACACAAACTGAGAAAGTCAAAAAGCGTTATGTTGTGCCCCGCTCTCCCCTACTCACCCTCATGTCCTTCCAAACCCATAAGACTTTCGTTTATTTTCAGAATGCAAATAAAATATTTTTGATGACATCTGAGAGCTTTCTGTCCCTCCATAGACAGCTACATAACTACCACTGTGACACTTCAGAAAGTGATCATAAAAGTAATCCATGTGAATTGAGTGGTTTACTCCAAATTTGAGTGGTTTACTCCAAACTTTATATAATTAACAGATTTAATTTAGGCTTTTATTCACATATAAACATTGATCAGCAAACATAAACAGAAGCTCAACCGAAACTGCTTGACCTGCAAGAATAAACCTCTTCCAGAAGCTCTTCCAATGTGCTGTGTAACACAAGAAAACGAACCTCATTGGTTCTCGCACACATTAAGCAAACATGCTTGGGCTTCCGTTTACCACAACTGATGTGTGAGTTGATGAATGTTTATGTGAATATAAGACTAAACCATTCAATTCATATGGATTAGTTTTACAATCTCTTTATGAACTTTTTGAAGGTTCAAAGTGGTAGTTAAGTAGCTGTCTATGGAGGGACAGAAAGCTCTCAGATTTCATCAAAAAGATCTTCATTTGTGTTCTGAAGATGAATGAAAGTCTTATGGGTTTGGAATGACATGAGAGTGAGTAATTAATGACAGAATTTACAGTTTTGGGTGAACTATCCCTTTAAGCCATTTAGATGATGATTTCCATGAAAAGTGTAACATTGTGGCTATATTTCTCAAATTTACAAAGTTATTTGTACTATTGTATGTCTATAAGCATACTTAAAGCAAAAATGTAAATGTAGCTCATGAGGATTTTGTTTTGTTTTGAGTTTTTGTTGTTGTTGTTGTTGTTTTTTTGTGTTTGACAGCCTGTTGTTACAATTTTCTTTTAAGAGCATAATATGTAAAACATTTCCAGATGTTCCAAAATTTCAAGGAAGAAAGGAAGTCCTATCAGTCTGGACAGATATTAATGACCAAATGCTTTTATTTTTTAGAACTGTATTTTTTGGGTGACTCAAAATCTTGAAACCAGTTTTTAGCAACCAGCACCTGCAGAACACGTAAAAGGCATTCACACATATATTATACTGCCATCATTACAGCTCCAGGAGGACACCAACATCTGCATTCTTATCTTTAACGTTATGGCTTTATAGATCTACCTGATCTACACTGTAATCATGTTCGCATGCCAGATCATAAATGATCAAGATATTTCTTAAGACTCTAATTGCAGATGATGTTAAGATGAATGTTTTTTTATAAATATATATACCTCCAGTGACCCTTCAATGAGCTTTCAATAGTTTCCAGGAGTTCTATCAGCTTTTAATCACAGCCAGTGTAAATTTTGCTAATCGTGTTTATTTAGTGAATCATCTACTTGTGAAGATAAGAGAAACATGTTTTATGCATGTACAATAAAGCAAATTTGCATTATCTAAAGTGTTTGTTAATACTGGTGATGTAGTTTGTAAAATATATAAATCAATATATACAATATATAAATCAAATGTGTATATATATATATATATATATTAGAATGACGGGAATGCTAAATTGACCAATAAGCATCTAAGACTGGAACTATCTATTACAATTCAGTTTTGAGTAGGCTTTCACAGTGCACATGCTTTAAAAATATCTAGTTGTTTTTCAGGATTATATATTGTGCATTCAAAGTCATCTGTTAGACCTTTGGCCTTCAAAAGACTGTGATCAATAAAATCAATAATGTTTGTTGTTCAAACAGTGATGCAAATAATATCAGACAGAGAAGTCATTGTTCAACGGAATCCTCCAATCAAGGTACAGATGAGATTACCAATTGCAAAAATGCTTCTAATGTGACCAGTGCTTTTACATTCTTACATTTAAAATGCAATCCACCAGATTTAAATAATTGCAATATATGACTTATACCTATTAATCCTGAGGTTTGCGTATTATTTCACTGTAGTTTCTTGACAACTTGTTTTGTTCTGTGAAAAGTAGAAAGGCTGTTCAGAGGACTTGGATAACTGACAGATTACTGATGACAGATTATTGACAACTGTGAGCATCTTAAAATTAAATCACTAGTGACACTGCATACATAATTATATGTATGCAGTAGCAGCAAAAACACCTGGATATCTAGCTATTGTATTATAATATTGTATACTGTATTTTATATTATAAAGTATTCATTTTATAAATGTAATAAGCTAATATGTAATAAACTGGAATGCACATCTGCAACAATTGCATATTAATATCTTTGCAGAGGTCAACTGATCATTAGTCCATCAATACACACTTTGCATAAAATTATTCTTCCTTAAATAGTCTATGTTTGAGGTGACAGGAACGCCTCATCAATAATGCAAATGTCCCTTTAGCCAGTCAGAAGAAATTAGGGGCCACCTTTAGGCTGTGACAATCAATATACCGTCTTTACTCAAGGCCCTGAAAACAAAGAGGGCTGACTTATTGAAATAGGGTGTGGTGGAATGTTAACCTAAATAAAGAGTTCTTAACAATTTTTGCACACATATCTTTGATATGTAAAATAATACAGCATGTAAAGTAATTATCATAGATCGTTAATAAATCCCAACACACAAAATGATCAAAAAACACTACTTCTGCAAATACAAATGTACAAACAGTCTTAATAAAAAAAAAAAAAAAAATACAGACACTCAGACACATAAATAATATTTTAATAATTACAGCTGTAGATATTATTAATTTAATTAAATGATTTGCTCAGTATGTTTTTTTGTGTTTGTTTTAACAGTTGAGATACAGTATGTACGGCAAGCTTGTGTTTCTTTAACAGCGTAACTTTTTCTTGTGTGGTCATAAGATGATATGTTTTGATCTTGACATAATCTGTAAATTGTAAGACTGTAAAATCTAAAAGAAAGCCAATCTGTTCTGTTATTTTGTCTCCACCTTGATCCATACACCTCTTTTAGTGGTGATATCTAAAATTCACTGCTGAAATCTCTGAAATCATTGAAATTGACAATAATTAGCATCAGTGTGAGGCTGTCTGCCTGCCTGCTCTGCCAATAACATACAATGCAACAGCGTCAGAGAGACAGACATGCTATTGGCTAATGCAGTCCTTTTTGCATTCTCTAATCTGTAGCTTGTGACCTCTGGTTCAGAAATTAACATTCTGAAACGAAGCATTGATGAGATAAAATAATGATTCAAAGCACGTCTGTAGAAGCACTGAGAGTGTCTACAGTTGCATAAACTTTGGAATAAAACAAAGTATTTTGTGTATAGACAATAATGTGTTAAAGTGTTTAAAGGGACAGTATCCATTTACTTGAGGAGTTTGCCCAAACATTTCCTAATATGAATAACAACTTTGAATAAGACATAAGCCACATGTACTTTATTTTACTTTTATTGTTTTATTGAAAAGGACCCTTTAAACATATCTATGAAAGGAAGTAGTAAGTGTTTGGAATAATATGAAGGTTGATAACAGAATCAGGGTTGACAGAATCAAGGTTGATGACAAATAAATTGTAATTTAGTTTGGGCGCTTTAAAGGAAAATTTAACTCAAAATAAAATTTCTTATTTGATTTATTAAGCTGACAGCTGTTTATCAAGAAAGCCTCTCTGGCATTATACAAAAAGGGAATTATTCAATTCATCAAATGTTTAATACTTTCTTTGATCATCATCAAGACTGATGATCTTCAATTCAGATCTAGCATGCATAAAAATTATGTAGGAAATTAGCGGAACACATATAGTCCTAAAAGTAAATGCCCAATGCAGCATGGCACATTTTGACATGGAACATATGGTTTCCAGTTGCACTGTCACTGTACTCAATATGAGCTTGACACTTATAAATCAACCTGCACCGAAACACAACCATAACTCCAGTCACATACTGACTTTATTAAGGGAAAAACAGCCAATATTACATGGCAGTTTACTAAAGATGGTATGAATAAGCACCTCAGACATCATGACATTGATGTGAATTAACTGACTTACACTACTTTTCTTTGCATAAATAATAATAATAATAATAATAATGATAATGATAATAAAAAAATACCAAAAACATTCAAATGAATTCAAAATTTGAGATATTAATAAACGATGAGTAAAAATCACCAACATATAATGTATTTTATGGCTCAGGAATTTATGAACTAACTCTGAGATCAAGTCCAGTTGGATCCTTTTCTGTGGTCACAGTCTATTTAATTCCTTGACACTTAAGTTGTTACTGACAACACTGAAAACATTGTCACCTATGTGATATTGGCCAGACCTCATGAACACACAGTATTACAGGAAAGCCTGCCTCTGTCATGTTTTGGATAAAAAGGGTGTGTAGTGGCCTGCCAAACTGTGTTGTAATGGTTGTCATTGCTATTTGCAGTCAGTGACAGCGCTGACCAATGTTAAAAACACATTTTCAAGGCTGTAGTGTTTATTCTGTACCTCCCATACTTAATATTTAAAGATTTATTGTTTGATTATTATTGAGTGAGAGAGAGAGAGAGAGAGAGAGAGAGAGAGAGAGAGAGAGAGAGAGAGAGCAAGTACTACTAACTTGATGGTGATGATAGATAAATGTTTTGTCCTGTGATCTACTTCCAAATCTCAAGCAAAAAATTAATTTTGGACAAGATAAAAGATCCCAAAGTCAATATCACTGTGTAACTGTTCTTACTGAAACAATTCATTTAAATCATATTGTGTATTGTTGGACATTAATGCCCCTTGCTGGTACAGATATAATACTACAAGTCTGACGCTGATAAATGTATATAATATACTGTTCAGCCTCGCTTTGTATGACATATGACAGATTTGCCATATTTGCTGTTTGTCAAATGCAACCAAGACATTTATAAGGAGTGAGCCAGGGAAATACAGGATCAAGTGTTTGTGGCCATTAAAATGATTGATGAAATCATCTTTATGGGAGACGCATTATACAAGCTTGATTGAGACAACAAAATATGTACCCGTCCAGTACAGTTATAGATGTGGCTTGTCTCCCAACAAGAGTGATTCATTAACGCTTCCATTAGTATGCGTGATTATGCTAATCATGCAGTAATTAAGTACCAGTTCTTCGGAGACTGGTTTTTAGCCTTTAATTTCCCTTGAATGTAGTAATTAGTTATGCTTTACTTTGCCGATTATTTTCAGGCCCTCTGAAATATTGGCCAGATGTGTTTTCAGTATCACAGTTCTGCTCTCTTGCTTGTCTCTTGGCTTGTATTAAACAAGTCCTTTATTCACAGTCATTTACAACCTGAAATTTAATCAACCAAAAACAACAACAACTGGCTACCTATGAATCACATAAACATCTGAGGTGAATGCCTGCAGTAATATTTCTACATTAGACTTTACATAACACTTAGTTATAGGCACAAAAAGTGCACATGCATCTATTTCATCTATTGGTTTTCTTATTATTTGTGAGTGATTTATCATTTGTAAAAATACAACGTTTTTAACATTTCTAAAGGCAGTACTTATGTCTCTCTCTTAAACCCTCTAGCGCAGGGGTGTCCAATCCTGCTCCTGGAAGGCTACTGTCCTGCAGAGTTTCACTACAACCCTAATTAAACACACCTGAACCATCTAATCAACGTTTTCAGGATTACTAGAAACTTCGACGCAGGTGTGTTGAGGCAAGCTGGAGCCAACCTTTGCAGGACAGTGGCCCTCCAGGACTGCGTTTGTACACCCCTGCTCTAGCGCAACAAACATATGTTTTAGACTTTTGTCTTAATATGTTTTAGACACAACTGTGTACTCTAGATTTTTTTTTTTTTTTTGAAAACAAGTGAGTCGAAATTATTTTTGGTTATATTTTATTCTATAATGTCTTTGTTACAATGTAATTATACAATTAAGCACTGGGTAATATTAATTAACAAGACGACATTAAAACTGGAGACAAATAAAATTTGTCTTTTCTTCGTAAAAAAAAAAAAAAAAAAGAAAGACAATTTTCTACCAAAGATATGTGACGGACACAAAGTACTAATAATGGCCACCCCATGGACAAACATTAGATACAGTTAGAGGGTTACAGAAAGAAGCTGAACAGCTGGAAAAAATGTGTAGCCTTTACGGTATGAGAGTGAATTTGAGTAAAACAAAAGTTATGGTTTTTAGAAGAGGGGGCTCTTTAAATAAGGATGAAAAATGGTATTTCGCTGGTCAACAGACTGAAGTGGTTAATTGTTACAAATATTTGGGTATGTGGTTTACACCCAAACTGTCATGGTGGAAAGCCCGACAACACTAAGCAAGCCAAGGTCAGAAGGCAATGCTTTCTTTACTAAGATTTGTTCATAAGCATAAAATTAGATGTAACCAAGCCTTTTATTTATTTGACCACATGGTAGCACCCATATTATATTATGGAGCTGAAATATGGGGCTTTGAACCAGTAGAGTGTATTGAAAATCCTTTTGTAAAAAACTCTTCAATATCAGCACAAGTGTGAGCAATGTAGCTGTCTTGGGAGATCTGGGTAGATTTGTATTGTCCATTACTTATATGAAAATATGTATCGTGTATTGGATAAAATTAGTGTCTATGTCTAATCATCGTTATCCAAGAAAATGTTGTAATATGCTTTTTCATTTAGATGAAGTAGGTAGAAAAACATGGGTCTCCTGCATTAGAGTTGTGGGTCCCACTTTATATTAAGTGGCCTTAACTACTATGTACTTACATCAACTAAGTACAATGTACTTATTGGGTTCATACTGAATTGCAAACCACTTTTGCTGCTATTGAGGCGGGGTACGGGTAAGGTTAGGGAAAGCTTTGGTGGTATGGGTAGATTTAAGGGTAGGGGTAAGGTATAAGGGAAGGGTCAACAGTGTAATTATAAATGTAATTACAGAAATTAATTACAGATGTAATTACATGCAGGTGTTTTTAAAATATAAGTACAATGTAAAAACATGTATGTACACAATAAGTGCATTGTATCAAATGATTAATTTAAATGTAAGTACACAGTAGTTAAGGCCACTTAATATAAAGTGTGTCCGAGTTTTGTTGTATTTCTACGGTTTTTCTAGTGTCTGGGAGGCTCAAAGTGTAGGTGGTATAAGAACATTTACATATATTTTAAATCAGCGATTGAGAGAAAGATCACATGATGCATGGTACACATCAGTTCTAGAAAATAAGAAATTGAGTACATATTCACAGTGCAAGTCATTGATGCTACAAGAGAGCTACATTGCATCTGTGTATAATACACAGCCGGTATGATCATTGTTATTGTTTAGATGCTCAGGTCATTTTTTGGCTATAGAAACAGGCAGATGGAGTAACACACCTGTGGCAGAGAGAATTTGCAATTACTGTAAGTTAACTTCAAATTCTTCGGTGATAGAAGATGAGAAACATTTCCTGTATGATTGTTCTTTGTATGTGGAAGTGCGTAAGAAATATTTGGGTGATCTTGCTCTTGTTGGTGATGTTTGTATTGATGTGTCACATGTATGTAATTCTGAGTATGCATGGAGATTGGCATTGTATATATATATATATCATGGAATGAAGAAAACTGTATCTGTTATGTCATTGTGATTCTGTGGAACTATAGGCTGAGAGGCCATGTATTCCTGAAATAAACTTGAAACCAAACCATGGACAAGCTGAACAAATTAAATGTAAATGTACATTGGAGTAGCTAAGAAATAACATTGAAACAAGAGGGGAAAAAAGACATTGAATTCCCATCATAGTGAAAAACACTACAGTTACACACAGTAATCACTCTACAGAGTCCACTGACTTTGGCTTTGTGCAATCAAACTCATATCATACAAGTGAGATCCTACAAGACAGAGTTCAAAATAAACTTGATCCATCGTTTAGTACCCATGGGAAAGAACAAGATATAGAGAGTGAGTGCTTTGAACAGCGTCCAACTCCTTGAAACTCTGGACCATTACATTTCAATGATCCCTGGTGCCACCCCATTACATAAAAAGAGTATTTTCTCATCTGCCTGGTTGTTCTATGTGCTACAGAACATTCTAGATGAGTCCCAACAGAATTCTACTTAATATGTTGATCTAATGAATTCCCTTAGATTTATATAAAAACATTACCAATGCAGTATTTTATTTTTATTATTATTTCCAATAGTGTATTGCTATTGTATTGTATTGTAGTTTAGTGTACAGGTAGGTCTGAAAAAGTTTATACCTCCTTATACTTATAGTTTGGCTTATGCTGCATTCAGTTCAACTTCCATTCAATTCAATTCAATTCATAAAGTTCCACAATTTCCAACTTAGAAAATTTACTTTGCCACTTGAAGTCAACCATCCAACTTGGAAACACAACTTGGGTTGTTGTAACATACAATGTCACACAAGGATGGTGGAACCAAGGGACATGTGGCATCATCTTTTACAGCATGGGTGCTCACTTTTTGACAGCTGTACATCTCCAGTGCTACTGATAATGTTGTCATTTTTGTTTCTCCACAGTATGTCATGAGCATCATGCAATGGAACTTCTTTGTCCAAAGTTGTAGATATAAAATGGGAATATCACACATCTGACTTTGGATGGGACACAACATTTGGGCTGGAGCTGGAGCTTGAATAACAGCCAATCCTATCCATCTAATTTTATGGGTAGTTAAAAGTTTGGATTATGGTTGGAATTTGAGATGGGGTTAGAACTATGTTTGTTTGACAAGAATGTTGTTCCTGGACCATCAAAAGATCTTGATCCAGAAACACATCCTACATGGCAAAATCACGGTCACCATTTATTCTCTGTATAGACTTCCAGATTCTATGTACCTTCATCTTTCAAATTCACTGTAGGTAAAATATTATTCTGTTGGATCTGTCATGGTACCACATTCCCACAGAAGTCTCTTGAAACATCAACAAAAAATGTATCTCCACCCAAGAGCTTCTAAGAGAGCACCTAACATGGCAGGATGTAAAAGTGGCAGCAGCTGCGCAAATACACGTGCTACGGGTCACAATAACAGAGTGTATTCACCTAACAGGCCCTGTCTGAGGAACTTGGCAGGTTAGTCTCTAGCCTCCATGACCCCACAGGCTGTCAGAGTGAATGGGCCGACCAAGGGATAAAACCGCTTTTCTCCTGCTGGCCGCCCCAGCTGGGGCTCTCACCTTATGATATTTATTAGCAGAAAGATGGTGAGTAAGTTTGCCAAGAAATTTGAGGTCTTAGGGACTGTACTTTTCAAAAGACTGTGGCAAGGTCAAAAATGAGGCTGTTTCCTCTGAGGCTGTTTACTCTCTGAGTCAGGGAGAGAAATGAAGGTTCGTGTGGCTAATTCAACTGAAAGGCACTAGTTACTGAATTAGAAATTTTCTTTTTTTTCTTTTTTTTTTCATCATGTTTTTCAACTGTTTTTGTAGCTGGTGCATGTCATATTCACCCACTTATTTTGAGTGAGAAGTGTTAATATAAATTCTAAATGCTCTTTGAAGAGAAACCATAATATCAAATGGAAAATCTTTGTAAGTTTTATTTTCCAATTAGCAGTCCTTGTTAAGGCAAGCATCCCTATTACTACTGCTCATACAGTACTGGTTCTGGTGGATACAATTCTGCCCTACTTTTTTCTTAAAAAAAAAAAAAAAAAAAAAAAAATACTATTGCATTACCAAATTAAAACTGGTTGCAGGCAGCATTTCATTGTTACGTGTTTATGTCTTTTATTTGTGTGTTTTATGTATGTTTTTTTTATTTTATTTTATTTATTTTTTTAAATCTGACATGTAGCTCCTGCACTGGTTATGAAACAGACACAAATGATACCTCCAATTGTCATATGTTCTCCATGTTTGTCCCTGGACTTTTGTGTTACTTCCTGTTTCTGTACCATGTTTGTAGTCCCTTGTAGTTTTTCATGTTGATTAGTCTTGATTGTTTCCAGGTGTGTCTTGTTAGCTTGTTACCCCTTGTGTATATATAGCCCTTGTGTTTCCTTTGTTCCTTGTCATTTGTAGTGATGGGAGAAACTAAAGCTTTGAATTAATTAAACTAATTGCTTCGCAAAATGATTCACTGTTTCGAAGCATTTGAAATACCACATGCTGGTGACCCCTGCTGGCCAGAACAGTGTAAATGCAATAAAAACTCAGGCCAAACATGCACGGAAAAAAGCTGTTACAAACCCATTGCAAAGGTTTTATTGAAAGTAAAATCTATCAAATTAACTAATCATCTAATAAGATTAAATATCAAGTGTCTGTATGATATGTGTTTTGTTTGTTCCATGGATGGCTCAGCTAAAGTGACGTGAAGGCCAAGTATGGTAACCTGAGAATTTGAGAATTTGTCCAATGAGAATACTGAGAATTTGTCCAATGCATTTAACCCATTCTCTGTGTTTCTCTATGCTCTGTGTATGTCCCTGGACTTTTGTGTTACTTCCTGTTTCTGTGCCATGTTTGTAGTCCTATCTAGTTTTTCATGTTGATTTGTCTTGATTGTTCCCAGGTGTTAGTGTTGTCACGATACCAAAATGATGACTTTGATACAATACCTGACTAAAATACCTTGATACAGATACTGAGTCGATATACCACGGCCAAAAACAAAAAAAACATAAAACGGTAAAAGTAATTTGAATAACATGACAAAACTTAAAATTCATTTTTTATAATAATAATAAATAAAAAAATCACTCGTGCAATCACTTGTAACCATTCCCTTGCCTTTATTTATTTATTTTAAAATAATTACATGCCACAGTGTGAACGTTCTTACAGAGATGGTGGATGGCTAACATTCTGAACAGGTTGGGATAGGGATGGGAGACATGACCAAAATCTTATTTCGTTATGAGAATTTGTTTTTTTAATGGAATTTTATAATCACAACATAGTTATTTAATTTTACTTTTATCTGTTACTAAAGCAAAGATGCAATCAAACAATGACACATTGTATATAAACAAGATACAAATGAAATAAACAGTGCTTTACATTTCTCAGGTAGGCTACAGTAGGTCTATTTAATAGTAGCATTCAAGTAAGATATTAAATAATCTAATGTAAAAAAAAAAAAAAAAACTGCATAGACTTCACTCTATAAATTAATTATTTACTGATTATTTACTGATATATATATATATATATATATATATATATATATATATATATATATATATATATATATATATATATATATATATATAAAAGTTATTCAGTCAAACATTTGGTATTTTTTCTTTTGTTTGATTAACATTAATCACACAGACAGCAGCTGGTTTATTAGGCTACTGTCACTTTAAGACCTTCACAGACCCAATACACTGCAACACATCTGATTATCTTCTAAACTATTTTGTTAACATGGCCAACTCAGTCGACTGTGTTTAAGTGAATACTTGCCAGGATGTGCATTTTGAACCATTCAAGGGCAGAAATCCACGAAAGAGACCTAAAGCGGCGATCTCATACTGTCTTTATGCGGCTTTTGGTGCTCGGCTGCATGCACAGGGTATCGAGATACCTTTCTAGTACCGGTATATCATGCAACACTAACAGGTATGTCTTGTTAGCTCCTTACCCCCTGTGTATATAGTATATAGCCCTTGTGTTTCCTTTGTTCCTTGTCAGTCATTGTTTGCTGTTTGTGTCTTGTGGATACCTGTTCTCCGAGGTCCCCATGTTCCTGACTATTGATTTATTTGGATTACATTTAAACCTCTGCACTTATGGCGCTTTTCTGCTAAATGGTACGACTTGGCACAGCACGGCTCGGCTCTCTTTACTTTTGGTTTGCTTTTCCACTGCATTTTAGTACCGTTTCAAAGTGGGTGGGATTATACTGATCATTATAGTTGCACCGCCTGTACTGCCGTGGATCCCCTCCTCGGCTACCAATGAGAGGAACGTCTGCACCTCATCTACTAACTATGATGCAGCCATTTCTTTATTCAAGTTGCGTTCGATGATCATTTAAAGCAAGTTGTTTAAAAAAGTTGTGCGAACAAATGATACTGCGATGGCTGTTACTGACTATTTAAATCTAGCAGGTTTGGTGTCTCCTGTTTCAGATACAATGAAACACGTGACACCAAACACGTCACCTTTTAGTATCGGTATGGCTCGCTTGAAACCTCAATCAAGGTGGTAATATTTAAGTGAGCCGTACTGTGTCATACCATAGCCTACACTGGAAAAGCATTCTTGTTTTTGCATTACTTGCTCCTTGCATGACACCAGTTTTGTGACTTGCTAGGAAGAGGTGCTATTTTAAATGAATTCAGACATATGCTTTACATGAAATAACACATGGATAAAAACAATAACAACATCATCACCTACATTGAGGAAGGGAACCCAGCTAAATAGGGAATAGAGTATCATGGACACTTGGGGGTAAGCAGAAACACACTCCAAAACTGCTCCAAAAATGCTAGCAACCACATAGTAACATTCTGGTAACCACTAACAATATTTAGTATCCTGGCATGATTTACACAGACAAGCTCTTCTCTCTTTCTCTCTCTCTGTCTTGTTGAAGAGTATGCTCTACTAAGACGTGGTAAAAGGAATAGTTCAACATCACTGGACAGACAGTTGTCTTAATGTGAAGTAGCCCACTGTGACCTTTATATCCAATCATATCATCTTCAGTCAGGAATGTTTTAAGTTAGAGTGCCCATCTCACCATATGAGGTTAGACAGACACAAACGTGTGAAGAGAGATACACACAATGATGTTTGACTGTTCTTTTGATGAAGCATCAGATCTGCCTCCCACTGTAACTCATGTCTGAGCAAGACAATCATCATTTTGGCATGCCTGTCAGATCCCGCTGACACTGAGGGAGATAGATCTGGCTCAACCAAACAGGAAATATGTTCCACAAAGCTGGTGGGTACCAAATGATGAGAAAGAGGAAAGTGACAGCAGAAAAGCACAAAGATACAGTATTACTGTCTCTTTTTTGTTCCTATGCACTTGCTTGTTTAGAATAAATAGACAGAATGGCGTAGGTTTTTGTTTACCTGCACTGTGCAATAAGCAAAAGGTTTCATTTGGCACATAATAACAGTGGCTCTCAGTGTGTTGTGGTGGGTCACAGACTTGAGTTGTGGACAGCAAGGAAAAAGAATAATAAATGCAGCTAAATGTGGCAACTAATATAAATACATAATGCATAATTATACACCAAAATAAAAAAGGCTTATCACTAAAAAAAAAAAAAAAAAAAAAAAAAAAAAAAAGTGTATACACTTATAAGTGTATATAAGTGTATATCACCAATAAAAACAATTTTATTTGAATCAAAATTTTAACTAATTGAATGTTGCTTGTTCCACAACTAGCCCTATTTTAACCATGTTCATACTTTTTATCTGAATAAATTGAATTTTTTTTAAAATGAACAGATTTATGCTGATTCTAAACCATTTGAATAAATGCATTTTTTTTAAAAAAATATGGTTATTTAAATAATATAGCTGCAAGTAGTGGGCACAATTTATATTAACCCCTTACTGCACACTCCCCATTTTGGCAAGTGGGGCATAAATGACATATCCAAAATAAAAAGGTTACTGCTGATAAGTCATTCTGAAAATACACATAACCAACATATATTTAGAAAGCCAACACTTGAGAGTTTACAGTTCAAGGCTCAGAAATATTCAGACTGTCATTAATATGGAGATATTAAAATAAAATAAATAAATAAATAAATAAATAAATAAATAAATAAATAAAATATTTTTAAATTAATAAAATATGTTTTTTAAATACTATGTACTTACATTAACAAATATATTATTATATAAATTATAAATGGTATAATGTATTATTTTAGCTGCTATTGAGGTGGTATATGGCAGGTAAGGTTAGGGACAGGTTGTGGTAAGGTTCAAGGGATGGTTTAAGGTGTACGGGAATGCTCTACAGTGTAATTATAGATGTAATTACATGCAGGGGTCAGGAAAGTGTGTGTAGTTTAAATCCCAAGGATGTTGTGTAAAGCAAAAAGAATGATAAATATAGCTGCAAGCAGCAATTACGGGGCCAAGCACAAAAAACGGAACAATAAGCCAGGCAACATGGCTGTGAGCATCAGACCAACTGCAACAGTGAGCAATTAAAGACCCATTAAGATCATTTTAGGCAAAAGAGCTGAAAAATGAGGATTTACTGGTTCATCACTTTCAACCAATGGGTGGCGCTGTGACCAAATTAATATGGTATGGTCAAAGTAAGGTGACGGTGACAGCTTCACAAGTCGGTTTTGCATCATGCCTCAAATTCGTTGCTCAAGTATACAAAAACGGTTTGACGTGTCAACTTGAAATCCATAACTTTTTGTCAACATGGTCTGAAGATGATACAGTTCGATTTTGGTGAAAATCGGAGCAACGGTCTAGGAGGAGTTCAAAAAATATGGCCGACAGGAAGTTCAGCCGACTATGGCAAATTTGATATCTATGTTCTCAGCATGTTCCAAGGAATTACAATCGGTTAATATATGTAGCGACTGGACCAATCAGCCACACAATTATTCATTGTATTTAATGAATTACCCATAAACTCACTCTCACTATCAAAGTTCTCTGAACTCATCCCCCTAAAACTGCAACCAGCATCCCAAGTGTAGCTAGCACACAGGCACAACTAGGTGTCCTGTTACAGTTATATGGTACTTTTATGATCCAGAAGAATGCTGTAGAGACTAGTGACTCATCCTTCCTGAGAAGGACAAATAAACTCTCTTAATCCTATGTATTCTCTATATAACCACTTGAGAAATGTATAAACATGTATCCAATTTTCCCATCTCATGACTTTCCTTTTATAGGCTTTATTCTATGTATTAATTCTCTCTTTTGAACTATGTTGGTATTAATGTTCCATAGTTGCAAATGTATAGTTAACTGAGATCACATTGGCAGCATGCTTGGTATCTACGGACTCCAACTTTCATTTCCTATTTGGTAATTTATGTCACATGTTACTAACTCTGTGACACATTAGTATTATAAGAATCTAGAGGGTTCTTCTCTCAAACATCCAATCCAGTGTCTGAGACTCGTAAAACTTCCCTCCGAGGGGGCAACTCCTTATTGGCTCAGACACCTTAAGAGGGTGTGACGTCTTCACCCCTTATATTCACTGATCACAAGATAAAACCTCTCTCTTCCTGCTCTTCCTCCTCTTCTTCTTTTTTTTACTGACAAATGCTGACGTCAAGATGACGCTTTAAGAAGCTAGAAGCTTCTAAGGAACCCCAAGCTTGTGCCAGGCCTCGGCCTAGACCTTCCATTCACCAAAGATCCTCTGAATCCAACTGGTTCTCTTTCATCAAGACAATATCAGCAAAGATTCAACGGGAGCCTCCACAAATTGCATCAGGACAGTTTTAATTCAACTTGGAGAGACATGCAAGTATCAAACTTAGTCTCATTACCGGATACATTGAGTATCCTTACCCCTGTTAAAGGGCCTGTTAAAACTAAACTGATGGTTTGCTCAAGGCTGTTGATCTGCTGAAATGTACAACAATGCTGTAACCTCTTGCTTCCTGTACTCTGCTTTAGCCCTCTCTCTCTTGGTAAACTGTATGCATGTATGTGTGTGAATGTTAGAGTAGTTTAAGTGTTTAGTCTAGTTAATAAAGTCTTGTTCATGTCACACGTAAGGTTGTCTGTGTTTTGCGCTCATATACGGGAGTCCCTATTCATGTCGGTCCTGACTACAGGCTTTTAGTAGAATAAGATTGTTATTTCCCATAACCTGGAAATGAACATTTCTTAGAATTAATAAACAATTAACACTGTGTGTTCATTGAATAACAGGTTAATTGATTGTAATATTAATTTTATTACATTAAGTTAATTTTATTAACTGATTAAAATATTAATAATTAATTATAACTAGTTATGATTAATTATTCATATTTATTTTGAGCTAATTTGCTACATATAGTCAAAAGTTATTAGCATTTTTTCTAATTTTGTTATAAATTTTGACCACAAGGTGGCGCTGGTACGAAGCTTCTCAGGCTCCTTCAGGGCATTGTCCTGATGACCCATACCAAGTTCCGTAACAATATGCTAATGCGTTCATAAAATACAGCATTTTAGCACAAAATTCAAAATGGCAGACGGTCAAAAAGTCCGATATGGAAAAATTGTATATCATTTGACTCGGAATGAAAAATTTATGATTTTTGGACAAACCCATCAGAAGTTATAAGCAAATATAGCCATTTTTCATATCTCCTGCATGTTGCCTCAGGTCATGCTTGTGATGACATGTACCAAGTTTGGTCTGAATATGATAAAGCGTTGCGGAGATACAGCCTTATGTCTATTTCCGCAAGCGCTACATAAAATTCGTTTGCGTGCTTTTCGAAAACAGTTTGATAAACCGTTTTCAATTTTCATGAAAATCGGAGTAACGGCCTAGGAGGAGTTCGAAAAAGTAGGTTTTTCAAGAAATTTAAAATGGCGGAAAAATTTTCATGACGGAAAATGACGTCATAGGGTGCAATCGATTCGGCTTGACACTTGATTCAGAGGGGGGAAAAAAGAACTTTGTTTCTAACCCTTACAGTTCAAAAGTTATTAACATAAACATAAGTGCAACTTTGGACAGCTGGTGGCGCTAGAGGGATTGAGTTAGAGACTCCAAATTTGCTATGGACATAGTTCAGACTGTCCTCTAACTGTATGCCAAATTTCATAACTTTCTCGCAAGCAGTTCTATGGGCTGCCATAGACTTCCAGAGTGGAAGAAGAAGAACAAGAAGAAGAAGAACAAGAAGAAAAGAACGGCAACAGATACAATAGGTGCCTCCGCACATTCGGTGCTTGGCCCATAATAAAAAGAACGCCAACGGATACAATAGATGCCTACGCACCTTCGGTGCTTGGCCCCTAATAATAGACTTTAACACAAAGCACAATAACACTACACAAAATACATAAACCTTAATGCAGAACCAGAGGGCTTACGTACACAGTGCCAGATGATTAATGTAACAGAGGACAGGTGTGAACTAATCAGAAACCATGACAACTAATTAAGAACACGAACATAGACAAAACAGTGACAAAGCAAACCATGCAACTTAATAAGACAAAGAAACTAAACATGAGACAGTAGGTTTATGTTACACCTATGTTATTAAATTAATGTTTATTGCATTATTTTAGTGTCATATATGTTACTATGATGGTGTTTTGTATTTGTGAACTTTCATTTCTCATGAGGCTTTTTCTTTGCCACCAGTGTTATGGTGGATGTTAGTATATGTAAAAAAACAGTAGTCAAAAACAGCAGTGTGGATTTTATTTATTTATTTATTTTTGTTTATTTTTTACCTTACTTGAAAATCACAGGGGTGTTTGAAACTAAACTTAAGACAGTTGAATAGCCTTTTAACTATGATATTTTGGTGTAATACTTACTGTAGTAGCCAAAAATCCTTAATCATCAATATTTTAGTGTTTTATTTAAGAATGTTTTGTTTATTTTTGTAAGTAAAACAATTAAGGTACTGTTTTGGATTACTACTTGATGTTCAATATAAAATCTAGGTCCTGAAGCAAAACCAGTTAAGAATCATGCATTAATAACTAACAAAAGTGTACTTTGACTCATGGGAGTGCCATTTTGGCACCAAATAGCGTAATCCATAAAGTTAAATGAGTTATTGCTAAATTGGAATTGACAATCTCTGAGTGAAATAATATATACTCATTAACAAAGCATCTACAAATTATTTATGTAATTTCCGCAATGTTTTTACATGTAATATTTTACTTGTACTTCTGCTGCACTTCCAATATCCATTAGCAAGTAACTCTGAAACCAATAAATGTCACTTTGGCTTTCACCTAATTAAAACAATAGATTTCACACAGCAAATTGTGGTGTCATTCACAAAGCTCTTTCTCTCTGTGCTGCAACTTCCTCTAGCCACTTATGCAGAAGGATGGCATAAATAACTGGCATTAAAATGCCAAGCAATTGGTACAAAACCACATTACTGAAATTAGCTAGCACACACTACTGTAAACAAGACTGACCACCTTTTTTATGGGCTGGATAGGTGGGAATACTGTAGAAGACCATAACTGAAAGAAAAAAAAAAGGGCTCATAATCAGGTTTCACTGCTCATCATCACAGTCCATGGCTGTGTCCTAAGTCACCACTATTTTCTTATATAGTGCAATATTAGAGGAGACATCCATTTTGTAGAGGTGCCCGAAACCATAGTGGACCTTATCGAGTACACTCATTAAATCTGATAATGCGCTGCAATAACAAGCGTATATGCGATGTACACTCAGCGGCTAAAGAATACCAATAATGCACTGTGAGGGTGCCTCAAATGAATACCCACATCTCTGCAGAAGAGGCTGAAAATGCTCGTTCAAACAAGCACTGCGTGTGACATTCACAACTACCCTGTCAGCTTTTTTATTTTATTATTAAACAGCAAGCAAAAACTATGTCAAAGCGGCAAACCTTCTAGGGGCACTCAGTGTCCAAATTCACCCCTTCAAGTTGACTGTATTAGTGGAATAATATAGAGAATGGTGAATGAAGGTATAGGGGCTAAGACACAGCGGACACAGCACCGGCACACAAGGTGAGGCACTTTTATGATGCCTTTATGAATACCTCAGAAATCCATGTCTAAACTGTAAAGACTATGAGATGGACAGCATCATTTTTTAAAACTGATCAAAAATGGCAGGCAGTTATCTTGGGGAAAATAAATGGCCAGAGAATGTTTATTTTGTGTGAAGTAATCTATATTGCTCTGACAGAGCACATGAAAGTTCTTCATTTAACACAATTCTCTCCACACTAACTGGCATTCACATGGACAACAGCTCCACCTCTTGACAGATTATTAATATAACACAGGATCTGTCTTCAGTATTCTCTTTTGTTAAACTTTGTACTCCAGAAACAAAAAATCTCTTGAACATAATTCAGGAATGAAAATATAGTTAATTTAACCAACTGAAACTTTAACAAAAAGTACCCTTGATCAGAGAGAGATGTGCTAATTTTTCTCAATCTGTGCTCTAGATTTTCTTGTACAAGCCAGAGTGTTTTCTGAAAACATTGGTGCAACAGTGGCCAAAGTGAAAATGAATTTAATAATAATAATAATAATAATAATAATAATAATCATAATAATCATAATAATAAAACATTACAATTAATTATAGGTAAACTCCTGAAAATTCTCCATTACTTTTTTACTTTTTTGTATGAAAAATCATGGTAGCACTTTATTTTACAGTACGTGTACTTTCCTGGTACATATATAGTAATTATGTTTTACATACAGGTAAAAGAGTGGTAACACAAGGTACTTACCTGACATGTATGTACATGGAAACTAATAAGAAACACTGCTGTACTTTCCAATGGTACATACATGGTAACTACTTTGAACCTATAGACAAGTGTTGGGTAATAACAGGCACTTACTTATAGTGTCCGTATATGGTAACTAACAGACACATTACTGTACTTACTAATGGTATGTACATTGTAAATATTTTGTACTACCAAAATCATTTATACATAATTAAACACAACAATGCTGTTTTTAGAGTAGTTTCAAGCATTCTTAGATGATATTAAGTTGATTCTAAGGAGTCATTTACACAACACGGTTTTCAACTAAAAACAGAAAACTTTTTATGCATTTTGGCCATTGGTTTAAACACAACAACAGCATTTTAGGGGCCTGAACATACAAAAAACAGGTTTCAAAGTGCAACTTTTTGTAAACGATACAGTTGTGCCCAGTTCCACAGTCTCACCAGACTCCACAGTGTCACACACTCAAAGCTTGGCTGGCCACACTATTGATTTTAAGCCCGATATGCATCCCCTTTAGCCCGATTCAAGGCTCATCGCAAACAGCGTTGGGCTTGTTTCTAAAAAAAATATATATATATATATATATACTTGTCACTAGTTACACTACTAGGTATATTACATTTCCTTCCCTCCCCAGAAAAGTTGTAATTATCTTTCCCATAATATTCTTTTAAAATGTTACTAACAACTTATGTCTGCCTCATCTTTTGACCAAAATCCACATTGCATCGCAGCCAAAAGTTATTACAAACACTCAATGGTGACTGATAGTGACTTTTTAATGTAAAAGTGTTGTATTAATCTCATTAATTGTCATGTGTACCTTGAAGCTAATTGCAGCTTTAATTTCTCTGTTACCCTTACGATTATATTTAATGATGTATTTTATCAGAAGAAATCACACAAGTTTGTATGAAAATGTTTAGTTCCCTTTCAGTTGGTCACGTTCGACATACGTCAGTAGTGACCGACGAATTGGGATATCGCTAGAGAGCCCTATCAGCTTCGAGTGAACTAAAACAAGCCAATGGAATTGGCGTGCAATATTTGCATAATGCGCACCGCCTCCGACAGGTGTATATAAATAGGAAGCAGATGCAATCCCACTCTGTCTTTCGCTTCGGAGCCAACAGTTGGTGTCCAGCTTCAGACTTCACAAGAGTGAAACTAAACAGCCTTGGAGATTCAGCGTCTGTTTGTGTTGGCGTTAAGGCACAACAGCGAGGTCGCGAGCTTCCTGGGGAGCCTGAGCTTAAGCTCTCAACTGCTGTTTTAACAGCAACTGAATTCCCATATAAAACGCAGTTGTCTGTTGCGATTTGGGCTGGTTCCTCTCGGTGTGTTCGGGGAGTGGTGTACCTGAACACATCGCGTCACTCCCTGTGTGCTTCAGCACGAGAGAGCTGACTCTTCCCCTTGTAAAAGAGCTTCACAGACAGACACTGCGTCTTTTTCAAGACGTCATTCTGTCTGTGCGTTTCTGGAGGCGGTCGTTTCCTATCCTCACTGACGGCCACAATCACTTTCTCTCATGTCTGCTTAGCGTGCTGAGACTGTGTTTGTGGGTGGTTCATATTTTCTTATGAGAATATGCCCACGTCGGCGCGTTGTTTGTCTCGCCTTTCTCGTAAGGGCTTGAGCGTTCAGCGCGCCTTGTGCCGTCGAGCTGCCGGCTGACAATGCGCGTTGCCATAGCAACCCTGCGCGTCGTCTGGCGCTCTAGATGCACAGTCGAGACTCGAGCGCCTTTAATGAGGTGGAGTCCCCTCACTTATTCCCCGATCTAGTTTATTTTTCTGAATAAGAAAAATACTACTTTGGTTAATAAGCCTGGGTGACCAGAGGATCACAGTGGGGCTATACCCGCCGAGCCATTCTCCGTGGGCCCCCCACTCCTCTAGTGCATCGCTAACATGTTGTGACTATGTCCGTGGGTGGTTCATGTTTAATAAAATATGGCCACGTCGGCGCCCAGTGCGCCGTGTGTCGTCCAGTTGGACGGCCACGTTCACTGTCCAACGTGGCTGGTAGCTTCTGCTTGGATTGCTGGTCCTTCTCATGAGGGACCTAGCATCTTAGTCGGAGCTCCAGCAGAGGATCAGATGTCGACTGCTACATTGGAGAGAGTATTGTTGGGCTCTGAAAATGAAGATGATGCTGAGCGTCCCACAGTTGTGATGTGCTCATGCTGAATCAGATTCAGACTTGACAACCATGCTTTCCCGGGCCCCTGGGGGCGTTGTGTGACGCGCACTCGCCTTGCCCCGCCCCCTGTGCCCGGACGTGCATGGAAAAACTTGGCAGTTTTGTAGCCTCTTTGGTGTTAAATATGGAACGCCAAGGGGGCCATAATCTGCATTACAAGTTTTTTCTCTCTCACTACCCTTTAGGGTGGGGTCGCAGTGCTACGGGCACACCACCTCTGCCCTGCATGGGTCTTGGCCCCGGCAAGTCCGTGGTAGGCCAAAGCACTCATTGCATGTGGGTAGTTCTGAGTCAGGGTTGAGCTACGCATGATGCAGGTCATAGCGCAGGCCTCTGGCCAGACAATGTCCACCATGGTGGTCCGGAAACATCGCTGGCTAGTCTTGCTGGGATGCAAGTACACTTTCTCGATGTGCTCATCTCACAAGCTGGCCTAAAACCCAGCCCGCTCTCCCCGCAGCCAACCCAGTTGGTTAGCAGGAGGTGGTCCTGGGGATATGGTGACCTGCAGCTGAAGTAAACAGTTCTTTCCCCGGAGGAGGGCCGGGTGGAGATTTCTGGTCTGTTCCGCCGCTGGCTCTCTGGAGTCCAGCGGTACCCACGAATAGAACTCTTATCTGATCCTCCAGGTCCCAAGAGGGTGTGGCTGGTAGTGTGCAAGGCCCCCCCTTGCCACTCTCAGCCCTCTCTCACTTCACCAGCAGGTTCCAGTGTGGTGGTTCAGGCCACACCCCATGTGCCGTCTCCCATTCACACTGCTACCTCGCAGAGTCTGACCACACTCCGGGCCGCTCCCATGCCGTCCGAGTCGGGTCCCCGTACTCTGCTTGTGGCTGTCAGCGTGCGAGGCCCTGCCTTGTCACGCGCAGCCCCCCCTCACATCGCCAGCAGGTGGCAGTGTGATGGTGCAGGCCGCGCCCCGTGCGCCGTCTCCCATACGCACTGCTGCCTCGCAGAGTCTGACCACACCCCGGGCCGCTCCCATGCCGTCCGAGTCGGGTCCCCGTACTCTGCCTCGCTGCCCCACCCCCGGTGCGTCTGTGGTGCCTTTGGTCCCGCTGGCTCGGTGTCTGGAAGCGTGGATAGCGCTCCCCAGCCTGTCCAGCTGGCTCATTCGTACCATCAGACTCGGCTATGCGATTCAGTTCGCCCGGCGTCCCCCGGTTTTCAGGGGTGTCCACTACACTCAGGTGTCACTGGACAACGCACCTGTTCTCCGGGCGGAGATTGCTGTCCTCCTGGCGAAGGATGCAATCGAGCCGGTCCCTCCAGCCGATATGAAGTCGGGGTTTTACAGCCCCCTACTTCATTGTACCAAAAAGGGCGGTGGGCTATGGCCAATCCTGGATCTGTGCGTCTTGAACCGGTACCTTTACAAGTTGCCGTTCAAGATGCGCAGAAGCGCGTTTTCAGAGGATCTCTTGTCTCGGTCTCGAGCTAGACTCGGTCGCCCGGACTGCGCGCCTCACCGAGGAACGCATCCAGTCGGTGTTGACCTGCCTGAGCACGCTCAAGCGCAGGACAGCGGCCCCACTGAAAGTATTTCAGAGGCTCCTGGGGCATATGGCATCTGCAGCCGCGGTAACGCTGCTCGGATTGCTCCATATGAGGCCGCTTCAACACTGGCTCCGCGGCCGGGTCCTGAGATGGGCGTGGCAGCACGGCACGCTCCGTGTCCCCGTGACACGAGCTGCCGTCGCACCCTCATCCGGTGGTCGGATCCTTCGTTCCTGCGGGCCGGAGTACCCCTCGAACAAGTGTCCAGGCATGCTGTGGTCTCCACAGACGCCTCTGCCACAGGATGGGGGGCCACGTACAACGGGCATGCAGTGTCGGGTCTTTGGACGGGGCCTCAGCTGCATTGGCATATCAATTGCCTGGAGTTGCTAGCAGTACGTCTTGCACTGGGCCGCTTCAAGGAGCTGCTGTCAGACAAGCACGTACTGGTCCGCTCGGACAGCACTGCGGCCGTTGCGTACATCAACCATCAAGGTGGTCTACGCTCACGTCGCATGTCACAACTCGCCCACCATCTCTTGTTGTGGAGTCAGAAGCATCTGAGGTCCCTTCGGGCCACTCATGTCCCAGGTGTGCTCAACCGTGCAGCCGACGAGCTGTCACGGCAGCCTCCACTTGCGGACGAGTGGCGGCTCCACCCCCAGGCGGTTCAGCTGATTTGGCAGCATTTCGGCGAGGCCCAGGTAGACCTGTTTGCCTCCCCAGAAACTGCCCACTGCCAGTGGTTCTATTCCCTGACCGGCGGCACGCTCGGCACGGATGCCCTGGCACACAGCTGGCCCCAGGGTCTGCGCAAATATGCGTTTCCCCCAGTGAGCCTTCTCGCACAACTCTTGTGCAAGGTCAGGGAGGACGGGGAGCAGGTCTTGTTAGTGGCGCCGTACTGGCCCACTCGGACCTGGTTCTCGGACCTCACACTCCTCGCGACAGCCCCTCCCTGGCCGATTCCTCTGAGGAAGGACCTCCTGACTCAGAGGCGGGGCACCCTATGGCACCCGCATCCCGACCTGTGGAACCTCCACGTGTGGTCCCTGGACGGGATGCGGAGGTTCTGAGTGATCTCCCGCAAGCAGTCGTAGACACCATCACTTCCGCTAGAGCTCCCTCTACTCGGAGCCTCTATGCGCTGAAGTGGAACCTATTCGTTGAATGTTGCGCCTCTCGCCGAGAGGACCCCCGATTATGCTCGGTCAGATCCGTGCTTTCCTTCCTGCAAGAAGGGCTGGAGCGAAGGCTGTCTCCCTCCACCCTGAAGGTGTATGTTGCCGCTATCGCTGCACATCACCACGCAGTTGAGGGTAAGTCCCTGGGGAAACACGATCTGATCGTCAGGTTCCTGAGGGGGGCAAGGAGACTGAATCCTCGCCCTTCCTCCGTACCCTCTTGGGATCTGACCCTGGTTCTCACAGCTCTCCGGGGTCATCCCTTTGAGCCTTGCGGTTCTTCTGGTTGCATTGGCTTCCCTTAAGAGGGTAGGGGATCTGCATGCATTTTCGGTCGACGAAGCGTGCCTAGAATTCGGGCCCGGTGATTCTCACGTCATCCTGAGACGGATATGTGCCCAAGGTTCCTACCACTCCCTTCAGAGATCAGGTAGTGAACCTGCAAGCGCTGCCTTCGGAGGAGGCAGACCCAGCCCTAGCTTTGCTAGTGGCCTCTTCCTGGGCGCTGGCTCAGGGCGCCTCGCTGACAGATATCTGTAGAGCTGCGGGCTGGGCGACACCTAACACGTTCGCTAGGTTTTATAGCCTACGTGTAGAGCCGGTATCTTCCCGTGTACTCGCTTCCACTAGCCGGTAGACGCGTTGAACCCGCTCTAAGTGTCGGCTTGCAATGCCATTCCCGCCCCCTGGGCCGGATATGTGCATATTTTTTACTTCAGTCGTGTTCCCCGCTTGGCGAACCCTGTCGAGTTCCTCTGCCTCCCCCTTCGGCTCGGACATTGCGGAGTGTCTGATGCCAGGCCTACATCCGTCACCGACGTTGTCTGTTGGCTGGGTTCCATATGTCGTGACTCCTCTACGTGAGCGGTCTCATATGTGTAATTGTCCACGGTTTAAAACTCCCTACGGCGAGTCCGTGTCTTTCCCTTAGCAGAGCCAGCTCTGCTGTCACCTGTCAGATGAGTCTCCCCCTACCCAGGTGGAGCCATCCCAGGGACTCCATATGCGTACTGCCACCCAGGCCAGTCCATATGTGTATTCTCCACGTAAACTCCTCCCCCATTGGGTAGGTAGTGGCCTCCGCAGCGTCCCCTACGGGTTCGCTTCCCCAGTGTAGTCTAGTTTACTTAGTGGGTATGTCGGAACAGCAGTAGACTCTCTCGGCGTAAGCTCGCCCCCTTCACCGTCCCAATTGGTGCGACGGGTGGCTAGAGCTTGCACTGGGCACTGGAAGGGGTTTCGTAACTGTGGCGCTTTATTTGGGATCCCAATTCGTCGGTCACTACTGACGTACGTCGAACGTGACCGACTGAAAGGGAACGTCTCGGTTACGTATGTAACCCTCGTTCCCTGAAGGAGGGAACGGAGACGTACGTCCCGTCGCCACAGTTTCTGTACCCTCGCTGTTGTGCGGACACCAGTTGTCTCCTCAGCGAAAAACAGAGTGCGATTGCATCTGCTTCCTATTTATATACAATTGTCGGAGGCGGTGCGCATTATGCAAATATCGCACGCCAATTCCATTGGCTTGTTTTAGTTCACTCGAAGCTGATAGGGCTCTCTAGCGATTATCCCAATTCGTCGGTCACTACTGACGTACGTCTCCGTTCCCTCCTTCAGGGAACGAGGGTTACATACGTAACCGAGACGTTTTCCAAAAAGATTTTTAATTATAGTAATACAATGTAGGCTATATGTTACAGGTGTATGCTGAAGTGATGAGGTGAGTAAGGATATCCACAAGCAAACGGGGTTTATTTACAATAATCGAGCACATGAACAACATACATGTTTAGATAAACAATAGAACAGACAAAGAGTGCAGGGAAAGTGTCCAACATAAAGGGAGTGCTGACGAGGACCAACAGGTGCAGGGAATCCGGGGAGATGGCAGGAAGACTGATGAGGGAAGTGAAGACAGGTGTGGAGAACAGGAGGATTCTGGGAATTGGAGTCCAGGAAGGCGTGAATGTAACAGTCTGATCATGATCAGAGGGATGTGGGTGGGCAAGCCATGTAATGCCAGAGTAAAATAATGCCACAACGTACATAATGCCACAACTTAAACAACAGTGTTCAGATCATTTTAAGATTTTAACATATCTTACACCAGGAGAACCAGCTGACAATGCCCATTGTCCTCCATTTGTTTTTCTTCTCAGGTCACGTTTGATCTTGCGAGTCTCCATGAGATCACGTCTCACTATGGAAATGTTACTATAATGGACGCACTCCCGATCAATCTTCTATTGTGTGTATTAGGAGAATTATAATGCTAAAAATTGGTTGAAACTGCACTTATGTCTGTGGTCTCCCATAGTTTTAAAATTGGTTAAGATTTGAAAATCATCTACTGTATCCCAGCCCTTACTCTCAGCCGAATTCTGATTACCTGCACCTCTCCCTCATTATCAGGACCTGTATAAGCGTACGTACCTCACAGTCACTCTTTTTCTGGTCTCCAATGTGGATATTAGATTCCTTACCTGCTCTACTCACCTGTGATATCTCCTGTGATCTCTTTGTGATACTCAGAGATCCCCTTGTTAATTTTCAGTCTTCTTCCTGTGATATTCCAGTGATCTCCTGTTATCCAGTTACTTACCATAGTCCATGAAGAGATGTGTGTTCTCCCTATTATCAAGCTCATATCACCAACAATACTCTATCACCCTGGTAAAGAGAAAGAGAAACTTAAGCCCTATTCGGACGGGATTAGTTTTACGTGGGGAGGTAGAGTAAAGTAATTTTACCTCAGGATGTCTGTAATATTAATTGGCCAATTTGCACGGGACAAGACATCTCAGTAAAACTAGCAGAAGTGGGAGGGGTAACTCGATTTACGCACCGTCGTCACCTCCCTGTCGTCATGTGGGTATACGTTGCTTCCTGATACAATGTGCGAAAACACATATAATCTAAATATATAAACTATAAATAACAGTTAGGTCCGATTTATTCATTAAATTCTGATTGGATTTTGATGGTAATAGGCACTTAGCTAAAGATAAAATTAGTTTGTGCCTCTGACAATTGCTTCTTTTTGCTCTGAATGGTATGCAGAAAATATTTGAGGTTTGCCACAGACTTGTCCCACCACCTACAACACAAATGAATGTTTCTTCAAGTGCTTCCATGCTTGAAAAATGCGCAGAAAACTACTTTTAAACAGGAAATGACGGAATTTTACGTACATATTTACAGTGGGTCTGTTCGAACTGGATTAGTATTACCTGAGGTAATGCTTCCGGACCTTTTTACAGAAGGTAAAAGTCGCCGTAATCTTTACTGACATTGTCCGTAATGATTACCGAGATGGCACATTCGGACGGGACTAAAATCACTGAGAAGCTCTGGTAATAATTACTTTACCCCCACCTCCCCATGTAAAACTAATCCTGTCCAAATAGGGCTTTATTTAATATACGCTACCAGTCAAAAGTTTTTAATGTTTTTGAACAAAGTCTCTTATGCTCATTAAGGCTGCATTTATTTCATAATAAATACAGAAAAAAACAATAATATTGTGAAATACTATTACAATTTAAAATTATGGTTTTCTATTTTAATATACTTTAAAATATAATTTATTTCTGTGATGCAAAGCTGAATTTTCAGCATCATTAGTGCAGTCTTCAGTATCACATGATCCTTCAGAAATCATTCTAATCCTGTCCAAATAGGGCTTTATTTAATATACGCTACCAGTCAAAAGTTTTTAATGTTTTTGAACAAAGTCTCTTATGCTCATTAAGGCTGCATTTATTTCATAATAAATACAGAAAAAAACAATAATATTGTGAAATAATATTACAATTTAAAATTATGGTTTTCTATTTTAATATACTTTAAAATATAATTTATTTCTGTGATGCAAAGCTGAATTTTCAGCATCATTAGTGCAGTCTTCAGTATCACATGATCCTTCAGAAATCATTCTATTATGCTGATTTATTATCAATGTTGGAAACAGTTGTGCTGCTTAATATTATTTTATAACCTGTGATGCTTTTTCAGGATTCATTGATGAATAAAAAGTAAAAAAAAAAAAAAAAAAAAAAAAATTTTTAAAATTAGCATTTATTTAAAATAGAAATCTTTTGTAACAGTATACACTACCGTTCAAAAGTTTGGGGTCAGTATTTTTTTTTTCTTTCTTCTTTTTTTTTGAAAGAAATTAATACTTTTATTCAGCACGGATGTGTTAAATTGATAAAAAGTGATAGTAAATATTTATATGGTTAGAAAAGATTTATATTTTGAATAAATGCTGTTCTTTTTAACCTTTTATTCATCAATGAATCCTGAAAAAAGTATCACAGGTTCCAGAAAAATATTAAGCAACACAAATGTTTTCAACATTAATAATAATTGAGTATCAAATCATCATATTAGAATAATTGCTGAGGGATCATGTGACACTGAAGACTGGAGTAATGATGTTGAAAATTCAGCTTTGCATCACAGAAATAAATTATATTTTAAAGTATATTAAAATAGAAAACCATAATTTTAAATTGTAATAATATTTCACAATATTCTTGTTTTTTTTCTGTATTTATTATGAAATAAATACAGCCTTAATGAGCATAAGAGACTTCATTCAAAAACATTAAAAGTAGTAATGTTTCCAAACTTTTGACTGGTAATGTATATCTGCTTAATATTACTCTGACTACTCTGTTACTCACCTGCATAACTGCTCTGCTTTGCTGTTAATAAATATACCAGTTTGGGTTGAACTTTATGTGTTTTAATTCACATCCATATGTGTATACACAAAACTGAGAGGGGGAAATCTAACTAATAAATATAGCTGTGAGCAGCGATGATGGCCCCAAGCCCCGGCATCATCGCCACCCTGGTGGCTTTAGGGCAACTGTGCATGATGGGCAATATGCATTTTAACTGGGTGAATGTAAATGGAATATGTCAAAGTCATTTGAATACGCCACATTTACTGCAGTCAGCTGGTGCCCCTATGTCTGTGAAGCACAACAGCCACATCCATGAGATCGTTTAAATTTAGGTGTAGAATATCATGTCATAGGATGTCATAGGTCACTTTCAAATGAGTGCAAATTATATTTTGAAGCTCAAAATTTTGTATTTCCAGTATTCATCTCAAGGTCTCTTTATATTTTTATTAACTTAATTATTAACCTACCCACTTAACCTAAATATAAAACTATATTGTCAAATAAACTGGTTATATGCCTTTGATCTAAAAAAAAAATAGTACATTCATTTTAAATTCATTCAGGTTCAATTACCAAACATACAATCTTAATTTAATTTAAATCAAATAATGATATTACAAGACCCTATTATTATTTGAGACCCTCCCTGTTTCCATTTTTTGTACTTACTTTAATCCCAAGCCCTGGCAACACCGTTTGAGATATCCTATAAACGTTCACAATCTAGCAAGTTTGATGAATTGCCATGGCAACAGTGCTTAAGATATCAATAATCTTTCCACAAGTTTACATTCGCCATGTCTTGACATTGTTCTGACAAAGTTTGAAGCAAATCAGGTAAAAATAAGAGGGTGATCTCAAAGCATTTTGAAAAGTGACACTTCCTGCTACTTCTGTTCGAGATATCAAAAATCCACTTGCAATTTAGCATCATCAAAGTCTTGGCTTCAGGTTGATCAAGTTTAGTGGTGATTGGATGAATTCCCTAGGAGGAGTATATCAAATCCAGAGCATGCGTTTTTCAAACAACCCAGAAAGTTGTCCTGAAGGACCCTTGAGGATTAATTTGCTGTCAATACACGAACTCCCTTATACCCGTATGTCAGGGGAAGTGGCATGCAAATTCCACTCATCAATTCTCATTGGCCTTTTCCGAGTTATCAGAGGTGTTTAGGGCTCCCAAGTGTGACCCATAGTGTCACTACATCGACACAATGTAAAAGTGAGTGACAGATAAGGAACACATGTTATAAATGATTTATCTGTGCACATAACTCCATAATAGGTATTTACCATGGTGATGATCACTAGCAAAATCATTTCACCTTCTTGAGAATTCAAGCAGAGTTTAGAACTTTCTTTGACTCAGTCCACACATTAATGATGCTGTACCTTCATTTTTCTTATTGCTGTACTATTTATTTATTTATTTATTTATTTATTTATTTATTTTATTGTTTTGGGATTCACATTTTCTACTGCCTGAATATGACAGACTTCAGCATTTTTTTTTTTAAGAAATGTTCATTTTCCCTCCAGATGGAGGCAGCATTTCATTGCAGATGCAGACATGAATGAAATATTGTCCTCTTTTCTATGAGGTCCTGCTGGATGTAACCCAGAATTGTTTCTCTGCACTACATGTAAGAATGGCACAAATGAAAGAATGGCACAAATTTGTATCTACACTAGCAGTCAAAAGATTTTTTTTAATGTTTTTAAAAGAAGTCTCTTCTGCTCACCAAGGCTTCATTTATTTGATACAAAATACAGCAAAAACAGTAATATTGTGAAATAGTTTTACAATTTAAAATAACTGTTTTCTATTTGAATTTCTGTTTTGGCAAAGCTGAATTTTCAGCATCATTACTCCAGTGTCACATGATCCTTTAGAAAACATTCCAATATATCGATTTGCTGCTCAAAAAACCATTTATTATTATTATCAATGTTGAAAACAGTTGTGTAAACAGTGTTGAAAACTGTTATTTTCTTTATATATATATATATATATATATATATATATATATATATATGAAGAGTTTCGTTGCAAAACGAGATAAATCCGTTTTTTTAATTTTTCAAAAATCTTGTTTTTTGGTTGTGCATTCCAATTAATATCAATTCAACTGCAGTTGGTTTGTTTTGATTTAAACCTTCATAACTTAAAAAATACAGCTAAGTAGCACCATAAAACAAAATAATAACATGATAACATAATAATAAACATGTTTTGACAAAAATTTTAAAAACGGATTTATCTCGTTTTGCAACGAAACTCTTCATATATATATATATTTTTTTTTTTTTTTTTTTTTTTTTTTTTTTTACTAGTGGGTGCAGGACACTATAGTTCATTTATGTAAGTGAGGATAGCAAAATAAAGTAAACTGTGACATATTACACCCAACAATTCTTCATACAGTGGACTACCAGTAAAACTGATACAAATTTGGGGGCAAAAATTATTCAGACACTTTGACCTGACCGTGTTTTGCTTAAGTGTTATCTGACAAAATTAAGATTAATGCAAGTACTTACAAGTGCCAAATATGGTGTAAAACATACATAAACATGAACATACTTGTGTAACTTTATGTACAATGTAACAATTCACAAATGAAACCTGCATGGAATCAGCTAAGGACAGGGCTGATCTCCTTTGATTCTTCTTATTACAACAGCAAAATTCATGATGTTATTTTAAAAGTATTTTAGAGAAACTGAAAAATGCTATGAGATACTACAATATGTATTCATATTCCTCCATTATTTCAACAATCTCTGAGTTATTAGCTCTTTACGCCTTCACTGAACAATAGTTCACAAAATATCTTGACAAGCAACTGGATGGGTGAATCTCATGAACGTATTACTAGGTAAATTTTTACCCTAAAATCAAATAAAAAAAAAAAAAAAAAAAAAAATATATATATATATATATATATATATATATATATATATATTCTGACTTTAATGAATAACTACACAGGACCAAATGAGCCACACAATATTAATAATCTAGTAATTACTATTAACTAACAAGAGACTTTGATTAACAAGTTAGTATGTAACAGCAATGCAGTTTTTCACTATTAGCTCGTCCGTAACTACTATTTTTGCATGGCTGCCAGTCAATTAAAAATCTATGAACAGTTTTCTAATTAATGTGAATAATGCATTGTGCTTAATTCTAAAGTTAAAATCATAGTAGTCCACTAGAAAGTGCTCAAGTATTCCCAAATCCTCGAGAATAAATTAACAATTATTAGGAATAAAATTACAAACCCAATTCCAAAAAAGTTGGGACACTGAACAAATTGTGAATAAAAACAGAATGCAATGATGTGGAAGTTTCAAATTTCAATATTTTATTCAGAATACAATAGATGACATATCAAATGTTTAAACTGAGAAAATGTATCATTTTAAGGGAAAAATAAGTTGATTTTAAATTTCATGGCATCAACACATCTCAAAAAAGTTGGGACAAGGCCATGTTTACCACTGTGTGGCATCCCCTCTTCTTTTTATAACAGTCTGCAAACATCTGGGGACTGAGGAGACAAGTTGCTCAAGTTCAGGAATAGGAATGTTGTCCCATTCTTGTTGCTCAACTGTCTTAGGTCTTTTTTGTCGCATCTTCCTCTTTATGATGCGCCAAATGTTTTCTATGGGTGAAAGATCTGGACTGCAGGCTGGCCATTTCAGTACCCGGATCCTTCTTCTACGCAGCCATGATGTTGTAATTGATGCAGTATGTGGTCTGGCATTGTCATGTTGGAAAATGCAAGGTCTTCCCTGAAAGAGACGACAACTGAATGGGAGCATATGTTGTTCTAGAACTTGGATATACCTTTCAGCATTGATGGTGTCTTTCCAGATGTGTAAGCTGCCCATGCCACACGCACTCATGTAACCCCATACCATCAGAGATGCAGGCTTCTGAACTGAGCGCTGATAACAACTTGGGTTGTCCTTGTCCTCTTTAGTCCGGATGACATGGCGTCCCAATTTTCCAAAAAGGACTTCAAATTTTGATTCGTCTGACCACAGAGCAGTTTTCGACTTTGCCACAGTCCATTTTAAATGAGCCTTGCCCCAGAGATTGTTCCAGATTCTCTGCATCTTTGGACGATATTATGCATTGTAGATGATGATAACTTCAAACTCTTTGCAATTTTTCTCTGAGAAACTCCTTTCTGATATTCCTTATTGATATTTTTCGCCGCAGCATTGGGGGAATTGGTGATCCTCTGCCCATCTTGACTTCTGAGAGACACTGCCACTCTGATTCATTAATGAAGGATCAGTATTCTAAAGTGTTACCCTCCTAATTTACTGCTTATTACCGCTGGCAGGGAAAAAGTTAAGCATTGGTGACGCAATGCCTTAAGGGGTTGTGCAAGCACAATCAACCAATAAATTGACATATTTCTATTGGTGATGTGCTGATCCGATATGACTTTTTGTATTGGAATCGGGTATTGGTAAGACAGGAACAATCCAAATATTATACTGTCTGTTACCCATGGTTGTTACAAACATTATAAAAGCACAGAAGGTATAGTGTATTATATTCTGTCTTCTGTATTTCTCTTATGAAGTAGGGTATAATTAGTGAGGTATAGATTTTCTAAACTGATCAAGAGAAAACAGAACTGGTTGGCATCTGTATCGGGCATGAAAAAGTGGTATAGAGCTATTCCTGGTTTATATACATGCTTCAGACAATTGTCACACCTGGAGAGTGTTCCTATAGCATCAGCCACTGACACAGCATCTTGTTTCCTTTTTAAGGTTCCAGGGTTAAATATGTAACCAAGGTGTTTCTTGTTAACTAATGGTAGTTACTACAATAGTGTTACTGGTCTATTTTATAATATGTTTTCTTAGAAATCACACCTGTCTTTATGACAGAACTTTTGAAAACATCAAAAAGTAGTCAGAGGAGCAGCCTTTAAAAAATTAGCCAATCAGAAATTATCTCTTGCTATGAGTCATTAGGGAGTGTTAAGAAAGAAAACAGTACATAATTCTAATATTGCATTACTCATTAGTTAATGTTAAGTTACTAAATAAAGATGGAACAGTATTTGAGAGTGTTAATGGTTTATCTTATAATGCATATTTTCAATGAAGCATAAGTGTTTAACTACAGTGTTTTCAGGAGTCAGTTCATATCATGACAGAGAAAGAGAAAGAAACAGTTTATTGGACATAAAATATTTTTTTTGTAAACAAATCAGCAGAAGTTTTCCACACACTAAAAAAAAAAAAATATATATATACAGATCAAAAACTCATTTTTGTGCCAGGGATAGGTATACATTATTTGTTAAGTAATAAAATCAAGAAACTCAAATTAAGCCTTCAAGAGGATATTTCATTCATGCATTGGAACTACCTAAAGACTAATAATAATAATAATAATAATAATAATAATAATAATAATAATAATAACAATAATAATAACAATAATTTCCTATATATAATTTATATTAATTTTCTTTTTTATTGGAGCTCATGCTGAGTCTATTCCAGTATATCCAGATTCCAGATGATACACTGAAGAATCTATTCTTGTCTTGTTATTGATGAGGTTCAAGCATCAAGGTGGTATTACTGCAGTGATGGCACTTGATGTTGTTACTGGCAGTAAGCGTGGCATTGTTTAGCTAAGATTAGTTGAACTGAAGAAGCAGTAAATCAGCTCTTAGTCCCAACCTGCTCAAGTCTTTCTGAGTCTCTGGTCAGGATAGGGCTGATGCCCCTGAAGCTTGCGTAAGGCCGCTTTGGTGTCCCACTAAGGACTGGTGAGGTTCTTGTATCCATGGGGCAGATATAATCTGCCGATTCATCCATCCTGAGCTTTCTCAGTTGTCTGAAGTGAGTAAAGCCAAGCTTCTTTGGCTAAGACAGAGAAATTAATATAAATACATGACAAAAAACAAACAAAAACATGAACATGATTAACTTGCAACTGCATATGCGTTGCATGAAATGGATGACTTAAATTATTTTTTTGTAATATCTTACCCTAACTTTGGCAGTAGTGGTAAGGGGTGTATGCCCACTGGCGTTGGCAAACTCTTGTTTCTCCTGTTGGGCCTGGAGCCCCACCAACATGCTGAAGTTGGTGGCGAGGTGGCGTCTGAGGAGGGTCTTCTGAGGAGGGATGTTGAGCAGCATGGCCAAGGTCTCAGAGTGAAAGCGAGGCTCTAGGATCTGATAAGCAAAAACACACAATTTAAAGACATATTTTACCCAAAAATATACATTCCATGAACATAATTTACTCACCCTCATACAATTCCAAACCTGTAAAACTTTTTCTTCTGTGGAATACAAAGGAATATATTTTGAAATAATGGTCAATAGGGTCCAATATTGTTTAAAATGTTTTTCTTTGTGTTCCACAGAAGAAAAATATAGTAAATATATAGTATAGTAAATATAGAAATATAAATCAAATCAGTTTAACATTATCAAAACTGCAAGTAAAAATATACTGAATACCATCAATATTGGTTACACTTTATTTTAATGTCAAGGAAGGGATAAAAGAAGATTGTAACTGTTGCTCTGGTCTCTTTTTTCTTGGGCTCTTCTTTGCTCAGGCTCTTCTCTTCCTCTGGGTCCCTTTCTTAGGGCACTCTTTCATTGCCTCCTCTTTTCTTTGTCTACTTCTCCACACTTCCTCTCTCTCTCTTACTTACTTTCTCTCTCTCTCTCTCGCTCTCTCTCTCTCTCTTCCTATCTCTCAGGTAACATTCTACATATATGCTGGGTATGATTATGTTTTTATCATCTCATACATCTATTTTACAACTTTTCTAAGTGTAACCATTATCAGATATTGTCATTAAACCCTTTGAATTACAAATGATGTGCTAACTAGTTTTGATTTGGTATTAACTTTGAAGTGCTACCTATTGCAATACAATATCGTCACACTATAGCAACGCATATTTTGCTATTATAACTAAGCTTATTTCCGTCATTGGTACAAGCAGCAGTGGGTGGTAATAGACAGGGAATGTAGAGTTTTACACCATCATGCTGATAATGTTTCTTCAGATATTCAGCAACCCTGCAGCTTGAACCACAGTGGGCAAATGACCCTTACACTGTAAAATAAAGTGTTACCAATATTCTTAAGTTAGGATCAACGTGATTGGTCTTGTTCTTGGTTTGGTGACAGGATTTTGACGTGTTTGTGTGAGCGTACGACTTAGAGATTGTTCTCTGGGCCGTGCGCTCTTATATCTGTGTCTTGAGTGTTCGGGGCATGATGTCTTGATCCTGACACTTTGGTCTAGTCTTGGTTCAGTTTTGGTGTTGGGGTCCTGACATCCATGCTCCGTGCACTTCTGTCTGTCTTGTTTCTTATTTTCTGTTTGGGCACATGGCAGATGAGGGTGTTTGTCTGCCAGGTGCTTCTGTCATGTTTGTTTGTTGTTGTAACGCAGTTTGTTTATACGGGAAAAGGAGGCGGGAACCGGTGAATGTTTAACAGACTTTAAAGGGGTGGTTCAATGTGATTTCACTTTTTTAACTTTAGTTAGTGTATAATGTTGCTGCTTGAGCATAAACAGTATCTGAAAAGTTACAGCGCTGAAAGTTCAATACAAATGGAGATATTGTCTTGTAAAGTTAAGGCATTTTAATGCCTACACAAACGACCGGTTTGGACTACAATGAGCTTCTTCCTGGGTTGGTGACATCATAAACCCTGCAAAACACGCCCCCGGGAACACGCAACAAAGTGGGCGAGGCCATGTCGTGCAGCATGTTGAAGCGGAAGAGTTGTGTACACCGGACGCGAGCGGCGCGTCAAAAGATAATAGAACCCATTATAATCTGTGACATTTTCTACACTGGATGTGGCGCTGAAGACAGCTTCCAGAATCTACATGAGTTCAATTCTGGATGGCTATTACTGAATGCACAAAGGCTATTACTGAAAGAAGCAGATCTCACTTTAAAAGCCGAAGCTGCTGTTTATTGCCCCCAAACTGTAAGTACGTTTTATTGTTTGTACATGTCTTTTAAATGTATAGTTCTGTTTCTATTTTTTGGTTGCATCAAGGACGTAAACAAAGACCAATGCGTTTTTGCTTCACTAGCCAGTTAGCTAAATTCTAGTGCATACTTCTCCAACAAACGCCAACAAACTTCGATGTTCATAGACAAACAGTTGTTCATGCTATAAATTAAACGCTACCTTTACAAAAATGCTACTACTCAGTCATGTATTCGGCTACAGTAAAGCATTAATCAGGATAAAACTGTATATTGAAAGCTAACAAACAGGAGTGACAGCATATCTAAACACTTTGACACAAATACAAAATGAAATACCATTCATAAACGTCCTTTAAAAGCCACAATTGCAGAGGTTCTGCTTGACCCTCTTCATCTGGGTCAGATTCAGGCTCAATTTGATACAGCAATATAGACCCCATTATTTACATTTCCACTGAAGCACATGTAACAGCTCTGGTAACAACTAATGGTAAGGAGCATGGCTTTTCCGGACACTTCAGCGAATCACGTTGGCTCTGGATACACTGGGCCAGCTAACCAATCTGAGCACATTGCATATTTCGGAGGAAGTGGCTTCATAGAAGCAGGAAGTCAAACGAGCCGTTCGAATGACAATGGAAACAGAGGTGTAGAATAAAGATAAAATATATGAAAAATACGGCTTTTTTAAAAAACGAAGAATTAAGACATGTTAAACTGCGCCCCAAAAACACAATCAAGCCAAGGGGTACCCACGAGACTGCTCTCTAATCCCCCCGGGGGCCAGTCTCGGCGGCCGCAGCACCTGGGTGTAAGGACAAACGAGATGAGAGAAAAGGAGACGGAAGCACAAGGAGCAACAGAGACGAGAGAAGGAAGAGAGGAAGAAAAAAAAAAAAGAAAAAAAAAACTTGGTCCAGTTCCCAGACACACTACCGCCTGCTGTATGCTTGCTCCAGCACCACCACCTCGGGCAGCCACCCGCGGTCTTCATTCTTCTGCTCTGCCCGACCTCCTCAGCACCACGATCCCCCTCAGCAGCCAGGGCTCTCTGACAGCATGTCCCTCCTTCCTCCTGGCTTTCGGCACCAATGTAACGCAGTTCGTTTATACGGGAAGAAGGAGGCGGGAACCGGCGAACACTTACCAACTTTAATAATATAAAATAAACAACAACAAAACAAATGTAAAATGCTGGCAGTCCCTCACGGCCGACTGTCGGCCACACAAACATAATAAAACATAACATAAAATCCAGGCCTGTTTCTCTCTCGTCCTTCACTGTCGTCGTTCCTCCTTTTATGCTTCCGGAGCTCCTCCGTGAGAGATATGAGACTGGTGCCAAGCACAGGTGCCGCTCTTTAGCAATCACGCCACCGGCCTCGCACCGTTCCCTCACGGCTCTCGCCCCGCCCTGCTTGTCACAGTTGTGTACTCCTCTGTCAGTCTTATCTTCTGTTTGTGAAAGCACATGGCTTCTTTCTTGTTTGTTTTATCATGTGCATTATTGTGCATGGCTTTTTGTTTGTTTCTGTGTGCTATGTGCTCTTCTGTCAGTCTTTAGTCGTGGACCTGCACCCCTTGTTACCTGCATGGTCATTGGTTCATTTGCCTCACCTGCTCCCCCTCGTTACCCTTGTAAGGGTGGTTTCTCTACAGTGGTTCAGGCTGCAGGATTGTTGAATGGCTAAAGAAACTTTATCAGCATGATGGTATAAAACTAAAACCTATAAACCTAAGAAAAATGATTCTGAGATTAAAATGTATGTCTTTGAAGGAAAACCATTTTCTGTCCAGATGGAAACTGTACCCTCAACGTACAGATTGCAGCATTTTAAAGCAGATTTTGAGCAGACAATTCTGCTATCCATATGATACATATGGCCTACTTAATGTACTGAAATATTTAAGCATCATTAACAGTAGTGTTTTAGCGAAGTAGTGTTTAGTGTTTTTAGTGAACGTAAACTCACAATTAGGCCTCCATGAACGCCACTGCCTCTCAGGTTTGGAGCATATTCAGCCAAATCCACTGACCTCAACCACTCCATCACTCGATGGTTGGACCATTGCACCACCTCAGAGGGCGATGTCTTATTCTGGAGAAAAATAATCATCAAAAAAACAACATAAATACAGTTTTTCAGTGTTAGAGCACAAAGAGTTAACCGAAGCTTTTACTGTATCCATGCTTGCATTTTTAATCTTTGATTTGTCTTTACCTCATCCCCTGGCCTGCGCCTCAAGCAGTTTGGGTTAAACTTGTTGACGTGGAGGACATGGATGGCACATTTAATGCTCAGATGATGGAGCTGACTGGTGACTTTCAGGAACAAGAGATCGTTCTGAGAGAAAAGAACATCACTTTCAGTTAAAATATGTGCATCTGGAAAAGAACTGTTCCATGGCATTTTACTTGGAGGGATAGAAGGAAAGTTTGGTCTTACCACTGTTAAATACTGTAGCATGCGGCCATCAACCTTGCTTTCGTAGAATTGATCTTTGTACTGTGGTAAACCAATGTCATCAAGCCAACCTATAGAAAATTTGGAAGTGGAAGATCATATGCACTTATTTGAACTGCCAAACAGAAAACACATGAAATCGCATATATGAATATTTATCTATGGGAAAAATGTAATTATCAGCAATGGGTTAAGCTAAAAAAAAAAAAAACCTGGATCTAATCATAAGCAGTTTTGTTGATGAAAACAAACACATATATACACAAAGGCAGACTAATGAGCATAAATGAGGAAACAGGTGCATGTTGTAACAATGAGTAAGCAAGGAAACAAATGCCAACAAAGGAAACAGATCAGGAAACACTGAAAAACCCACTCAAAGTCCAAATAAAACATAGACCAAATGTCACAGTAATGCATTCAAAATGTAATTATAAATAAATCATTTTAAATGCAGCTTTTAAATTGCATTATAAAAAGGATAGTCCAGTTACTTGATTATGATTTGCTGAGCAACGTTCGAAGCTTTGTATTGTATCATGCCTAACAACGCCCCTTAGCTGTTCTAAAATCACTGTAAACCACAATGCCTTATTGCTTTATTTTAAAATGAAGTTTACAATTTCTTAATAATTTTAATCATGTTCTTAAACTATTTACACAAATCTAGCTAATTTATTAATATTAGTACATACGTGTAACCCAGATGTGATCCAGTTCTGATGGTTTCTCCATTGTCTTGTTACTAAAAGCTCTTAGAGCGAGTTGCAGCTTCTTTCTGTGCAGAGGATGTTTAATACAAATCTCCTGTTTAAAACAGAGCATAAAAGTCATCATAACTGTTGTACTGTTTCAATGAGACTTGTACACCAGTCTATCTTTGTGTTTGATAATAGAATTTATTGGGATGTAAGAAACAAACTGTGGTTGGTAATTTTACATCATGTTGCATCAAGTTGTTAGCATTTTTGTTATGACAGCTTTGCTGATATTATTATGGGAGCATTTAAGATTTGTTTTTGTCACTTGCTTGCAAACATTTTTCAAACAAAATCATCTGCATTTTACTCAGGTACTAATATAATCCATAGTGACAGGCCTACATAGATCTCAACAGCTGAATAACTACAATATTAAAAAAAAATGATACATAATAATATTAATAATAATAATAAACCTTCTCAAGCTCCTGTGGGGTGGCAGATAGCAGGGTTTGTCCACTATCCACCCACTGCCGGGCCAAACTGACATACTGACCCAAACCACAGTCTTCGAGCCAACCACACACCTGCTCTGTCGTCCACTTAGAGAAGGGTGTGTGGGAACTGATGAAGACAAGATGATAACATGATTAGAGCAATAACAGTTCTTTATCTGTTATATAAAGGAGATCATGTACCTCCAATGTCTACTGTAGCTCTAGAGTGGCTATTCATTATGGGAACTTTACCGGGATGAGTGTCCAGAATCAGGGGTTCGTGTTAGCCGTGGCCCAGCTGTAGCCCTGAACCCTCCTCTCCTGAACTGAGTGGGCTCCAAGTCATCTGCCAGAACACCTGTCCTCTTCATCCTCAATACAAACACACATTATCATATGCATGGATGATCTCAGAATTAATTAATTAATTAATTAATTTATTTATTTTGCTACACACAAATACACAGGGACGATGGGGGTAATTGTAGGTGCTTCATTATGATGATGATGATTATTATTATTATTATTATTATTATTATTATGTGTGTTACAATTGTATGGAATTAGATTTGTGCCAAACTATATTGAATGTAAGGTTTTAAGAAACTTATGAAAATATAAAGTGAAACTGAAAAAAAATAAATAAATAAATAAATACATTGCAGGCAAAATGTTCTACTTTGTTTTTAATACACTGCATGTTTTGCTAACTGTTTTCACCTCTTTTTTCACTGATCTGTACTTACAAATGCGCTTCCAGAGTTTCATTTAAAATATTTATGAATTTTACAAATATTTTGTATTTTATGTACTTTTGCATTTTGTTTAGTAATATATGTATATTATGAGAATACTGTGCAGTACATGTATGCTATGCAGTTAGTGTTTTGTGGATTCTGGTCTTAACTGTCACCACATAATTGCATCCAAGACTTTCATTTTTATACTGGATATGCTGTATTGACAATAAAGAATCTTAAAAAAGTGACAAATAAAGTTATTTGCATTCATTTTTTCATTTACAGTATAAACATTCAACTAGTTTTGTAAAAGTCACAGTTGAAACTGATGATTATTTCTTTTCATTGTTAGATGATAATGTTCAAATAAATAAAATTACAGCATGATAAAAACAATTGGCAATAAGAACATACTTTGTGCAGAATATGTAATACCCTTGAAGGTCTGTACCATCTGACAGCAAGTCACATGATTGCAATTTTCATATTGTTTGAATTCTTAAGAATTGAGTGACCATTAATTGTAACGATGATAGTGCAACAACCGGTAACAACAGATAGTATGCTGGCCAGGGTTGTTAATTTTGATTACAACATTGGAACGAGACTCTCTTGGCTGAATATTTTTCAGTATTATATACAGTACTTTAATGTACTACAATTAAACCTCTACAGACATTTATTTTCTCTCACACAGACAAATACTGAAAGCTCTTGAAAAGCTTATGTTAAAAAAAGTAGTAGTAATCCGTATTGGAATCCGTTTACAGACGCTCTCATCCACACATGTAAACACGACAGACTGACGTCTTCACATCCAGGCAGCGTTGCCAACTGCTTTCAGCTGAAAGTAGCTAAAACTGGTCGCTAAGTGTCGCTAGATGACGTCATACTGGCGATTCCACTGATCTGTATTAATAATATAAAATAGAGCACTGCTTCCAGGTCAAGAAGCTGTCAATCAAAAACTCAGTAGCTAATGAGAATGCACTGCTGTTAGCCCCGCCCCCACAAGAGAAATGTGCCAGAATGGCGAAAGTAAACTCAGGGAGCGCAAACAAATATTTCAGAATCGTAAATGAAAACTCTGGAAGTGTCACATCCACACACCACATGAACTTTCAGTTTGTTTGTTTTCATCTGTCACGTGTTCCTTTGTCCTAGTTTCCCGCCACAATCAGTCACCATGGACACTAATCACATTCATCACAGCTGTTTGTCATTTGAGTTAATTCTTCAGTGTATATAAGTTCCTGTTTATGTTCAGTTCATTGTTGGTATCATTCGTTTGTTCTAAGTTGGTGTATGTTCCTGTCTGGATTCTGTATTCTCCTGTTGGATTATCAAGTAAAGACTTGTTTAACTATTATCTTCCTCGTCGTGTGTTTGATACACCAGCAGTACCGTAACAGGAAGCTTTTAACTTTATATTTTCATTAGTTTCTTGAAAAGTTCTGTTCAATATATTTTGGCACAAATCTAATTCGATACAATTGCCCCTGGTCATAATCTACTTACTTTCCCCAAAGTTTGCGTATGCTGGTATTTTTGATGTTTTCCTGTAACACAGGAGACTGCTGGCCAGAGTCGGCTCCAGAACACACTGAAGAAAGATCAGAAGTGGTTGTGTCCTTCATTTTCTCTGTAATGCCTGTGGATGGATAAATACATAAATTTTATAGCTGAGTGGCAATTATCCTAAAGCAGCAACAGAATGCTATTTTGGTATTAAGGAATTATCAAGAGGAAGTCAACATATCAGATAAACACAGCCCTATAAGATCGACTAGGAATGTACATTATACAATCTTATTCTGCGAAATCTTATTCTTATTCTGATTTCTTTTGTATTAGGTTCTTGGTTTCTGAGTTTTTGAGTTGTTTTGTATGTTCTTATAAATCATCAGCACTTGGATCCAGCTCTCCCTCATCTCTAAATTTTCCATTGTTACACATGGCATGTTGTTGTTTACCACATATTATTTTGACTTGTCCTTCAGTTTGAAAAAAAAAAAAAAAAGTTCACAAAAATAGACTTACAATGGAAGTACAATGTTCAAAATATTCAGGGGGAAGAGCAGAAATGTGAAGCCTTTGTTTTTGTTAAAGCATTTTGTTAAATCATTTAATTTAAGTTATTAAAGCTGTAAAGGTATTTTGAGGTAGGGCTACTTTTCTAGAGGAATGAGCTTAGTTATTCATAACTGACACAATCTATGTTGGATTTTTCCTTCATATCAGTTATTTATGAATATTTACATCACATACCTTGTTATCTTCGTGCATATCTTGCACAAGTGATGATAATGGCATGTGCTGAAAGACTGGAAATATTTTTGCAAATAAAAGGTAGAGTAATTCTAATCTCATGTTAGCATATGCACTGTTTTAATGTTATGTTTGTACTTTTAGAACAGTGTAATTATGGAATATTTTAAATGTTTAATTGAAGTTCTGCATGCCTGCCTGCTAGGCTTCCATCGAAAGAACATTATTGTCAACATTTTTACCACTTGTGTGGTCCATAGCTAGACAGGAATATACCTGTAAATACATTCAAAGTGTGCTTTTAAAATTTCAAAACAGAGCGAAAGGGAGAAACAGTGTAAGATGAGATGGAGCTCTCTTGATTGTGGAATTGGCTTTATTAGAGTGTTTTAGTAGCTATGATTTTGTGTAAATTTACATGCAATTGCACTAACAACAAAGAACTCTCTGTCTGCATTTTTTTTTTTTTTTTCCTCAGTCTTCAGTACTATTAGCTCATTGTTAGAGATTTGTAAATGAAATGAAAGCAGCTGTGCTAATGGAGCAGGAGAGACTAACAGCACAGGTTTGCATAGGCCAGTTTCCACTCTCCCTGCCTGTCAAAGCATGTTTGGGCATCTGGCAGTGATTTGCCTGCCTTCAGTCACAGGGTGGGTCCTGAACAGGTGGGGCCCATATGATAGTTGCTCTGGCCTCTGGTAGAGACCCTTTTATTACAGCCCATCAAAGGCACAGGGTTTTAGTTATGGTAGAAGTGGTTTTGCTCCAGAATAGGGGTGGAGGAGCAGCTAGAAATATACAGTCACAGAAAAAAATACTTTACCAGAAACGAGAGGGTAGCTATACCTAAAATGGGTGCCAAGACATGATCAAACACACACATACGCAAAGAAGCAGGGCTGGGAATTGAGAACTTGGTTCCAATTAAATATAGAAACATGCCACTGGAAATAACAACAGGGTCATGATTTCAGATGTAAATATTAAGGTGTGTATATGTATATAAATATCTGCTCTGATATGTTGCGTAAAAAGTTAATAAACTGGTTGGTCACTTTGCATGCCAGTTAGATAGACTGTTATAAGTAAATTCTTGGCCAGAACAAGCTCCAATATGGACCAGATTTTATGCTGATAATCAATATGCAAGCTTAATTGTTCTCTTTCATCTTCAACAGGAAAGTACAAAGTTATTACATGATAAATCCCCCCAGGCATAAAAGCATTAGCAGCTACTGAAACCCTGACAAGGCATATTGAAAGGGTCTCATACTAAGTTTGATGTCTTCATTTTTGTTCTCTGTAGTCCTCTGGTCTGATGTGTCACTCGTCTTACTGTCTCTATTCTCTGGGTGACTCAACACTGCTGGGAGTGTCTGATGTCTGTTATCAGCTGGTTGAATCTATAAAAATGGGTAAGAAGTGAAGTGAAGGTTAATACTGGCTGCTGCAGATGTGTTTAATACATCCCAAGAAGTCACCTATCATGAAATCAGCATTATACTTCAATTAGTTTATATTATGATAACTATAATTCAGTAAATATAATGATGACAGATTGATAACTCTGTACCTCCTCTGATAGAACAGGCTCTACCAGTTTCCCATCCACAACCTAAATAAAATAGAGTGAATCATTGGAAAGAACCTTGGCATGTCAACATCATTTTAGGATGTGTATAAGCTCTGTGTAAACACACACACACACACACACACACACACACACACACACACACACACACACACACACACACACACTAAATATAAATAATTATGTGCCAACAGCTAAACAACTGTAAATAATTTAAATTGATTCTTTGGTCAAACCTTTTGTGCTGAGTTGCTTTTAAAGTCCTCCATACTGATGGACCTGTGTGAAAGCAACATTATTTATATTTGACAAGAAAAGCAACATTATTTATATGTAACATGTCATTTTCCTGTTTGAAATTAGGATATTTGAGTGCACAGATTATTTTACCTGGAGTTTGCATCTTTCTGAGAAGAAACTGAAGACAGCAATAGAGGAGATGAGCTACTGAAGGACAACTTTACCAGAGGCAAAGAAAAAAAAAAAAATCAAAAACTGTTCAGGAAGTGGTGTATCACAGAGTCAGCAGCTACCTGTATTCATGAACCTACAGTTACACACCTCAGTGTGAGCTTTATGTGTTAAAGTCTTCATATTTACGGTCCCGTTCTGCTTTCCATCAACGCTGCTGTTCTTCACTGCTGATTTATCTCCGGTGCCTTTAGAAGATATCAGTTATATAATAATTTTTTTTAAACTCCTGTGTATTGTACATTTTTAATCTCATAGGCATGTCCAACTTACAAACAAATCATACTTCATTTAATGATTTCGTCAAGCCTGAAACTCTGTTATGCAGATTTTCTATCACTTTAGTGATGTAATGCCCTTATAAATATTTTCTGCCAAATCTATCTCAAAATGGTTTTGGTTGGACCTCAAACTGATAAAACAAGACAAAACGTGTTTGAAGAATTTACCTTGAACTAAAATCATGACGTCATTCATCTCTTTAAACTGGCTGAGGAGGAGAGTGAGCTCATCTATTCGACGATCCTGAAACAAATTTGAATAACATATTAATAACAAACATAACATATTTAGTGAATAATTTAAAAATAAATTACATTACTTCTAAGCATCATATTATTAAGGGTATAAAGCCTGTGGCATGAGCAGAAACTTATAAATTTTGAGTTCAAATGGCACACAAGGCAGTTTCTGCCACAGGTATCCTGTAGGTTCAAGTATTTGGCACGTCTGGGGAAACTTGTTCTGGCTTCAGTTCCACAGACATTCTACACACTTCAGTCCATAAACACAGGGCAGTGTGAGGAACAAAGGACCCAGTGTGCTCAAAATGACTCTTGCTCACCCTGTGAAAATGGTGAGATGGTGAGGAAAGCGTATTAAAGGGTTAGTTCACCCAAAAATGAAAACTCACCCTCATGCCATTCAACACCGTTAAGACCTTCATTCATCTTCAGAACACAAATTAAGATATTTTTGCTAAAATCTGATGGCTCGTGAGGTCTGCATTGAGAGCAAGTTAACTTAGACTTTCAAATGCCCTGAAAGGTACTAAAAACATATTTAAGTTTGAGATCATTTGATACACGCTCCGAACCACTGATTCGAAACAAATTTCGAAACACTGCTTCCTGAAGCTTCGGAGCTTTATGAATCTTTTGTTTCAAATCAGAGGTTCGGAGCATGTATCAAACGATCTCAAACTGCCAAAGTCACGTGATTTCAGTAAATGAGGCTTCGTTACATCATAAGTGTTTCGAAATTTCAATGGTTCACATGACCTTGGCAGTGCTCCGAATCACTGCTTCGAAGCTTCATGAAGCAATGTTTTGAAATCGCCCTTCCCTAGATATTGCTGAATAAAGTCGTTATTTTGTTGTTGTTTTTTGGCGAACAAAAAGTATTCTCGTCACTTCATAACATTAAGGTTGAACCACTGTAGTCACATGAACTGTTTTAAATACATCTTTAGTACCTTTCTGGGCATTTTAACTTGCTCTCAATGCAAGCCTCACTGAGCCATCGGATTATATCAAAAATATCTTAATTTGTGTTCTGAAGATGAACGAAGGTCTTATGGGTGTGGAACAACATGAGGGTGAGTAATTAATGACAGAATTTTAATTTTTGGGTGAACTAACCCTTTAATACAGTGAGCTATATTTTGGAATTTCTGTTAGTGGCCATAACAATTATGAACTTTAGTGTTTAAATATTTAATATTTAAAATAGTGTTTAATTAAAGAAATAGTTTTAAAAATTATTTGTGATTTTTTTTTTTTCTTTGAACATTCAAAATTTAAAAATAAAAAAAATGAAAAAAGAACTCTATAAACCTTTTCATTATTGGCAGCAATAAGTGATTCCATTCCTGTCTTTAACCTTTGTAGCTCTTGATCTGTTGACAGAGACCAAAAAATGAAAGAGACAAACATTAAAACAATACCATGACAGTGAAATATGGTGCAGCCCTGTATAATACTAAATGTGCAAGACAAGCAAGTCGATCTGAAATATTGACGATCTACTACCCTAAAAATAATTAAAGTTTACAGTCATGGAAAATGGGAATTACACTGGTCTTAAACTTTTCCAGGGAAAACTGTAAAAAAAGTGGAGCAAATAAATGGTTATAGCTTCATTTTAGAGTCACCAGCTTACAAGACACTCACACAGCCATGAGTTTATAGGGTCACATAAAACAGTAAGACAAGTGAGAACTCACACAATCAAATGCAGGAATTAGTTGTATGTGCACAGATGAATTCTGCATTACCTTTCTAGCACTTTGTGTGAGGTTGTGTAATATAAACAAGCTTACGTTTGGTATTGAGTCTCCTTCTGTATATCTCCTCTAATGGTGAGCGAATGATAGTAAGAGAAAAAAAAACAAACATTATTAGCTACCACAACACACAGCAAACACAAACAGCAATTATTAACAATTGCTGTTAATATTAGTGATTGACTGATAGGTATTTTTAAAAGACAAAATCTATAGAGCAGGGCAGCCAATGGCCAGTGTAATTCAGATCAGATTTAAAGGTTAAGGGCATAATTTCTGTGCCACTATAACAGCACCAATGGGAATTGAAAGAATAATGACTAGCTGTGCCCATAATCGTGTCCTGTCAGGGAATGTACTGCATTTGATAAAGAACTTACCTCTCTGCCATAAATAAGTTTGGGTCCCACTTTAAATTAGGTGTCTTGAACTACTATGTACTAACATTTAAATACATTTTTTGATACAATGCACTTATTGTGTGCATACATGTTTTTACATTGTACTTATATTTAAGAAATACCTGAAAGTAATTACAGATGTAATTAATTTCTTTAATTAAATCTGTAATTGCACTGTTGACTATACGCTTACCTCTTAATCCACCCTTAATCCTACCGCTAAACCTGCCCCTAACCTTACCCATATCCCACCTCAATAGCAGCAAAAGTGTTTTACAATACAATATGAACACAATTTGATGCAAGAACGTAGTAGGAAAAGAGACACCAAATATAAAGTGTGACAAAAGTTTGTTCTATAAAGTATGAATTTGCACATACTACTTTTGTCATACGTTGTCATGTGACCTATAACATCAGCCTCACACTCGGCAGAAGCAGTAGTTCATCTGGGTTATTTGCTTCCTCAATGAATATTGTTTTTGGCATACCTCTTACACTACTATTCAAACATAGTACTGTATCTAACTACATTTGGATGCTGAGACTGCATGAAAAACTGGTTTCCCTGAACACTCTTACTGCCTGCCATTGGTCAGACAACATCTTTTTTTAAAACATTAGCCAACACAAATATCTCAATTGGCCAAGTATTGGCTAATCTATCGGTCTATCGCTAATTAACATGCACAGATGTTTTGGACATCTGTGAAAAATGCAAACAGCTAAATTGCCCTGAACATTAGTTTTGACTGCACCAGGACAGGCATTTGAGATCAGGGTGAGAAAGAAATACCTTTTTCTGCACTGTCCACAGACACTGGAGCACTGGAGAGCAGCTGAGCCTGTAGATTCTCTATTTCAGAGTTCTTACAGCTTAACAGATGCTGTAAACTTATGATCTCTGCCTGAGAGAGAAGAATGATTTCTATCATTATATTACCAAAATGTACAATTAAATTAATTAAAGGTGCTCTAAGTGATCCTGGGTGGATGTAACTTCCTGTTGACGTTCGAAGTGTTGTCAAACAAAACAGAGGCTAGCTAGACCCTCCCTCCTCCTCCTCCTCCTCCCCCTCCCCTCCATGCTTCCTGAAACAGTCATGAACGCGCATTTAAAATCATTCTTGTCGGTTATTGGCTGGAGCATGTTTATTATGATTCATGGTTCATTTATTGCAATTTTCGGAGCTTGTGGCGACTACAGAGACCGCATTTTTTTACAGTGTGTTCAGGGGACAGGCAGCTAGCGGATAGTGAGGAGATGTTTGCTGTATGTGACAAAAAATGTTTTGGCCTAAAAACGTGTGACATCACTTAGAGCACCTTTAAAACTGCAATGTTGCTTGTGTCATTTACAACTATCAGCACATTACCATAATGAGTGCCCACATTTATGGTTACACTGTATTTTAAGGTAATGCTGTTTCAATGTAATTACACAATTACTGAGTAATATTAATTAAATACACATACTTACTATATTAAAGTTAGGGTTTGGTTTAGGGATAGTTACTGGAAATTATGTATAATGTACTGTTATTACTTTAGTAAGTAGGTCTACGTGTAATGTGTACCTACCACATTAAAATAAAGTGTTACCATATTTATATATCTGTTACATTGGGGTGGATGTAGAAATCGCACAGTGATGAGGGGGATTAACAAGAACAGAATGAAAACGAAACCAAAACAGAAAAAGACCGTTACAATATCAACATCCATTCAGTACTTAGCAACCATCAATATGTGATAAAATTAAGTCATTATTAATTGATAATTTGCTGCAACTCTTTTGTCTCATTCTGTGGCAGATCTGATTTGCATATACAGATACATGAAGACATGCCACACAACATTTGATGTCAACGATGCTGGATGTTATTGGTTCTTTGAACATAAGTTTAAATATATGGAAGTACTGTACAAATTACTGTACAAAGAGCTACACTGGAAAATTGTCAGTGAACAACTTAACAACTCAAATTTGAGCCTGTTCCTCAAACAGGACACACAACTTATCAGTCATATTTGTGTGGCAGTACCTGTGTCACCTTAAGCTTCTGCTCATACTGCATCTTCTCTTGTTCCAGCTCGTCAACTCGATGCTTGAGCGTCTTGAGCTCCTGGAGCAGGTTCTTTATTATATTGCACAAAATAATTTAAAAAAAACAATAACAAACAAACATATTTTAGCAAACATTATAATGTATATATTTTTCAATTTCCCCTACTGAGTGGTCTAATTATTTTGACAAAAATCTAGCATAGTAAAAATACTTTCGGCATAAATACCATTGACACTAGAGTTACTGTTGTACACATTATTGTAATACATTGTGGTTAACATGTTAAATTTAGGCAGGACTGCCCAATCCTGTTCTTGGAGAGTTACCTTCCTGCCAAGTTGAGATCCAACCCTGCTCTAATTCATCTGTCTTTATTAGCTGGTTCAGGTGTTTACAGGAGGGTTGGCGCTGAACCTTTCGGGCAGGAACATCTCCAGGAACAGGACTGGGCACTCTTCTTCAAGCGTTAAACAATAGAAAATATTTTTATAGCAATTTAAACATAACCACAGCCCCAAAACTACAACTGAAAGGTATCAGTGGGGCTCCGGAAGTAAAAGGTCACATTCTAACAATCATCCCAGTCCTGCCTGAACTTCTTGAGCAATGATATATGCTGCTGTAGAAGCCATGAAACATTTTGATTTAAATGCAGTTTATAATAATAATGGTTATAATAAATGTTTAATAGCAAATTCAAACTTACATTACCCAAAGTTTTGAAAAGAGCTTGCTCAATTAGATAAGTCACTGTTACCATGACAATGGTAACTGCAGCCAGCAGGATATTTTTTTTTTTCAGACTAGCAAGATAATATTAGCTAACTAATTAACGTTATAGGTGGCATCAGGTTTTTTTTTTTTTTTTTAGGGTTAGAACATGAAACACAGAGAAGTGGAGTTTCCTGAAAAGAAAATGCATTAAAAAAAAAAAAAAAAAAAAAAAAAACATCACCACCACCATTTAAAAAAAAAAAAAAAAAAAGCATTTTAATAGGCAAATACTTAATCTATGAATGGATCATTATTAGAGTGATTATGTTTCTAGCATGTTTTATATTTGGCAACAGTTCTTTTAACTCTAACAGATTGGAATGTGTAGCTTTTCATTTCTTAAACAACCATGTCGGAAGATGTATCATGACCATATTCCAGGATGACAATGCCAGTATTCATCAGGGTTAAAATTATGACAGAACGGTTCAGAGAGCATGAAGAATCATTTTCACACATGAATTGGCTCCTCTGAGTCCTGACCTTAACCTCAGTGTAAGTCTTTGGGATGTGCTGGAGGAGACTTTACAGAGAGCTCACCTCTTGCGTTGTCAATACAAGATCTTGGCCAAAAACTGATGCACCTCTTGATAGAAATAAGTTCAGAACATTTATTTCCATCAAGAGGTGCATATATTTTTGGTCAAGATCTTGTATTGACAATGCAAGAGGTGAGCACTCTGTAAAGTCTACTCCAGCACATCCCAAAGACTTTAAATGAAATTAAAGTCAGGACTCAAAGATGCAAATTCATGTGTGAAAATGATTCTTCACGCTCCCTCCCAACCATTCTGTCAAAATTTGAGCCTGATGAATCTTGACATTGTCATCCTGGAATATGACTATGATACGTCTTCCTACATGGTTGTTTAAGAAATGAAAGCTACACAATCTATGTTTTAGGATTAAAATCTGGGCAGTGTATTTTGCAATTCTTTATATGATCCAATAAGATAAAAAATGCAGCATTTGAAAAACATTGCATTCTAAATATTACAGTATGTATAGTAAAAGTGGGTGGTCACTGAAGAGCTCATACTAAAACAAACACTGTTAATCAAAAATAATACATAATTATAAAAAGATGTCATCCCTTTAAAACACGTCTAACACTAATTCATAAGCACAGACAACATATTGGCATCGATCACAATTTGTGAGATCCAAGGGGTGCCTACACTTTCCATAGTCTGTGACCACAGTTCCACAGTGTTTGAGTTTTTTTAAATGTCTAGATCTCAGACCTACCACTGGCTTTGGCTCAATCAGAAAGGCTTGCACTGGCTCACTGCCACAACCTTCCTCTGGGACCATCTCCACTGGCTTCTCTGGGATCTTAATAGAGATCTCCTGCCGAATCCTACACATCTGCTCCTGAAGCTCACTAATCAGATTCACTACGCTCTGTCAGAGAGGAATTGGGATAGTAAAGAGAGGAAGAAGAAATAAAAGAAGGTAAGAGTGAGTAGGAAGAATGGATTATGGGAAGCAGACATTCAGTGGTTTCTTTCCTATCTGTGTTCTTCAGGTTACTTATATAACTAGATTACAAAATCTATTGTCATTTTTGCAAAACGTAAGTCCCAATATATCCTTTTCTGGAGTTATTGTCTTAACCCTGCCATTAGCAATCATGCATAGCAACATGAGATTATATGATTATCTATCATTCACTGTTATTTCACATAGACACTGTTAAGTAGCATTACAAACATTAGGTCTATAGTTTAAATGAAGGTGTGTGTTATATATAGAACTTTCACATACAGATGCTAGAAGTTGGTTTTCTAGACAGATGTCTGCAAGGCAAGAAGTGTCAATACAAGATTTATTACAACATCTAATTCTAGATGTGTCTATGTGTACCATGTAATTCTATGGCATCTAATTCTAGTGTGTGTGTGTGTGTGTGTGTGTGTGTGTGTGTGTGTGTGTGTGTGTGTGTGTGTGTGTGTGTGTGTGTGTGTTAGATTAACTCCTCAAACAAACTATTGAAAGGGAAATCTGACAGAAGTAACATTCTAGTTTAAAAATATAATAAAATGTTACATAAATGTCCCTTAATGTTCCATAAAAACAAAAACTGTGGTTAGTAATTTTACATACACAAAACCCTAACTAAAACTATTTTCATAGTATTTCATTTTCTCCATAGAGATTTTTTTATGAAAACTTGTCAAAACTTGTTTAAGACACTCCTACTGTAACTAGGCCTATCAGAGGATGTTAATCGATAGTCTTTGCATTAGTTTCAAATTTCAACTTATTTTTTAAAGAATACTGATATTTTTATTTAATATAGTCTACTTATATTTCTTATAATTAAATTTTATTTTTTATTTATAATAGGCTGCTAATACTTATTATGTTATACTTATTTTTAATTATTAGTTTAAATAAAAAATACTTCTGGCATACATTTAAATTGACGCAAATGTGTTTTTTATTTGTCGTGTCCTAAACTATCTGTGTCCTAAACTGATCCATTTAAAGGTGAAGTATGTTGTTTGTGTGACACTAGTGGCAACTAGCGGATTACAAAAATACAGTATATTTTGCAAACGCACCTTGACGCACCACCCAGCATACCCGTTTAAAAAAGTCACCGCTCGCCACTGATTATTATGTTTTTATTTTAGTAAGGTGAGTACTCAACCAAAACTACCAAAAAGTTAAGCATAATCACAAGATCATGCTAGTTTCTTACAAAATGGTGTTTCTTTCATTTTGCTTTTCCAGGTCACTTGTGTGGTTAGGGTGGAACATTTTAAGACATTCAAGAACATCATTCAACAGCACATCTACTAGTCAAACAAACCGCAATGAGAAAACATGCTGTCTGCTCCCATCAGCCTGGGCTTTCTGAAATCAACTTCTTTAGACACGTAAATATCTCACTGACCCATTTCACACAAGCCAAGGTCCCAAATACAAGAGCCTTTGTTAAAGAGCCAAGTCACTAAATGTCTTTTCCAGGATATACTGTGTGGGTAATTATGATCTGAACACAAACCAGCTTCCAATGTAGCGTTTGAAATAACTTCATCGTCTGGGTACTAATCTTTAAAAACATATCAAGTTAACTCATAATTGAATGCATAAAGCTGTCATTAGTTGAGGAACTTGGCTTTCCTGTGTGAACCATAATAGCTTAATAACCTAAGGAGAGCATTATGTTTAGTATGTCAGGCACCAAAGGCAGTGACAAAAATAACTATAAATTTATAAAGCAAAGACAGCAATAAACTTTATTAAATTCAAGAATTTCAACTGTCAAACATAGTTTCCTGTAGTATTTTTCACACCAAAGGAAGCTGTGTTCTAATAAAAGTTAACAGTCGTCTACTGTGTCCAGCACGTGGATAAAAGAACTTTCATGTGAGACACCATGTGACACCAACAGCGTGGTAAACTAGATGGTAAACTGACCTATCTATAGCAGGTAGAAGACCAAGACCTCAGAGAGAGAGAGAGAGAGAGAGAGAGAATGGCATGCTGCTGGAATGCTCATAGGCAGATTGGTGCCATTCCTTCTCTGTATGAAGCCAAGCAGTTGTCAGACATCACACTGAGGTCATGCTTAACACTCTTTCCATGCTAAAAACACTCTGGCTATTTGTCAGTTAGACTCAGCTTCTCTGGATCATTACACAGAAATTTGCTCTGCTTGTGTTGAATGAAACCCATTATGTTTAAATGAAAGGTATAACCGCACAAACACATACAGCTCATGCCAGCACATCGTTATGCCAGAGGAAAGGTATATTTTAGATCAACCAGTTCTATACCACAGCAGTCACTATGAACATAGTAATTACATGAAAATAGCACACAGTAAATTAAAAGACACAAATTTGTTGACATAAGCCCAGACACAAGCTTACAAGCACTCTGTTGACCACTTTTGTGCCAGCAGCTTTTTGTTTAACACTTTTCATTGTTCCTTGAACAATACAGTTTATAAGACTTTAAACACTTCAGTGTTGTTTACTTTGTTTTTTTCACATATTTTTCACACCTACTTACAGTATATGTATTGATAGACAGATACGTTTATTAATAATTGGCCCTTTTGAGATTATTGATCAAAAACTAAGTCCACCTTATTTCATTATAGCATTTGTGAGTAAATATCATCATTACCCCTCATTACCCTCTTGCACTGTAGATTAGTATCAGCACTGAGCATTGAAATACCCATTTTGGTGGCAAAAGCAGAATTTGAGTTCTATATAGCACACATGCATGGTTTTTAGCATGAATAAGTAGGCTTCAGGGAGATAAGATCCCTGGTCTTATTTTAGTGACTGAAAATTGCTATGAGATGGCAATGATAATTTCCACATTGTAACGAGGCTATGCTCAGTCTTCAAGCTACATTTTTCTAATCTACTTTGTGTGCAGTCTGAATCTTTTAAGGTTCATCTTAAATTTTATCAGGGTTGTACCTCAGCTTTATGTTGTCTCTCAGCACTGTTGATGTGTTTGTCCTCCATGTTCCCCAGCTTCAGTTTTAGATAGGACACTTTCTCCATCAACCCCAGCTTCTGTGACTCTAGAGAACTCCTGCTCAGAAGCTCCTATGAGAGTCCACACACAAACATACTTGTAAACACACACATTTTGCTTACACACAAATAAGTGAAACCGTGCACTGAAGGAGGCACAAAGTCCGTTCAAAATCTCTGTACTTTGCTGTTCCACAATGGCTAAATATACACAGGTTATGAGGGCTAAATTTATCCACTTCTCTTGCAGGGACTGACACATGAGAGAGTAAGAGGGAGAGCTTGAGTGCTCTGACCGTGGTGGGAAAAGTACATTACATTTGAGCATAGTAAACAGAAAAGGTGTTAAAATTAAGTGATTGAACAGATTATGTTGTCAAACACTGAATTATAGACAAATTGAAAAAAACAAAAACAAAAAACAAAACAAAAATTTGATAGGACATCTTTCAATATCAGAAAGTGTGCAATTAATATGAAAGGCTGAACATGTGAAATTGTGTAAATGAAAAGTATTTTCCCTTATGAAGGTACTCAAATACAAATACAGATCAATCTTAACTGATGATCACCTGAATGCATGCATTACCACCAGCAGCTACAGCCATGATTTCAATCAATTGGCTGATTTGTTTTAATCCAAGTCATCTGAATAAGTGGTTGATCTCTTGAAACAAAAGTGTGAGCACCCATGGTGTAAAACATAAAAAGTAGTATTCTGCCTTCTTTGATATTGATGGTTAAACTCAGACACTGAACAGGAATCTATTTCAAAATACAGAAGCCCACAAAAACTTTCAAAATGTCAGTAGCTTGTGCTGAGGGGTTTTAAGTGAGCTTCTGAGACTTTCAAAGACAGCATATGGAAAATATTAGACTCATGTCACTGGAATTGGATTTGCCTTTGAAGGCCAAAACCTCAATGACCACAGGCACATGCCCTAAAAGGCTTCCAATCTGAACGCTGGAGATTTAATCAGCTTTAGAGCATTCAAAGCAAAGGCGAGTAGATATGCAGAAATATGCAATTAGCTTACAAGATGAGATTTACAAGCAGAGGAATGTGAATTTAGTCCTTGAAAATGGTATGGATAAGTACAGGAGTCTCACCATGCCTTGAAATAGTTTATCTTTATAAATGGCCCTAATGGATCTAGCAGGTCTACTAAAATGTCAAAGCTTCAAGACCACTCTTTGCTTTTCTCACTTCTCACTTACTTTCACACTACACTAATATTACACTACACATTAATATTTATTTTCACTTCCCTGTCTGGCTGATTACAGAAAAAAAGCAGGTTACCTACTGTCAACTTATTCCCAAGATAATTCCAATGCCCAAATCAACCCAGGCCTTTAGAATACTGCCGAAACTTAAATATTTGGGTTGCCAAGGTGATGTGATGACTAGACCAAAGAATCCCACCAAAGAATTTCCTCACAGGTGCCTCGCTGTTCCTTCTTGGGCACATCAGGTGCAGATTATTCTATTAATGTTAGCCTGTGCTTTAGGAAATCTAATAAAACTGCTTTGTAATCCAACAATGTCAAAGACTATTTTCATGTGGACAAAGATTGTGATGGAGTCACAACAATTCCTCAGTGTTTAAAATAACTCCTAATAAAAATACACAAATGAAAATAATCTTAGTCTTTTTTTAAATAAATATTACCAATACCTGTTGAAGCATCACCTCAGTGGAGTGGAGTTTGTGCTGATATTCCCCAAGAGAATTCTCCAGGTCTCTGATTTTTTCTCCCTGAACCTCCACCTGATCCGTCAACACACTCACCTGAGAAACAGGTTTAAATCAAGTTTTTTTTCATTTGAGGTACATCATCTTTGTCTATTGTCCTTCTAAATTTGTTTTCAGGTCTATGAGAAAAACATTTTTTTGAGTCTAAACACACTCATTATTGTACTCAGAGTCAGACTAAATTCATATATGAAAATATTATATTATACAGATTTCCAAACAAATTGAAGCAATCTAGCATATTCTTGTCAACCCAGTTGATCAGGAATACACAGTCAAAGCACCTACTCTGCACATGTACTTCCTATCAAAACCCAACAAGCCAGAACAGGACTAATCCGTAAAGCTCTGTCTGTTCCCATGACACACAATGATTGTACTGGCTTTTTTTTTTTTTTTTTTTTTTTTTTTTGTACACTTGTATAATGGCTTCAATTATTTTATATAACATCTTAAAATGTTTTTCAGAAAGCCTTCATAAAACTGACATCTATTAATGTTTAATTTGAACAGATAGGCAGTTCACAGCTAATATAGCTCGATTTTGTAATCTACTTACATTGCCTGCAACATTCATCTGATCCCATATGTTTCAAATATTTTCCATAGTTTTCCATTTTCCAGTGCTTTTAAGGAACAACTGGTCATTGGATGTGTTAAAGATTGACAAGTTAGTAGTATTAAATCGTTTTGGTTTAAGGCACGCAGTTAGTAACATGTGAATTAGATATTCATAAGCAGAACTGTATATTTTGCTGTATCTGGTTATATCTGTTATATTTGTATAACCTTTTGGACATAAATTCTGATAGCAAAGTTGACATGCAAAACACTTTTTTTTTTTTGTTTTTTTTCCTCTCTCTTTTTTTCTGTTGGTATTTTTGCTATTTAATGAATATAATCAACCTAAATCCTTAAATTCAATGTTATATGATCAAATGATTCATAGTATGTCTAAAAGATTTACCTTTTTATGTCAATATTGATTATGTACAGTATTTTTATCCAAACGTATAAAAATGTTCTAGGAATAAGATCACATTGAATTCATATAATGATATAAACTTATATAATATAAATTTATTGCAATGTCATACTGTCTAGATGGACTTTAGGAAATTATTTGTAACAGACGGCCCCAAGTTTACCTGTAATACAAGAGATTCTTTATCCCCTTCTAGACGAGACAGTCGCTCCTGGTAGCTCTCACCATTGCCTGGGCCTTGCACATTGACCTGCGGTTCACAGGTGGTTAGAGTTATGTTTACAATCAGCAGAGAAGAAAGCGAAACACTATAAACCATGCAGCGTGAGGCCCACAGCTACCTTTACAGATGCGAACAGTAAATGGCTATTTGTAGTTTTTTTTTTTTTTTTTTTTTTTTTTTTAATCTTGATTCATCTACTGAATATGTCACAGCAAGTTTGCAAAACTTCACTTTACCCAACCCACCTAAGATTTTAAAAAGGAATTTCTTAAGAGGTTTATTTTTCTGATTAGATTTTTGTGCACAAGCTCCATGCAGTAATGCTGAGGGACTTGGAATAAGTCAATGGTGTGTGAAACACTGTGAATATACTAAAAAGATTTGAGTCTGAAATTCTGCTCTATGCCACATAATGTGAAGCACAGTGAATGAGAGCATTATCCCCTGCATTATGCCAGAGAAAACTTCAAAGAACATAAATGGTTGTTCTGATGTTTTATTAAATGTGTGCTGTATGCATGTGCGCAGGCATATAAAAAGGCATGTTTGCAATTTAGGGGTATAAAGGCATAATATATATATATATATTATGCAATATACAGGGCAGAAAAGTGACTTCAGTTAATGCATTTACACTGCTGCCTTCTAATCTATTCTGTTCCAAGATTCCTGATATTTAACAACACTGGTAAAATTCATTGTTTATGTCACTCCACTTGTCATTCTGTATTTGTAATGTTCCAAATAATGTTCCAAAAAGCAGTGCTGAGTTTTACCTGAAGTTTTTTTAAAAGTCTGAGCAACTGGATTCCCTTACGAAGTGGATCTCAACACTGCATCTTGGATTGACGCTATGGGGCGCACCATTAGCGTGACCAGTTTCTGAAGCATGTGTGCAAAAATGACAATTTCATTGGCCAACATCAGTCTAATGAAAATCTGATGTCATTACCGGAGCGTCCGTGAGCATAAGAGGGTGCCTGCAATGTACGTTATCAGTTTTTTGTCTTCAGGGGCCATTTATTTGTAGTAGCGTGTGGTGAAATTATTTACTATAGCCTCGTTACCATCAAAATTACCCGGAACAATTTGTCCCAGGAACTTTTTTCCCCCAGACCTGTTGCTGTCTGCGTTTTCATCGCGGTCTAAAGTTCCATGAAGAGGAGTCTGGTGACATAGGTAATCTGCGTGACTTTCCAGTTCCCTCTGGATTTCGTCCTCCACATATAAGCTTAATAAAGCCTATTTAAACTCCATTATTGATTCGAATAGCAAACAACTCTTACTGTATGCACTGAAACAGACATTTAAAAATGGTGGTTGAAGTAAAATGCTCAGCGCCCAAGTCACACCCCCGAAAGTTCCTGAAAAAGTACTACCTCGTGAGCAGGGACTTTTTGATGAGGGAATTTTTGCCCGGAACTTTATTTAGACCCTGGTTCCTGCAGTCGAAACACACCGAGTACCACCCCAAAGTCCCTAGTTCCTGGGGAAAGTTCCTGTGGTGGAAACAGGGCTTATGGAAAACTCAGACAAGCATTTCAGGAAGTGTGTGTCTCTATGTCCCAGTTTTTTTATGCTTGAGGACACACACGATCTGTATGTTTGGTGTTTGGGTGAGGAGCATGTGCGTTCAGTTCTTGAGGGTTCTGAATGCACCTATTGTGAAAAATCCTTAATTTTCGAGAGATGAGAGACAAGTGTCTGCACATCGCAGCTCGGGCCCTGCTGTAGCCAAGGCACAATGGAGGTTGGAGTTGTGAGGATCACAGGTCGAGCTGGCTGTGGAATTCGAAAAAGTTACAGTTCTGTCATGTTCTTCAGTAACCAGTTTGAGCAATCTTAATGTGCCGTCTCTTGATGCGATTGAAGGGGGAGAGTATATCGCTTGTATTGAGCCTGCCAGTCCCACATATGAGGAGTTGTTAGATTTTATGGCCAACGGCACTGACATCATGGGACACGTGACAATGGCAGTATTGCATGACTAGAACATGACACAAACAAGGGAAGCACATGGCAAACAGGAAACATGAAACAAAACAAAAACTAGATGTGACAATAAGGACATCATGATCACAAATCAAATAGCCACGTTTCTGTTATGTGTCTCTCTTATAAACCTTGTACGATATGATCTGTTTCTCTGTCTCACTCTCTTCCAGAGATGGCAAGCATTCATGTATTCTTCATTCTGTATTCTATTCCCAACTTGTTCTGATTTGCATTTTTATACATAGTAAAATTTGTTTTAGCAATTTTCAACCACTGAAAACTTCCATGTGAGGAGGTGAGTCAACAGAGGAGGTGAGATGCTGGAATGAGAAGACAAGATCTAAGGAATGTAATAAAAAGCTGTTTTGTAAAGAAATCAAATCGCTGAGGAGAAGTAGTATTCCTCCTGGCAGACTCCCTTTGGTAGCTGTTCTTTAGGGTTGAATGAAGAATAGAACCCTCCCCAAATGTCTGGGGTTTTAAAGTAGGGTCATCAGCTCCCCACTGGAGCCTTAACCAATCCATGTATAACCTAACAAGTTGAGGTAATTTCCCTTATAACATCCTTTCTTGTTATTGAGCACCTTTTCGAGTGCTGGGATTCTTTGAAATCTGGTCAGGTCAAGGCAGGCTGAGAGCTCTTTTACCCAATTGCTCTGGGGTAGTAGAGCTGAAGCTCCCCTGCAGTTCCCTAGGGTTGAATTTTTAGGTCAAGGATAGTGAGAAACAATTGCTGTTCATGAATATTCTACCCCTACAGGTAGTGGTGGGCCAAGGTCACAGTTTAAAACTTTCTCCCTAAGCAAGTATTCCCTATGGGGCTGTGTCAAACAAAATAATTTGACAGCTAAACCTTAAAGCTCTGCTCTTAGACTCCATGTGGGTAATGCCTGGCCCACAAGGAAGAGAGGAAGGTTGTAAAGGCTGGGACTTTCCTTGTCGCTGAGCATAGAAGCTTGGGTAATGGCAGAGGGAATATTACCACTTGAGAGCCTCTATGAGTCTTAGGACGCACCCTGAAAGATTGATACATCTGATTCTGTAGCGTCAATTTGCTATGCTGATTATGGTTGTGCATAGGCATAGCTAATGAGGTAGGCATTCCCTCAGCATGACGGAGTGTGTATTTGTTCCTCATAGCATCAGTCCAAGACACAGTGTTGAGTTCCACTTTTAAAGGGAACGTCTTATGTTACAATAGTAACCATGGCTCCCTGGGAAGGGGAACAAGACACTGTGTCGCCATAGACCAAGGGTGTCAAATTCTGGAGGGTCACTGACCAGCAGAGTTTAGCTCTAACCAGTGTTGGGCACGTTACTTTAAAAAAGTAATTAGTTATAGTTACTAGTTACTTCTCACAAATAGTAACAGAGTTACAGAGTTAGAGTTACATCATTATAAAAGTAACTAATTACCAGGGAAAGTAACTATTGTGTAACTTTAAAAAAAATAAAAAATTAAAATGTCAAATAACTTGAATGCCCCCAATATTAAATAGAAGTCTAAGAATAAATAATTCTTGATCCGACTCGTGACTCATGATCCGCTCTTGCTTATGAAATTTCTCTGTAATGTCATTAAAGAAAATGTAGTTTCACATATATGTTTAAATAGTCCTTTGTTATGTTTTAAATTCATTTACTTGATTATGAAAAGTGAACAGCATAAGTAAGATGCATCATAAGATGTGCAATATATCAGGAGTCATGGAGTGGGTCAGACGTGATTTTGATCACTTCATTAAGTTTTGTTTTATAGAAAGCCTCTCTTTAAAGTGAATTTCGTTTTGTAAAAATTGTATCTTAATTTGATTCAATGTTTCATCAACCAATTGCCTGGATTTAATAAATAAGAAGCAAATATAGCAGACAATATAATCAAGGATGCGCGGGCACGATCATTGGTACGTGAACTGGAGCGCGACTTATAGGCTAAATGAACCGAAACTCAGCGTATAGGCCGCTTGCCTTGCAGACATGAGAAATATATCTATAGAAAGCTTGAAATATCTAAAAACGAAAATAAATAGGCTACTCTATTATGTAGCCTAATCCGAATGAAATGTATATTCTCTCTCTAGGCGTGTCCAGTATATGCGGAGATGATGAGAGTCAGCAATGTCAATTTCATCTTATCAGCCGACACTGATTCAGAAAACATTACTTTATTAATAAACAATTGTTTCCTTGCTGTTTTTTGTCATATACATAATCATTACTTTTGCCGGTTCTTTATGGCAAGCGTTATGCATGCACTTGAGTGCATAGCCTATATTACATAAACGCTCATTATTAGTTTATTCTCTCCAGTATTTAAGAAATTAAATTAATATAAATGTGATTAGTCAACTAATGGCTTAAATGAACAACTACTAGTTGACTAGAAAAACTTATTTCACATATTTTCGATCCAGCATGTCACAAAGGGTATTCTGGCTTGAGCTTGCGCTCAGCTCGCATGCTCTGACACACACACACACAGAGAGAGAGATACAGAGCATTGTACATTATTATCAGTTTAAAATTATATTTGTATATGACTAACCGCAGCACACACCAGAGAAAAATCTTTGCAGGTCCTATGGCTGAGAGCTTACTTGGATGAAAACCGCTTCAGTGAGCTCAATTATAGTAACGCGGCATTTTTTTTTTTTTTTGTCAGTAACGGCGTTGTAATGGGAGAAAAAGTAATTTGTTTGATTACTCGTTACTGAAAAAAGTAACGGCGTTAGTAACGCCATTTATTTATAAGGCTGTTATTCCAATCACTGGCTCTAACCCTAATTAAACATACCTGAATCAGCCAATCAAGGTCTTCAAGATTACTAGAAACTTCCAGGCAGGTGTTTTGGAGTTGGTTGGAACTGCACTCTGCAGGACAGTGGCCCTCCAGAGTTTGACACATGTGCCATAGACTGTCGACGGACAATGAAATTGTTGCGTTTGCACACGTGCTTTAAACTCCAATCACGCTGATGGCGTTCCCCATAGTGTCAATCCAAGATGCAGTGTCTTGTTCCCCTTCTCCCCTTACATAAAGTATTGCTTGGCCTTTTTTTTTTTCTTTTTTTTTTTTTTTTCAAAAAGTCTAAAGTCTGAAAGATACTTATGTTATTTAAAGGCAGAGGTCTTCAACCTTGCTTCTGGAAACTCACTCTACTGAAAAATTGATTTCCAACCTACTTCAACACATTGAGCTGTGATTTTCAAGTAATCTTGAAGACACTGATTATCTGATTTAGGTGTCTTTGATTGGGGTTGGAGCTAAACTCTGCAGGACAGTGGACCTGCAGGGTCAGATTTGGAGAATTCCTGTCTAAGGAACAACTGTATAAAAACAATATTCAAACTAGATATGGCACTCATAATTCTTCATAATTCTTTAATGCCATGCACACATCAGGCATTATTAAACATTTATAGAGCTTAATCAAAATTCAAAAGAGATTCACTAGGAATTGCACAAATAGATAGTGAGATTTTGATGAGCTGTCTAATAAATTAGATATTAAAATAACCCAGACACAACTCACTCACTCACTCACTCACTAAATAACAAAAAAAAAAAAAAACAAACAAAAAAACAAAAACAAATAAATAAATAAATAAATAAATAAATAAATAAATAAGCCTTAATGCAATTTTCATGCTGAAATTTCTCTATTTTCATGTCAATTATGGATGGTTGTGAGTGATGCTGTAGACTGACACAATCTGATACACTTTACTGGGACTATACAGCATCATTTTACCACTGCAATCTAATATTTTTTTTAGAATGCAAAATGGGCACTTGACCACAACACACATCTGCATATACAGTTATATATTATTATGTGGCCATGAAAACAGTTCAATAGAAAACCATGAAAAGATTGTGCATGGATATGCATCTCACGTGGTTCTTAATGTACCTGTCAATTCTACACAACACCAAGAATGAGATTAACAATTGCATGAGCCCTATCTGACTTCCAAATAAATCCATGAACAAATTAAGTCGTTCTTTACATATTGTATATGCAAGATTAAGCATTTAGATTTATTAGTGACAAAAATGAAAAAGCATCCAAGAACAGAAACAGACACGCTTACCTTTTTCAGCCATGCAAAATGTTTGTAAAAATCAAAGTCCCATTCCATTTTGCAGGGCCATTATAAGATCCTTTAGTTTGATACTATCACAACTATCTCAGACACTTCCGACAGAAATAAAGAGTATTAATATATTTTTTTTTAATTTCTTTTCATCCTTCAAGTACACACCATGCGTCCTTCTCTCTCTCGTCTGAGTTTAGCCTTTGGTTTAGGTTCCTGAGCATCTGGTTTGGAGCAGCGGTCTGTAATATCAGGCTTCACTCTTGCCAGCTGCTCTTTTTTATTTCCCTCCCTTTCCTCCTCCTATACTCTCCTCCTCCACTCTTTTTACTTCTGCCAAACCATTTTTTCCTATTGTTTCTAAACTTATTCTCCCCCTTTCTCTCTTATTAACAAGTGCTGTGTTTAGGGGCTTTCTGTAGGGGAAACACTTTCAAACATGTGAAGAGAGAAAGTGAGTATGCATATATTATTAAAGGGGGGTGCCCCAGAGGAGCAGTGCTCCATTAGAGAGGCCATAGCATCCACTTGAGAACTTATGGAGGTACCAGACAGCCTGCATTTTATTAGATGTGTGGCAGTGTCAAATGAATTTACAAGCAGGATATTCCAAATAGATGCAATATTTGCCATGAGAGTGAAAATAATAGGTGGATTCTTTAACTTATTTATGGACACAAACAACACCTGACATTAAAAGAATAAGGTGAATATCACAAAAAACTTCAACGGAAAAATTATAAAATAAATTTTGCATAAAGAAATGGACCCATTTTTAGGACCCTTTTTTTATTTTATTATTTTATTTTATTGTGACATCAATGTCATGGGATTTGGTGAAAAAGGCAGTGAGATTAGCTGTACAGCTATATGGTCTGTATGGACTTTAGATGGGCTGAGATATTGGTCATATGTTAACTTCTGCTAGAGTTCTACCACTCAATTATACTGCTGTTAACCCAAAATATTAAAATTTACTGACATACAAATTGTTTCTCAAAGTCTGATAGATGGGTTAGACAATATCATAGGGTAGGCTTTTATCAGAGGTGGGATTAAGTCACACATGTGCAAGTCACAAGTAAGTCTCAAGTAGCACGTCAGTTCTGCGCCTGCGTGAGCTGAAATGCCTTTCCGTACCAGCAGGTGGCAGTATCTGAACAGCCAATCAGAATGATCAGATGGCCAGACGGGCCGACGAGCTCCAACGCCGATTCAACATTTCGAATCGGCCGAAAAAAAGGTGACGAGGACCAACTTCCGACGGTGGAGAACACACTAAGAAAACTTAGTCGGTCGATGAACAAAAACTGCCAGACGGCCAACCGTCGACTTGGTGTGTTCCTGCCTTTAGGGTTCAGGTCAGGGGACTGGGATGGCCATGGCAGAAGCTTCATTTTGTGCTCAGTGACACATTTTTGTGTTGGTTTTTATGTTTGTTTTGGATCATTGTCCTGATGGAAGATCCAATCATGGCCCAATATAAGATTTTCTAGCAGAAGCAATCAGGTTTTGAATTTTATCTGTTAGTATTTGATAGAATTCATGATGCCATGTATCTGAACAAGATGTCCAGAACCTCCAGCAGAAAAATAGGCCCACAACATTAAAGATCCAGCAGTATATTTAACCGTGGACATGGGGTACTTTTTATTCATGTGTGCACCAAACCCATCTGGTGGGTTTGCTGCCAAAAAGCTCTTTTTTTTTTTAGTTTCATCTGACCACAGAACCAGGTCGCTTTTGAAGTTCCAATCTTGTCTGACAACTGAATATGCTGGAGATTGTTTCTGGATGAGGGCAGAGGATTTTTCTTGAAATCCTCCCGAACAACTTGTGGGGATGTAGGTGCCATTTGATAATTTTTTTTAGGCTTTCTGAGACTTAAGACTCAACTAATCTCTGCAATTCTACAGCTGTGATGCTTGGAGAGTCGTTGTCCACTCAAACTTTCCTCCTCACCGCGCATTAGGACAATATAGACACACGTCCTCTTCCAGGCAGATTTGTAACATTTTTAGTTGATTGGAACTTCTTAATTATTGCCCTGATGATGGAAATGGGGATTTTCAATGCACTAGCTTTTTTCTTATAGCCATTTTCTACTTTGTGAAGCTCAACAATCTTTTGCTGCAGTCAGAACTATTCTTTGGTTTTTCTCATTGTGGTGAATGATTAAGGGAATTTGGCCTTTGTGTTTACACATATTTGTACTCCTGTAGAACAGGGAGTCATGGCTGGACAATTTCATGCTTCTAGTCACCCTGGTGTGCTAAAAAAATGTAAATATGAATGGGAATATACTTCAGAGATATTTTACTCATAAGAATTTCCAGGGGTGCCAATAATTGTGGCCTATATGTATTGTAGAAAAACTTTTTTTTTTATAATGTGAGTTTCCCCCCACTTTCATTTGTTTTACTTCGATGAAAGGTTAGAATTTTGTAAATGTTTTGAATTAAAGAGCAAAAGGATAAACAACGCAGATTTATTTTCACAGCCGCCTCATATTTACTAAGGGTGCCAATATTTGTGGTGGGCACTGTAAGCACTGTAAGTAGCCATAGCAACTTACTCTCTCAACATAACCTGCTCCGGAGCAGATTACGTTCCAGGGTTAGTTTACTTCAGAGGTATTCAGCAAAGCATGCCCTATTGATAAGACCACAGTGGGCTTGACAGATTTCACAGAGTATTAACTAAGGGTGCCAATATTTGTGGTGCGCACTGTAAGTACTGTAAGTAGCCATAGCAACTTACTCTCTCAACATAACCTGCTTACGTTCCAGGGTTAGTTTACTTCAGAGGTATTCAGCAAAGCATGCCCTATTGATAAGACCACAGTGGGCTTGACAGATTTCACAGAGTATTAATGTATATATATATATATATATATATATATATATATATGATCATGATCAGTCGTAACATTATGACCACCTTCCTAAAATTGTGTTGGTCCCCCTTTTGATGCCCTGACCCATCAAGGCATGGACTTCACTAGACCCCTGAAGGTGAGCAGCAGATCCTTTAATTCCTGTAAGTTGCGAGGTGGGGCCTCCATGGATCGGACTTGATGGATCCTGGTCCCATGTGTAAGTGACGTACACACACCCGGCCATCCATGTGATGTAAAAGAAAACATGATTCATCAGACCAGGCCACCTTCTTCCATTGCTCCGTGGTCCAGTTCTGATGCTCACATGCCCACTGTTGGTGCTTGTGGACAGCATGGGCACCCAGACTGGCCTACCGCTATGCAGCCCCATATGCAATAAACTGCGATGCGATGTGTAATCTGACACCTTTCTATCAGAACCAGCATTAACTTCTTGAGCAATTTGAGGTACAGTAGCTCGTCTGTTTGATCGGACCACACAGGCCAGCCTTCGCTCCTCACGTGTATCAATGAGCCTTAGCCACCATGTCGCCGGTCATATATATATATATAACATAACTGTGTATTCCCTAGTTGCAGAGAACAATGTTCATCGAGAACATTGAGAAAGGAATACTACAGAGACCACATCCACAACCCAAAGGGGAGGTTAGAATGTGGAAGTACATCCTATGGACTCACCTAATGGGAAATAATACATAGGGAAGTGTCCCTGTGGTGGGCTCCTCCTGATAAGGGAGAGGCTACCGGTCACAGCAACTGGCGACGGAGCAGGGGTCTGTCGAGGGGAAGACACAGTGTTCCCAAGCAGAGAAACCTAACAGTGGGAGAATACTTTATCACAATTAGGGAATCACTACATATGAACAACTTAGCCAGATTACAAGGGCTCACCTGAAAGGGGCATACCACAAGTAATAGGCCTAGTAGTGAATTCCTCAGCTGAACTCCCTACCGATGAGTGGCTCGAATTCCAGGCATGATTTACTAACAGAGAAAGCTTGTAGGTCCCCCACCCTCTTGACAGAAGTGAGCGCAAACAGGAGGGCCATCTTCATAGAGAGAGAACTAAGCTAGACTGATTGTAAGGGCTCAAATGGATCGTTCTGTAAGGCCTGTAAGACCAAAGAAAGATCTCAAGAAGGGATGAGACGAGGTCTTGAAGGAGTTAGCCTTCCAACACCTCTCAGGACCAAATTATCAGGTCGTACCTATAAAAAAACCCTGCCACCTACAGTGTTGTGGTTTGCCGTTATCGTAGCTATGTACACTTTTAGGGTGTTGGCGGACAGGTGCCTCTCAAGGTCCTCCTGGAGATAGGAAAGCAAGAACCCAACTTTTTCCATTAGAGCTCCCACCTCTTTTTCCAGTTGACCCAAAGTTCCAGTCAGGCTAGGTGCTCAAGGAACAAGTTCCTGTGCACACATAACTCTCGCAGTTGTCAAGGTAGAGGATGTGAATGCCCACCTCCTTTAATGGGGCATGGACAACCTCTGCAACTTTTGTGAAGATGCAAGGAGACAGGGCAGCCTGGTTTGTTAAGAACCTTTCTTTTTCAGTAACCAGTTTGAGCGATCTAAATGTGCTGTCTCTTGATGCATTTAAATCCACCTGATGAAGTAGTTCACTTACTACAAAAGAAAATACATTTATTTATTTATTTATTTTATTTTTTTGGTCGTGTCTGCACTGGGTAAAATCTGCTATTTTATATTTACCAGTGAAGGTGGACAAGGCTTAATAGATATAAAAAGCAGAATCAAGGCTAATAATTATGCACACCTGAATATAAGGTGTTTTTTTTTTTGTTTTGTTTTTTGTTTTGTTTTTTTCCAGCCTTCATGAACACTTATATATCACTTATAAATGATTAAATACAAAATTAATGGTAGTTATTAAGATTTATGTGGTTTGGAATTAGTAAGATGTGCCTGGAAAAAAAAATGATCAGAAAATCAACGTGCCTAATAATTCTGCACGCACTGTATATATGTACAGAGTTTCATACATTTACATGTTAGGTTGTATCCATGATTTATGATTCCGTTCTAGGGGGTGGCATAGAGCTCCCCTGCCACACCCATGTCCCAGCTTTGGCTCCTGAAAAGAGAACCACTGAGTGATAAAATTAGTATGACCTAGTCCTTTATATAGTTCTGCTTTAACCTAAGGCCATGAGGGGTTATGCGTACCAGTCCAGAGGTTTTGATAAACAGAGCAGTCCTAAATGTAACACCCTGTATGGAAAATACCCTTGCCCAGGGACAGCTGGTGCAAATGGACAAAGTAGACCATACGAAAACAAACTTGTAGGCATTTACTACCGCAGTCAAATTTATCTTTAGAATTATGGAGCTTACCAGCTATGATGTCATCCATCTGCTCTAAGGCGGCCTCCAGCATGACACTCACATCTGATGTAATGCTGAAAAATTATCTGATTCTATACTTTAACCAGCACTGTACACAAATACAGGCATCGGTCATCACAAAAATCCCCTATGTATAGATCCACAAAAAAACAAAAAAAACTGCAGCATTTCATGTGAATGCTCCTCATACTCAATATGGATGTGGCTTATGGCTTTAGAGCTTCCTTTCATTATGTGGTCATCAGTCAGTCTGCTGTGAGTCCTTCTGGCCAATGAAGATGCAGCAGGGGTGTGGAACCTCTGAAGTGTATTTGCATGCGAAATATATTTTGGGTAAATACTTACCCCCCCCCCCCAAAAAAAAAAAAAAAAAAAGTAAAGTGTAAAGAAGATTTAGTTTGTCAAACCTTAAATTAGCACTTTAACTTCTCCTTTTATGATGTTCTGTTCTGTAGACATTTACTTTTACCCTACACAATAATTAGGAATTAGATTAGGAACTTATTTATACATTTTATAAAAAATTTATAAATTTATACATTTTATTAAAAAAAACTTGCTACAGTGTTTTGAGTGAGTTTTAGTATACATTATGTCACTGGTGGTAGCTTACTACAATATTTTGTCACTAGATATGGGTCATATTATTCTTTAATTGCAAGCATACAGGATTTTTTTCAGTAACGAGTAATCAAACAAATTACTTTTCCCCCGTACCAACACTGTTTCCGTTACTGACAATAAAATGCAGTGTTACTATAGGCCTAATTGAGCTCACTGAAGATACGTTTTTATCCAGCTCTCTCTCAGCCATAGGACCTGCAAAGTTTTTTCTCCGGTGTGTGTGTTGGGGTGGGATACTAATGATGCTAACTAATGATGATTGGTGTGTGACTAGAGATGATGGACCTGCAAAGCGTTTTGTTGTATAGTTAGTCATACACAAATATAATTTTGAACTGATTAATGTATGATGCTCTCTCTGTGTGTGTGTGTGTGTGTGTGTGTGTGTGTGTGTGTGTGTGTGTGTGTGTGTGTGTGTGTGTGTGTGTCTGTGTGTCTGTGTCAGAGCATTCGAGTGGAGCGCAAGATCAAACCAGAATACCTTTTGTGACAAGCTGGATCGAAAATATGTGAAATAAGTTTCTAGTCAACTAGTTCATTTAAGCCATTAGTTAACTAATCACAAGGTTACAGGAAAATCAGATTAACTGCATTCAATCTATTAATATTGTTTATCAAATTAATGTGATATATTAATTTATCAAATCAATCACATTTATCTAAATATGAATGGAAACGCATCAAAATTAAACTGTATATTCAATTCCATTAAAATATTGTGACATTTGACTAAACTTGCATAAAGAATAAAAAATATTTAAATATGGCCAATCAAGTGGTTTTATTTCCTAAAAAAATGCTGTTATTGTTGTTGTTTTCAATGAATTATTAATGCAATGTTTCCATAACATTATTTTAATTATACTCGACATTAGGCATTGTAATATATATATATATATATATATATATATATATATATATATATATATATATAAATGAACAAAAAAACATACCTGACAATACGGCTTCTTCAGACCATGGCAAGGAGATAAATGCATAAAGCAAAAACAAAACAAAACCTTTTTGTGAAATTCCTTTGTCTACAAATGCTGCCTCCAAAGTCATTGCCTGATAGGAAAGTGAGGCTGTCCACGATTACAAATGTGAAGTTTATTTTATACAACGTCACTATGAATTTGAAAATTTTATTTTATTTTATTTTATTTTATTTTATTTTATTTTATTTTATTTTATTTTATTTTATTTTATTTTATTTTATTTTATTTTATTTTATTTTATTTTTTTTGTAAATTGATGTTGGCTTGAAGTTGAATTTGTGTTACTTTACCTCATTGTAAAAAAATTGGAGCAGGATTTACTTGAAAAAAGCTTTTCACAATTTTCACTCAGAAAAGGCTAGTATGCCAAGTAAAAGACTAAATATAATTAGTAGTATTGTTAGTAGCTTTAATTAGACAGTTTAAGTTAAGTTTACTTGGGAATTCCCAGTAAATTTTATTGACTCGTTGTTTGTAAATTTTACTTAAATAATGCTTATAAATATAATATTATTTATTGCATTTCTTTTACTTAAGAGTCCTAGTTATCTTTCTTAGTTATCCTGAGTAACCTTTACTTCAAATATTATTTAAACATTAATTAATATAATTTGTGGTGTATTACTACTGATGTTTTCAGTATAAAAACACTGACAGACATTTTCCTTGAGTGATTTTATTTGAATTAAACTCTTGAAAAAACAGATTAAACAAAGGCAATAATAAAACAAATGGACAAAAAATAATGGACACATTCATTAAGGTTAACTGCTGTTTATGGAGGACCAAATTACTCAAAATGAAATAATTAAATAAATAATGAATTCAATAAAACAATAATTTAATGTATCAGTTTATTCTTAAATAATTAAATAATTAATTAATTTAATTATTAGTTCAATTATTAAATAAATCAATAAATAAATGTATCTATTTATTTTGTAAAATTCCATAAAAACACAACATTTATTGTTTAATATATTTCACAATATCCTCTTTCACACACTATTATTGTGTTTGTATTTTTTCATAATTAAATGTGCTTTTCCAAAAAAGCTGTTTTTCATAATAATATGCTGCTTTTTTTTTTTTATGAATGACACATATTTGACGAATCATGCATTTCCAAAGCACAATTTTCCCAAAGATTCTTTTCATAATAATAGAGGACATTTCACAAATGCCAATCAACAAGCAGTGGGCGGTGCTTGGCGCTAATTGGCTAATCCTTTTGGATGAATTACTCAGGTCTGGTGTGGTGAACTGAGCGTTCGATATACATCTTTTTTTACAGTTTATGATCGGCACTGTGCAGGCCGATCGGCGTATGACATCAACGTACCGCAAGAGCGATTCAAACGCATTCTGCGATCGGCCTACACAACTCCGATGCATCTCGAACAAGCCTTGGGAATGAATATGGCTGTAGGACTTGATCTAGTTAAAAACACACTGTTTTCATTTGCAGATGAAGTAGAAGGGAATGTTTTGTGTGGTGCTCTGTTATCTGGATTAGACGACAAAGCCTAAGGGATCTGCAAGTGGCAATGAGTGCATCAGAGGATCTAGAAATTAATGACTAATTACATATGGAACACTTTACCAGCACTGAAGAGTTCTTGTAGATGAGTAGTTGTGTGACAGGCGTAATTTGCAGGTAGCACATGTGATGTCCCCACCACTTTTTACCAGGGTCGATATTGTCCCTACCAACTTTTTTTTTTTTAAATCTCACTGTACATATATATAATTAATGCAAATTAAACCGATCCAGTTGACATTAATTTGTGTTAAAAAGAGGCGATCTGGCGCAGGGATGTGTTGATTTTGATACCATGCTGAGTGTTCGCTGCCGCTGTTATCAGTAACGGAAACGGAACATTCTCTTTCGGCTCGTGCACAGTTTTCACACAGACCAAACACAGACGGTCTATCGCTAATGCCGCTGCGGAGCTATATTCTTTCCGGTTTAATCACAAAACAAAATGCACACAAACTTGTCCCCGCTCTTGATATACAATCATTGCTGATCATTTGATTTTAATGATAAGAAAAAAACTTCATGAGGGTGGAACATGGCATATGTCTAATGTCACCAACCACAAGAAGATTGATTTGTCGTGTCTGTCCGCTCTCCAACTTTAAACCAATTAGCACCAAGCACCACCCACTGCCTGTTGATTGGCATTTGTGAAATGTCCTCTATTATTATGAAAAGAATCTTTGGGAAAATCGTGCTTTGGAAATGCATGATTCGTCAAATAGGTGTCATTCTTAAAAAATGCAGCATATTATTATGAAAAACAACTTTTTGAAAAAGCACATTTAATTATGAAAAAAATTATATTTGAACAAAATGATTGTGTGAAAGAGGATATTGTGAAATATATTAAACAATAAATGTTGTGTTTTCATGGAATTTTACAAAATAAATAGATACATTTATTTATTCATTTATTTAATAATTTAATTAATAATTAATTAATTATTTCAGAATAAAGTTCCATTAAATTGTTATTTTATTGAATTCATTATTTATTTAATTATTTCATTTTGAGTAATTTGGTCCTCCATAGCTGTTGGCCAAAAACATGGCCAAATGGTTCAGCATCTTTATCCTATCCTATCACAGACGTTTCAATGTATTTAACAGAGCACAACAATTTAACGTGAGATGCTATAATCTTACATACAACACTGTGATAAAACAAATAAACCTCTGCTTCTGTTTTCTTTAGCAGCACTGCATTACTTATACATTACACTGCATTACAATGTTTCTGTGAAACAGTACAGTATAGTACAAACTTAATTTACAATAACAAACCTTTTTTAGAACATTCTCAATTGCTGAAAAAAATGAGCAAATACAAAAAGTGTAAGTGTCAAACAAAATGGCCAACTAGCAGACTTATATTAGTAGCTTTCTATGCAAAGAGCTAACTTTTGAAAAAAAAAAAAAAGAAAAAAAAAAACATTTAAAGGGTTAGTTCACCCAAAAATGAATATTCTGTCATTAATTATTCACCCCCATGTCGTTCCCACACCCTTTAAAGCATCCAGCCCAAGAAATATTTTTTGAAAGACTTCAAATGTGTTTCTCAGCTTTGGGGGATAGTTTAAAGGGTTAGTTCACCCAAAACTGAAATTTCTCTCATTAAGTACTCACCCTCATGTCTTTCCACACCCGTAAGACCTTCATTCATCTTCCGAGGGTTTCTGAAGCACACGTAGGCCACTACGTTGTCATACGTAGTAAACTCAGTGCAGGCTTCCATGTTTACGTCCATATGCTGACTCAGTATTGGCCGAAGCTGAACATGTGAGCAGCACGACGCATGGGTGTGATGCTGACACAGGAGGCGGCCAATAAAATGAGCCAGCATTCAGACGTAAACGAAGAGTTCACTACGTATGACTACGGTTCAAATTGTTGAATTTATTTGTTTTGTTTTTGAGCACAAAATGTATACCTGTCGCTTCATAATATTAAGGTTGAACCACTGTAGTCACAATGACTATTTTAACATTACTGTATGATGTTCATCAGTAAAGTTATACTATTTAAACATTGTCTGCACTTTTACAGAAGAAAAGTATATCTGCAACTTTTTCATTTTTTTTTATTTTATAGCACAAGCCAAAAATTTAGGGACACACCTTAAATCAACCTGTAGCACAGTTATTCATCATTACTGACAAATGCCTTGGTAATAAATAGACTTACAGAAATTTCAATGTGCAGTTTTATTTTAAGTTTGCAAGGCTCCAGATTAACTTTTTAAGGGCAACATTATCATTCATAATGTCTAAACAATAATTCAAAAGCAAATCGATTGAAAATATAGGGACTGGAACCTGGGACTGGCAGCCACTTACTGGTTACAATGGTAATTTCATGTCTTTTTTTTTAAATTTTTAAATAAGTGTGAGCTTTCCTACATCTTGAAGCTTTTAGTTTTATAAATGTGGGTAATCTTTGATGGATGAACAAATAATATTTTGGTCATCACATTAAAAATAACATTTAAATATGATAATAGGCCTATTAAATATAATATGATAATAGTTTTGAAGTGCTGGAAAAAGATGTAAGTACTAGAAAGCATTTTACTATTCCTGCCAAAATTCCATGGTTACAGTTAAGGCTACTATATTAAATCCATGGCGAACGTTGTTAATTTGTGGACTGAAAGCCCTCTATAACTTCTTCATTCATGGCACAATGTTTCTCCTGGTTTCCACATCAGCAGTATTTGATCTGATGTCTATAGTTAATAACGAAAAAATCTGCACCGAATTTGAATACTTCTCACTAGATCTCGCAGCGACTTAATTAATTCTATGGCAAATTCAAATGCTTTCTTTACTGGATCCCCCAGCGCTGTGTAATAACAGTACTGCGTGATCAAGATCGGCTCGCGATGCTGCTGCACTGACATTGGTACAAACTGATAAATGGTCTTGTGAAGCACAAATGAGTAGCACAGTTTCGCTCTGCTTTTGTTACTTTCACCATTTCTATGTTGGGCCACGTTGTGGTGGTTGCGCCGGTGCAACCACTATCAAAATTTTGCTTGCACCAGCAGGAAAATTGGTCTCAAAATGCAACCATTTAGTCACAATCTGGAGCCCTGAGGAGCCTATTCGATGATGGGTAAGTTTTACTTTATATTTCTGAGGCTCTCAAGAATGCATACAGCTATCACTTGTAGCCAAAACAGTGGTGAATGGTACTAAGTTTGTGTCGTTGATATTGTTATTGCAATAAATACCAGAAAATATTGTGATAAATTCAGATAAATTCAAAGTCCATATCGCCCATGCCTACAATATAATGACTTTAGCTGCTTTCCCACCATTGGGCCAAATGGTTCTCATTGCGTAACCATGTGTAACCAGCTGCTCTTGAATGAAATACAAAATCGAAAGTCATTGCCTTGGTAAAGCAATGGTTTACTGATGATATGAGATACAAGTAACGACTGAGATATTTCTTTTAATTTTATTATTAATTTGTGTTTTTGTCACTCAAATAGAGTGCTAAGCCAGCTACAGTGAAACTAAAAGCCAGGCAATGGACAAGTGACCAATCCTGAGTGTCGACGTCATTTCACATTTTATACCAGCATGATTCAGCATGGTTAGACAACCGTGCTGAGAATGGTTTGTAATCATGTCGTGCCATACCAGGCTCAATTGGAAACACAACTGGAAACCTGCCTTACCATTCTAAGAACCGTTCAGCCAAATGGAGGAAAAGCAACTTTTGTGTCCATTGATGCACATGGGTTTAGGAGTTGTTGAAGACATTGAGGCTAGGGCTGCAACTAACGATTATTTCAATAATCGATTAATCTGTCGATTATTTTTACGATTAATCAATGAATCGGGAAAAAAAAAAACATTAATTTCCAACCTTTTATTCAAAAACAGAACTGACAGTGCAAATTCACAGTGCAAAAAATCCTCAGAACGCACAAAAACAGGTTGCTCTTTTAACATCCCTGAGCTATTAAAGTAATAAAAAACAAAAAACAAATGGACTAGCATAAAAAAACATACACATGTATGCTTTACATCTGCCAAATATATAGGTTCTTTAAAAATAAAGTGCACAAAAAGATGTATATTTTTGTTTAAAGGGACCTGAGTTGTCAGAACAATACATCATCATTTTTTTTTTTAATAAAGAAAAATACAAATCAGAAAACTTAACAGGATTTGTTTGAACGGTAGAACTTCTTCTCTACACTACACTACACTCACTCACCCACTCACTCACTCACTCACTCACTCACTCACTCACTCACTCCCTTTGTTCAGACACTTTGCATAATTTGAGGCCATGTCAATGGGAGCTACTCTTTGCCCCCAAGTTTAGGAATATGTGTAGGTTATACCTGGGATAAAGGCTGGGATCTGCTCTGTGGCTTAGCACCAAAGGAATGTTTGTTTCCCCCACATGCCACACGCTTCTGCCTCAGTCTCAGCAATTATTTCTTCTCAGAAGCAGAATTCACTAGGCCCTCATTAACTCTAGGAGAACATAGGGATTGTATATATGCGAATTGACAGCATTGACAGTACTACAGTCCTGTTGTCCAGCTGAGCTTCCTGAAGATGTAAAAAACAAAGCACACAACCAGAGAAAACTGTTGATGCTATGGAAAACAATGAAACCAGCACATATATTGTGTAATATATTTGTGTAAATTTAACAACTAAAAATAATTTCAATAATAATGTCATCAAACCTTTGCAGAAACAAGTGAATATAAAAGGGGGAAAATACAGTATTCAGTGATCATAGCTATATAAAAAAATAAACAGTGAAAAGTCTCACTTAAAATGTTGAAAATAAGATTTCACAAAATCTAGCATTTCTATAATATTTTAAAACTTGTCATGTTAGCGATATTGATTTATTGTATATGTATTCAGATTAACATTTATATATTCATGATTTACATATAATTATTTCCTGTTTGGCCCCTCTTTGACCCACATGCTATGGTGATTGCTTGCTGTTCATGATTAGTCTGTCTGTCTGTCTGTCTGTCTATCTATGTATCTATCTATCTGTCTTTTCCCACACACTTTAAAATACATAATTCATTAAAATGTAAAATTACTATATATATATATATATATATATATATATATATATATATATATATATATATATATATATATATATATATATATATATATATATAGGATTTAGGTAGATCATTGAAAGTAATTTGAGCATTTTAAGGCATTATGTGGGAAAATAGTGGGTTTCCTCTAGAGGGAGACAGATGCTGAGCTTTGAGAACATAATGAGAACACATTGGTCTTTAGACCTACCTGGTAAAGAATTTACCTTTTTCGAACCAAAGGTTCCCTCTGGGATTTCTAATAGGTTTTTGCAAACAGTGTTGTTGACTTGGACGTAAAATAAGAAAAGTAACATTCTTTGAGTCTTAAATTTGTATATAAGGACTACATCTACCACAAAGCTGTGATTTTATTGTTTGATGAATCAATCTCTGTTGTCCTCCTTATGTAGTAACATAACATAGCAAATTATGTAGGAGTTCAGAGAATAAGCAATGGCATTTTGTCCTTTGCATCATAGCATCTGAAAACTCACTCCCCAAGTGAAAAAAAGTACACTTCCGTAATGTATTTACAGTTTTTTTCCATTGGTTTGGAACAGAAAACAGAAATTACATTCTCAAAACAACATGGACAAACCTCCAAACCACTTGGCAATTGTTCACAACAGAATTGATTTTCTCATTCATTTCATCAAATTGCAAATGTCTAAGTACATGTCTCAATGTCTTAGTACATCTTATTCAAATGATTAAGTACAGTTAGCCTACATTTAGCACAATTTCCAAGTGAATAGATCTTGTTGATCTAAACTGATTGTTGATTCTCAGTCTAATGGTTGTTCGCTCCAAAACGTGTCAGCGTCATTTCATTGTATAAGTCATCACATGCACAATAGTCTGTTCAATTGTCAAAATTAGTCAAGAACATAATACCATGAATACCATATATGAATCCTTGGAACATTTGAAAAATTTATTACAGCAATTGACAGTCAGGTGAAACTAGAACTAGAAGGAAACGAGACCCCTCACATCTTCGTGTTTGTGGATGAAGCTGGCTTCAACCTGGCCAAGGGCCGAAGATGTGGCTGTAATATTATTGGCCACCGGGCGAGGGGGCAATATAACTATATGTGCTGCCATATCTGAGAATGGTGTGGCCACTCACATCCCCAGTCTTGGCCCATACAATACACAGAAGCTCCTCATCTTCTTGGACCACCTTCATTTTGATTTGATCCCTGAAAATGAGAGAGGTCTCGTAGGGCCTCACCTACCACAATATGTCATTGTATGGGACAATGTGAATTTCCACCGTGGCCCGCTCATCAGGGCCTGGTTCACTACTCATCCAAGGATAATAGTAGTGTTCCTACCACCTTACTATCCTTTCCTCAATCCTATTGAGGAGTTTTTCTCCGCTTGGAGGTGGAGAGTATATGAGCATCGGGCTCAAGATCAGAGGTCCCTGCTCCATGCAATGGACGCTGCGTGTGAGGATATTACAGGAGATCATTGTAGGGGATGGTTGCGACATGCATGCCGTTTCTTCCCTCGTTGCATCCCTAGGGAGAATATACGCTGTGATGTGGACGAGAATCTGTGGCAAGACAGACAGCAGCGTGTGGATGGTCAGGAGGGTGAGGACAGTGGCCAGGAGAGGGAGGGTGAGGACAGCGACCAGTGAAGAACTGTTAGTTGTGAAACTCCAGCTTTATTTACAGCACTGTAGGCTGCATATAATTTTCATTATTTTTTGTTTGTGTGTTTAAATTACAGTATATTATGCTGTATACATTTTCTTTTTACTCTGATGTATGGAAGTTACTTTATGTGTGTGAATGATAGTGGTTACAATTATCCTTGGCAGTATGAGTGCAATGTCTGATGTCAAATCTTGGAGGCTACTCTTACCCTAAAATCCTATTTCTTTTTTTCAGTTTTATACACAATTGTATTATGTTAGCTAGACAAAAAACAGTACAGTAACCATTGTCAATGAAGGACTGGGCTAAGACTGAAAGGTGGACATGAGGGATATGTCAATGGTCCTCTGCCATAATGACATCTAAACATTTTGACTTGCAGTTCTTACACAATGCCAAAGGGACAAAGCATTTTGGGGGCACTGACTGTTTAAATGAGAAGGAAATTTAGTTTTGACAAGAGTGAACTGTTTTGGGAGAGGTATGAGCTTTTGCAGGTGAACCATGGTGTTGTGCCGAACCATCCACTTTATTTTGGCAAAAGCACCAAGAGTGTTGAGAATGTCCGGTCTGTTTCAAGAAATGAGCCAAAGCAATTGAGAAGGATCTTTGCCATTTCTGTGGCACTGACTCTTTATATGGGAAAGGAATTTAGTTTTGAAGCATGAGTGAACAGTTTTGGGAGAGATATGAGCTTTTGTAAGTGAGCTATAGTGTTGTGCTGAGACACGAATGAAATGGACTGAAAGCATGATGACTGCGGGGTTTTTAGTGCAATCAGCTTGGTGAAATTAAAAATACATATTCGTGTCTGTGACAGACGGTGTTTACGGAGCATGACTGATGATCCAAAATAGCCTAAGTTGACTATTAAAAAAAACATCAATACACAAATAAAATATATTGTTTAAATTATTATTGCCTTTAGATAATATTTTGGAATGAATGTAGAAATGCTTAAAACACTAACTTGATGAGATTGACTTGGTTTTGATAAATAGAACATTTATTACAATACATTGTTAATGTAAAATTACAAAATAGAATTGTATTTGGTTTATTTTTTATTTTTTTGATGTAATGTAAAGTAATGTTCATTTAACAAGGAAGATGTGTCAACATTAAGAGTAATGCATGAATTTACATTGATTCATAAATAATTAAAAAACATGTGCCTCCTCATTTCAGAACACCACTGCACACCACTGGTATATATATATATATATATATATATATATATATATATATATATATATATATATATATATATATATATATATATATATATGAAGAGTTTGGTTCCAAAACGCAATAGATCCATTTTGATTAATTTGAGTAAAATTGTGTTTCAAACTTTCACATAGCATCGTTTGGTTATAAAAACATTAAAAATTCTAAAATGCAATTAATCCATCAATATAAAAGTTATGTTTCATATTGAAAATGCACAACAAAGTTGATTTATATGACAGCCTCTGAACTGTGTCAATACTAATCTTATATACAGACATTTGACTAAAAATTCAGTTAGCTAACTTGATGAGATTGACTTGGTTTTGATAAATAGAACATTTATTACAATACATTGTTAATGTAAAATTACAAAATAGAATTGTATTTGGTTTATTTTTTATTTTTTTGATGTAATGTAAAGTAATGTTCATTTAACAAGGAAGATGTGTCAACATTAAGAGTAATGCATGAATTTACATTGATTCATAAATAAATAAAAACATGTGCCTCCTCATTTCAGAACACCACTGCACACCACTGGTATATATATATATATGAAGAGTTTGGTTCCAAAACGCAATAGATCCATTTTGATTAATTTGAGTAAAATTGTGTTTCAAACTTTCACATAGCATCGTTTGGTTATAAAAACATTAAAAATTCTAAAATGCAATTAATCCATCAATATAAAAGTTATGTTTCATATTGAAAATGCACAACAAAGTTGATTTATATGACAGCCTCTGAACTGTGTCAATACTAATCTTATATACAGACATTTGACTAAAAATTCAGTCGTAGCTCCCAAAATGAATTCAACGGGTCATCTTGTTAATGTTAAATTAATTGTTTCGCCAACGCACGGTTAAAACTAAACATATTTGCCTAGTACATTGGTATTAAAAACGGCTTTTAAAAACTGTTCATGATTGGTTATGGGGACCGTGACAGAAGCCGGCATTTTTCCTTCTCCCATTCGAGTGCCTCATCTTCTTAATCCCCCCATCGCGCATATGGCTCAACTAACATGATCGTTATAAAGGTGTTTAAACTGCAAAACACATCCACTTGCACATATTTGTCAATCGGAATATTAGATATGTCATGCTATAGTCAACAAATGTATGAATATTTTGAATAACAAAGGAAAAATTAAATGAAAACAGATTATCATTCATACAGTGCTGCGGTGTGTCACATAAAAAGCAATGACGCGTCACCAAGGGTGTAACTTTGGTTTGAAAAGTGGGGGGGGGACACACACCCTCTAGGGGGGTCCGGGGGTATGCCCCCCTGTAAGAAAATTTTGTACATTTTAAAGACAAATTCATTAATCTGGTGAACTATGAGAGTTCAAAATAAAGAGCTCCAACCCATGTTCAGTGTGCAAATTGAACAAAGAAAAAGTCTGTGCATTGACTTGTACCTGAATCCACTGTTAAAAATAAATCATCCACCCGCCAACAACTCAATGATATTCTTTGATTTAGATATCTGAACCTGATCATCCCATTACAATTATTCACATTCTCAGTGTTAAGCTTGATGATATGGTAACATATTACACTGAAGTAGGTTGCTTATAAATTAACTTTTATTTAAAATGTTCCCTTCAACCTTAAATTGTCACCGATTCATTACATCATTGTAGGAAAACACTCTTATCAGAATGATGGAGGCGGCCGCCTCTTAATTCTCTATGCAGGAAAAACCCTGCTGACAGAAAATGTTGCGTTTTAAAGGTGGCCAGATTTCTGAAAAATGGAAACCGGGGACATTTCCTATTTTAATGGTCAAAATTTCACCGAAATCTCACTGGTTATTATCTATTAATTTAAAAACGGGGACAATACATTTTTGATTTTTAAGTTGTTGTGGGTTCCACATTGATTTTACATTAATTATTATTATGATTTTTTTATTAGGATATTTTTTATAAATTTTATTATTAGGATTTTTGGTCTGGTTTTAATACAATTCTCAAAAAAAAAAAAAAAACTAACCAGTATTCCTAGCTGCAAAAAACTATTAAACTATTTTGAAAAATCACATTACAGAATAAAACAACATAAATATGAGATAAATAAAACAGCAAATATTTTTAACATTTATTATTGAATTTAATATTTTCCATTTTCACAAGCGTTTTTGACTACAGAAATTACAACTTTTTAAAATTGTAACTATTTTTAACCATTATTTTGCATTTTAGACTCATAAAAGCATAGTGAGTTGCAAGAGTAGCCTATTGTTATTATTTTTTTATTTATTCATATTTGAGTGCACCTTCACCACATGATATAGTTAAGATGTGTGTGGAAATCGTTGCGTTGTGACTGGGGACATTTAAAATTGTCCAAAACAATCCCGCACCCTGTTGAGGGCCTGTTATAAAACACGTAACAGTATTACTTTAATTTAACATTATCAGTATGTTACTACCTGAAAGCTGAAAATGATAACGATGTTTGATAACTGAGGATAGTGGCGCCGGGGTTGCCAGGTTTTCACAACAAAACCCACTACTCAAGGCTATGTGGTCCCACGGTAAAAATCGTCTTCATGAAGTAGCGGCGCGCGCGCGACCAGTGTGGCTGCACAGCCCCCTCTGTTGGTGAATATAATCACTACACGATTGCTCTGATAACCAGCAGGCTGCTGTATGCTGTATGACATTTTTGCAATGTATTTGCGGGTTATTTTGAACGAGCTATAAAACGGGGACAGCTCTAGTCGGGGACGAAGCACAAAAAAACGGAAAACGGGGACGTCTGGTCACCCGAAAAGTGGACTTGTTTTTATGCTACACACAATGTTCATACATTAAATATTTAGCTAACAGTCTAAATAAGAAGTTACCTAGCAACAGTGTATGTTAACGTTAGCTCAGTCAAGGCTAACATCAACAGGTGTAGAAAGAAAATATGATTATCCTGACCTGAGCTAATTTACTGAATCAACCAACTTCTTTCATTTCATCCATGACGACATTAAAGTCATCTGTTGCTGTTTCTGGCGTTTCATCGCTGACTGTGCCGCAACCGCGATACCCCCTCATAAGAGTGTGCACGCGACGTTCCTGGACGCGGACGTGCGCATCGACACAGGCAGGCTCTCTGTGTTCTGCTCCTCCGTGGCGATGACGGTGTGCGGTTAAAAAATCATAAACTAGTTTGAAAGTGGGGGGGACACAAACGGGATTTTGAAAAGTGGGGGGGACATGTCCCCCCTGTCCCCAGTGGAAATTACGCCCTTGCGCGTCACCATGGAAACCATAAAGTGATACGTTCTAAATAACGGTCGCTTCAAAAAACTCACGCTGGGGGGTCAGCCAGAATATTTAAAACTTACGTGTGAAAGGGTTAAGATGGCGAAATACCCTGTGAAGTCCACTTCGCAGTCCACTTACGGTCGAATGGAACGCACATTTCGATGACTACGTTTCTTCCCCACCACAGAAACCACCACAGGTTCATCAATGCCGTCAAAATTATTCATTTTTCTGTTTTTGTTGATCACAAAGTACAAAGCAAGGCGTTTATCGCGTTTTGGAACGTGGGCGGAGCCGAAGTTTATAGCTTTGAGGGAAGTCGGCTCGATGAGTTCCCTCTCCTGCTTCCTTTGCGTTGTTGCACGCGTGTGAGCGTGCTTCTAGCAAAGTGCGGGTGAAGTTGCTGGATTAGCCTTTAAAACCTTATTGTGTGGAGTACAAGTTGTTAGCAGTATAGGCCAGTTAAAGTTCAGTTGCCCTTTTCATGCGGACTGTTTGCAGGTGGGAGGCCCTTTTTGTTTAATTACCTTTTTCTCCTGTTTACTGTTAAGAAGGGAGCACTGTAAAAAAAAAAAAAAAAAAAAAAAAAAAAAAAAAAATTAAAATATAAAGCAACTTATCGCAAGCGCTTTTTTGAGTAAACTTAACAAACGGGGACCCAACTTAAAATAATACATTAATATCACAAGTTGTCACAACATAAATAGTCGTATTTACCTAATGAAAAACAGAACAAAATATTTTTTGTTTACTGAACACAAATAGGCCTATTATCTAGGCATACACTAATTTTTATATTATTTAAATAGTCTAAATAAATAAAAGACAGACCATAACACGGGTCAAATAACTTTTTTTTTTTTATAATTGAAAGTTTGTGTCTAAAGCACAAGGACATACAGGTACCAAGTCTTGTATACTTCTTTACTCCATGCATTTTACACTGAACTCAACACATGGTACATGAATAAATCCAGTGTTAATTATACCATAATATGTTAGCAGTCTCGTGGCATGAAGTACCTTTTCACATGTATTTAACATTTTTGTCGATTTTTAAAGGAACTATTATGTGAAAATTACTATATTGCACATTTTAACATCAACCTAAGATTTCCTCAAAACTAAGTTACTATTTTGTCCAAGAACCCAAAACAAGTGCAAGCATCAGAGTAAACCACAAACACTACTCAGTTATTATAAATGCATTGTAGATTTTTGTCAGAACATCAACATTGAAACTACAATTACAATGATATGCCTGTAATTCCCTCTTGGCCTTGGAAGTACTAGTGTCTACATAGAAATCAAATATAATTAGCTCAGCCTGAAAAAAAAATAAAAAAGAAAAGAAAAAAAAATGTAAAATGTAAAAATTAAACTTAAAAAAAAAAAAACACAATGTGTTGATTAATGTTAAGTAGGCTACTCACTTTTTACAACCTTTGCTTGTTCACACAAAAATGAAAGTTCTTTCATCATTTACTCGACCCCAAGTTGTTCTAAACCTGTGAGAACTTGGAGGAACTTGTGTGAGCTATCTCTTTAAGGCAAAGGTTGTAACAAATTAATACTTAAATTAATACATAATGAAATAAACTTAAAACATTTTTGTTTTTCAGTCATTAACTATAAAAGTATAAAATAAACAATGGCCAGTGGAAGAACCTCATTCAGATGCCTTTGTCCATTAAGCAAAGTTTAGACTTCAATGACTGTACTCTTGCAGAGCAGGTACCACCAAGATCCATGAAGATCTTTTGTATTACTTCAAAAGTATACTTGAGTTCTTTTGGATACTCCATATTGAGTGCATATAAGAGACCGAACAAGTATGCAAATGCTGCTGGCAGATCTGTAATGTCCTGAAGCACAATGGCCTCTTCCATGATTATGGCCAGGTTGATTACAGTTGGCAGTGATGTGACAGCGGCAACATCATCTTCGACCACACTAAGGATTCCAATCTTTACACCTTTGGTGCTGTGGCCCTCGGGATCAGCATCCTGAGAGAATAATGGATGGGAGGTATTAATGGAAGTGTAAATTTACATACAGTAATTATCATCATCATCATCATCATCGTTGTTGTGTAAGTAAACTGAATACATGTAAAATATATTTTAAAAAGGATTTAGAAATAGGGTATGAAAATGGTAAGTTACCAGGCACATCTTGAGTAAACATGCTGGCTTCTCACACAGAAAAATACGCAAACCCTTAAGAGCTGTTCTTCTCCGATGTGTGGTAATGTCACTCACCTAGAAATAAAAAATATATTTTGTTTGTAAAATCTGCTTTGGTAGTTAAAGGTACAGTACACACAAAAATGATTCTGTCATCTTTTACTCTCCCCTTATGTCATTTCAAACCCATATGACTTGCTCTCTTTTTTGGAAGAAGGAAGATTTTTTTTTTTTTATGTACAGATTGCTCTTTTCCATACAGAGGCGTCAAAAATGTAAAACCACCATAAAATTGGTCCACAAAACTCATGAACAGTTTCCTAATTGACAAAATTGTTTTGAGTTGAAAAACAGACTTTATTTACTAACATTTTTTCCTATCTGCTTCCACTCTTCCTTAACTTCTCATTACACCCCTTCCTCTACCTACACTACACCACCACCTTTAGACTTACACCTCTTTATTTTCCCCTTCTCTTGCATATTCTTATTCTTTCATTGCTCTATGTATATTCTCACTTTCATACTTTTCCTGTTACATTATGCATTTGTGATAAATGTGTAAACAGATAGGAAAACTGAATTTCCTGTGTTGTGTGTATTATTAACCAAGCAGTTATCATTTGGGGTCCAATTGAAAACATACCAAGTGCATTTGATAATGTGAGTTTTGTTTATTGTGTTATATATGTTTGAACAAATTGATTGTGATTGTGAAATGTGTAAACCAAATAAAAAAAGCTGTGATTGTTTTTTCCCTGCTTTATTAAAGTTTTGGTTGTAAGTATTAACTATTATGAAATCACTTGAGAACTTTGTGCATAGTGTTTTGAGAAAATGATTTGCTTGATTTAATTTGTGTGAAATGAATGAAAACGTAGGACAATTACAAAGTGTTCAGATCACCGTGTTAACTGTTTTGAGAACAATGATCCGGGATTGGAGAAATGTGTCAAATCGATTGAGAAAGACTGCAATCTTTAATGGCAAGCCATTGCACATTCTTGGAGCTGCAACAGCACAGACACCCTTGAACTTCAGATGGGATTGAGGAATAACAAGACGGAGATGGTTTGAACAAAGAGTCTTCAGAGGTTTTAAATTGATTCTAAATTAAACTACATATGTGTCTCACTTATTTGTAGAAAGTGTTTTGTCTTTGTCTGAAAACCGAGCAGAAAACCTACTTAAAGTAATTTTACATGCATTAAAAAATGAAAAAAAAAATCAATAAATCCACCTTCCATACCATTTTTCCTATTTACAATAGGGTCATGGGCGTGCTTGATGATTGTTGATGTACAAAAGACCTACAAATTACTCTCAGTTGCAGATTTAGACAGATTTTCTCATTGTTCTCAATTATATTCATAGTATTCTCATTAATGTTTTATTTTACTTTTTTTTTATATATATATACATAAAATGAGCATAAAGGCAGTGTAACTGATATTACAATGAGGCATAAATATATTAAAATCAATTTTCTAATTTGGGGGAACAGTACAGTTTGACTTGAACATGTTTTTTGACTTTTTCATGAGATACATTTGTACTATCTGCTTCAGTATAGGTACAAAATTCCACCAGTTCCACCAGTGTTCTCTACCCTTCCCCCCTTGTCTTGCAGGCTCAGGCTTCAGTTTCCTGGCAACAGAGAGGCTGAGCGTGCAATACTTCACACACATACGCAGACACACACACACACGCACACACACACACACACACACACACACACACACACACACACACACACACACACACACGCACACACACACAATAAAGATGATAGCTGTGAGTCAAGGCAAGATAATGAATGTACCTCCATCACGACTGTGTCAACAGCGGGGCTCAATAACCAGCAGGTCGATATCATCTAGATGTAAAAGCTCATAAAGTTATGTTTAGAAAATGTATAGATTTTTGGTACAGAATTTAAGCTTCTATATGTCTCTCATAGGTCAACATGCAATCAAAAGAGACCTTCTTTGCTGTCTCTATGTACACTGAGTGCAAATAGCCAACCATATTGGCAAAGGCTATTTTCACAAATACTGCTAACCATTTTCAAGATATTTTACCTTTAGCAGAAATTGCACTTCAGTTCCATCTATCACTTTTTTTAAAAGAGGTTTGTCATTATTACTTTCGATGTAAAATATTACATATACAATACAAATAGTTCAACTTCTGAAACCAATTTTCCCCATTTTTCATTCTATGTTCCAGAAGGGCACATGATTTGAGGGCATTATTTGGAACAGGCACTCTTTTCTTTTATAAAATGCTGCACATGCAATACTAGTTGCCTGGTAATACTTGTTAATTTTAGCATGTTTAGAGAGCAGAGGCGATTCTAGGATTTCAGTCTTACTGTGGCTCTTAACATTGAGTTGCTGTGATTTTCAATGAATGAATTAAAATAGCATTTGTTTGTCACTAGATGTATATCATCAACTGTGCCATATTTAGTTGTATTTTACCTTATATGATTTCACTGGAGTAGAACTTGTTCAGAAAAGAGATGGAGTGAACATTGCTGAAGCCCACCTAAACAGTCTAGGAATGCTTTAAAGAGCCATACTTTATTGGAATCACATCTTGGTTGTCTTGGTGGTGAAATTAATATAATAGTCCAACATCCATTTTAGTTTACTTGAGGAGTGAAATATGCCTTGAATAAATCATTATAGCCTGGGGTTGCTAGGTCATTCCTGGTCCTTGCTACTGTAGATGGTTAATGAATTGGGTGTACTGAATTGGTTGCATTCTGAAAATAGCCAACTTCCAAGTGTTTATAAGGGCTTTCGCATTGGAGGAACCTTTTCATAGTTCCTAGAACTATTGGCTGAAGTATCCGGATTGCCGTGTTCGCATCACAGGAACTAGAACGATTTTAGTTCTAAGAACTCCTTTTGGGAGAACTAAATTAGCTCCTATACTTCAGAGTAGGGTCTAAACCTGCTCTATATGAACTATCAGTGACGCAAGTGTACGTTGATTGGTCAAACGCATGTCAAACACCGGCACCCAGCATTTTAAAAAAGCTGTGTAAACATATTTACTTCATGAACATGGAAAACAGCGATAACAGCATTTACCCGTTTGTCTGCAGGGTTGTGTTCTTTTCTCCGCCCTGATGATATGTAATACTGAAAGTTCTCATAGGAGATTTTGTTTCTTAGCCCTACTTTTTGCTCATGTTAATTATACATTTACATTCCATCTCCATTATCACAAAACCCATGACACGCAACAAACACAGCTCCGATCACGGCGTCTTCCATCCACCGGTTTTTAGCGTTTGTAAATGCCGCACTTAAAAACACTGCTGTCGGCCTCTTCACAGTTCCTATTCCCGGTGCGAATGTGTAGCAAATTAGCTCAAAATAAATATAAATAATAATATAATAACTAGTTATAATTAATTATTAATATTTGGATCAGTTAATAAAATTAAAAAGAACTTAATGTAATAAAATTAATATTACAATCAATTAACCCATTGTCCAATGAACACACAGTGTCAATTGTTTATTAATTCTAAGAAATGTTCATTTCCAGGTTATGGGAAATAACAATCTTATTGTACAGTACTACTAAGAGCCTGTAAGTCAGGATCGACATGAATAGGGACTCCACCATATGAGCGCAAAACACAGAAACTTTACATGTGAAGTGAACGAGACTTTATTAATTAGACTAAACACTTAAACTACTCTAACATTCACACACATACATGCATACAGTTTACCAAGAGAGAGAGAGATAAAGCAGAGTGCAGGAAGCAAGAAGTTACAGCATTGTTTGACATTCAGCAGATCAACAGCCTTGACCAAACCATCAGTTTAGTTTTAACAAGTCCTTCTTTAAAAGGGGTAAGGATACTCAATGTATCCGATAATGAGACTAAGTTTGATACTTGCATGTCTCTCCAAGTTGAATTAAAACTGTCCTGATGCAGTTTGCGGAGGCTTCCGTTGAATCTTTGCTGATATTGTCTTGACGAAAGAGAACCAGTTGGATTCAGAGGATCTTTGGTGAATGGAAGATCTAGGCTGAGGCCTGGCACAAACTTGGGGTTCCTTAGAAGCTTCTAGCTTCTTACAGTGTCATCTTGACATCAGCAATAGTCAGTAAAAGAGAAGAAGAGAGGGTTTGATCTTGTGATCAGTGAATATAAGGGGTGAAGATGTCACACCCTCTTAAGGTGTCTGAGCCAATAAGGAGTTGCTCCCTCGGAGAGAAGTTTTACGAGTCTTCTGTAGCAAGATATTAGCATAAGACACTGGATTGGATGAATGAGAAAAGAACCTTCTAGATTCTTATAATAGTAATGTGTCACAGAGTTAGTAACATGTAACATAAATTGCCAAATAGGAAACAAAAGTTGGAGTCGGTAGATACCAAACATACTACCAGTATGATTTCAGTTAACTATACATTTGCAGCTATGGAACATCAATACCAAAATAGTTCAAAAGAGAGAATTAATACATAGAATAAAGCCTATAAAAGGAAAGTCATGAGATGGGAAAATTGGATACATGTTTATACATTTCCCAAGTGGTTATATAGAGAATACCTAGGATAAGAGAGTTTATTTGTCCTTCTCAGAAAGAATGAAGTCAGAGTCACTAGTCTCTGCAAAATTCTTCCTGAATGTAAAAGGTCCAAGTATATGTAACAGGACACCTAGTTCTGCCTGTGGTTTAGCTACGTTTGGGATGCTAGTTGCAGTTTTAGGGGGATGGGTTCACAGAACTTTGATAGTGAGAGTGAGTTTATGGGTAATTCATTAAATACAATGAATAATTGTATGGCTTATTGATCCAGACGCTACAAATGCAACCAGGAACAAGGCCAGGGGAAGAAATTAGTTCTCGGGCAACTAACCTAGTGGCTAGTTCCTAGAACTAAGTTCCTAGAACTATTCGGTGCGAAACCCCCTTATGATATTTTAGTCCCTAGATATCTCTAGTACATCCCTCCTCCCCATTTTATTGTCCACCAGACAAAAGTATGAGCAATAGTAACAGTGATGTTTGCCTTAAAAAGCTCAGCTAATGAAATATACACTGATGTCTATTGAAGCAGCAATAACAATCCATTCAAATAGCCAGTAATTTGCCAACGTTTATTCATATCAGATACACATTGTGTAAGTAACTATAAAGCTCACTCTATTCTTCTCCCAGTTCATCGGCCACATGTATTTCGGAACAAATGGATGAATTCACGTGCTGTAGCCTATAAATCCGACTGAGAGGACTCCCTAAAGCACAACTAAATGCAAACAAATGCAAACTAAACTAAAGCACAAACAAATGACAAAACACTCACTTGCAAATATATGAGAATTGGAATATCAGATAGTTGATGACATGGTGAGAAAGCGACACATCTGTTATACAGTGTGGCCGGGTGTGTCACATGACAATCATGATGTGTCGTCATGGAAACAATAAAGGAAACATTCTAATGGTGGCCTTAACTATGGGAGGTTAGCCAGAATATTTTAAACTTATGTATGAAAGGGTTCATTTAATTTTAATTAAATTTAATTCAAAATTTAATCTAATTTCTTTCCAATGCCCATTTTCAAATAAAGTCATTGGGTGACAGAGTTGTTGTCAGCTCATGTAGTGTGTAACCCTACGTGACACCACAACGACTTAAAGACTCCACAGCAAGTCACGTAGTCTGAACAGCACAGCAATCTGCCGACTGTCAGAGATCGGCAAGGCTCCATCAACACCCAATCACAGAGGTCACAATCACCAGAATACTAATCACCTGCACCTGAACGTCATCACCTCATCATCACAAGCAGTATATAAGCACACACTTCACCACAGCACTTTGTCTGGTCTCAACTTCGAGAAGGACTCACTTACCCGATCCACTTACCTCCATGTTCCAGCGTTCCTACGTCTCTCTCGATCCTCTGTGTCTCCAGCGTCTTCCTGTGTGTCTGTGTCTCCAGCGTCTTATCATCCTGGACTCCATCCCACTCCAAGATACTCACCGAAGTGTGTGCTCGACTGCTCAGCTCCACGATCTCCTCCAACCATCTACAAAACAAAGAACTGTCCGTATACCCATTCAATATTACCATCCTGCTCATTCAATATTACTCACCTGCTTGTTTACTATCCCTGCTATGATCAATAAAGCCTCATATTCACTTTTAAGTTGTTGTGAGTCTGTGTTCCGTAACACAGATGTTTAAACTCCTGTAGGTAAACTTGGCATAATGTGAAGTGACTTTAAATCAGTTTTATTGTAAGTCATTTTAGAACATAATTTCACATTCGATAGTTTATAAATCCATGGCACATGAAACCATTAATGCATCATAGTATGAGTGTGTTTGCTAGAATTCGAGTGTTGCTCAACAGTAAATTAATTAATTTTTTAACCTCTTTCATTTTACCCTCTTAATCATGTGGAGACATACATACGCACACACACAGGTGTGAAGAAAAGGAGCTCTTACTACACTTCTACAGCACATTAATGACTCTGTCTACCTTTAACAAGAATGTAATGATGTTTTAATGAGTCTTCAGCACTTACATCTCTAAGCCATGACCATTTTATGTCACAGACATGATCAGAGAGCTGGAATGGGAATGACACTAGTTGCAGGTTGTGGTGCATGAGTACTAAGCAACCTGTTAATCCCATGACAAGCCTTGACTAATTGCCAAATGCTTTACAAAACAGAAAGCTTTCAAAGCACATAACAAACAATCTGACATTTAAGCTGAGTTCCACTGGTGACTCCACAGGTGTAGCTCCATTTAATTTGAGGGCAGATTGCATTACTTTTTATACTGGTGGCTATATTGGTAAAACTGGGCTGCTACAGGTGTTTAGAAGTGTTTTCTTGTAATGTTATTCACTTTAAATGTTGACTAGTTAAGTATAAACATATACATATTGTCATTACCATTACACATCTGTGAATGCACTACATCTATATTGGTTAGCAATATAGATGCAGATTTTTTTGGACATTCATACCATGGGAATCTGAATAATAATAAAAGTACAGAAATTAAGTGTAAACAATATCCTTCGAAATGCATTTGACATTTGTCTTTCTGTGCATAAATGCCTTAAAGTGTAAATGCATTTAGTCATGAAGTACTTAATGACATGTGATCTATTCATGTATAGGAAGCAGTGTAGAGTAGCTATCTGATTAAACGCCACTCAAATCACTACATGCAAGTGATCAGTATAATCGAAGATGAGAGAACTCCATTGATTGTGGCCATAGATTGAGTTACTTTTCACAGTGGATGAGTTCATGTTATGGTGGAAATATAAAGATGAGTCATGCCTTTTGAAGAAAATAATCTAAATGTATATTTATACATTTTCTCATATTTACTGGCCACAAGGTTAATTCAGATATGTCAAAAAGTTGGTAAATACAACAAAATTCTCAATATCAGATGGCCGACATTACAGAATTAGGAAGATTAAGCATCATTGAACTCTGTGTGGCTCAAGGAATCTAAAAGGTTCAAGCTCAAATATAGGCAAAAGTACTCAAAAATGATCTTTTTGCCTTCATAGTATGCTTTTGTGTCCAAACTTCTTAGGTGATGACATATCAAGATTTGTTAAAATAGCTTTTGTTGAGATAGCAAGTGTTGAGAAGATACAGCATTACTTGCTGTTTGGCATCCATCTGAATGTTGATAAAGGGTTTAGTATAGCAAAAAGCTTATTTTGTATCTTTAGATCACAGTTTGAAGATTTTTTTTTTTTTTTTTAATTAGGGCAGATCTGAGGAAAATATTGAAAAAGTAGGTATTTCATAAAAGTCATAATAGTGGTTAGAGTTAAACTAAAATCAAGGAATGAATTTTCTCGGCACAGGCCAGGGGATCAAAACTCTAGAATTTCAAGACCACATGCTTCAAAGGAAATGTCAGTGCATCTTTAAAAGGGTACTTCACTACTGGCAAAAGGGCTTTCAATAAAACTTGGCTCAAGCTGGCTGCCTATACAGTAGAAAGGTGAATTATTATTATTATTATTATTATTATTATTATTATTATTATTATTTTAATCATTGCTACCTGACCAGAGAAAACAAAAAAAAAAAGGCTGTTGTCTTCCCTTTGGCCAAATAGAAAAACTTCAACACCCATAATGGACTAGGCATGTTGCTGTCCAAGGTCACTCCCACCAGTCTGCTATAGATACACTTACCAGAGTCAAATATTGCCTTGCTTTAGCAGGAAATACTTCTTAGCAAACTTTTAGTGATAAGGGTGGCAACTTGTACTGTTCCGGGGTGCAAGAATTCAAAGATAATACAATAATGACACAAATACAATACAATACAATATATATATATATATATATATATATATATATATATATATATATATATATATATATATACACACATACAGGTGCTGGTCATATAATTAGAATATCATCAAAAAGTTGATTTATTTCACCAATTCCATTCAAAAAGTGAAACTTGTATATTATATTCATGCAATACACACAGACTGATATATTTCAAATGTTCATTTCTTTTAATTTTGATGATTATAACTGACAACTAAGGAAAATCCCAAATTCAGAATCTCAGAAAATTAGAATATTACTTAAGACCAATACAAAGAAAGGATTTTTAGAAATCTTGGCCAACTGAAAAGTATGAACATGAAAAGTATGAGCATGTACAGCACTCAATACTTAGTTGGGGCTCCTTTTGCCTGAATTACTGCAGCAATGTGGCACTGCTCAGGTGTTATGAGAGCCCAGGTTGCTCTGATAGTGGCCTTCAGCTCTTCTGCATTGTTGGGTCTGGCATATCGCATCTTCCTCTTCACAATACCCCATAAATTTTCTATGGGGTTAAGGTCAGGTGAGTTTGCTGGCCAATTAAGAACAGGGATACCATGGTCCTTAAACCAGGTACTGGTAGCTTTGGCACTGTGTGCAGATGCCAAGTCCTGTTGGAAAATGAAATCTGCATCTCCATAAAGTTGGTCAGCAGCAGGAAGCATTAAGTGCTCAAAACTTCCTGCTATATGGCTGCGTTGACCTTGGACCTCAGAAAACACAGTGGACAAACACCAGCAGATGACATGGCACTCCAAACCATCACTGACTGTGGAAACTTTACACTGGACCTCAAGCAACGTGGATTGTGTGCCTCTCCTCTCTTCTTCCAGACTCTGGGACCCTGATTTCCAAAGGAAATGCAAAATTTACTTATATCAGAGAATATAACTTTGGACCACTCAGCAGCAGTCCAGTCCTTTTTGTCTTTAGCCCAGGCAAAACGCTTCTGACGCTGTCTGTTGTTCAAGAGTGGCTTGACACAAGGAATGCGACAGCTGAAATCCATGTCTTGCATACGTCTGTGCGTAGTGGTTCTTGAAGCACTGACTCCAGCTGCAGTCCACTCTTTGTGAATTTCCCCCACATTTTTGAATGAGTTTTGTTTCACAATCCTCTCCAGGACGCGGCTATCCCTATTCCTTGTACGTTTTTTTCTACCACATCTTTTCCTTCCCTTCGCCTCTCTATTAATGTGCTTGGACACAGAGCTCTGTGAACAGCCAGCCTCTTTTGCAATGACCTTTTGTGTCTTGCCCTCCTTGTGCAAGGTGTCAATGGTCGTCTTTTGGACAACTGTCAAGTCAGCAGTCTTCCCCATGATTGTGTAGCCTACAGAACTAGACTGAGAGACCATTTAAAGGCCTTTGCATGTGTTTTGAGTTAATTAGCTGATTTGAGTGTGGCACCAGGTGTCTTCAATATTGAACCTTTTCACAATATTCTAATTTTCTGAGATACTGAATTTGGGATTTTCCTTAGTTGTCAGTTATAATCATCAAAATTAAAAGAAATAAACATTTGAAATATATCAGTCTGTGTGTAATGAATGAATATAATATACAAGTTTCACTTTTTGAATGGAATTAGTGAAATAAATCAACTTTTTGATGATATTCTAATTATATGACCAGCACCTGTGTGTGTATATATATATATATATATATATATATATATATATATATATATATATATATATATATATATATATATATATATATATATATATATGTATAATATATATATAATGTATAATATGTGAATTTCTCAGTCCATGTAACACGAGAATGAGTAAACATTGTTCATTTACATATACTACCAACATTGTAATAATACAAAGCCAGATGGAAATTGGCGACATTACACGTTACCTGTTGATGATATTAGAAGGTTTGAGTTTGGAGTTTGTTCTTTTGTTGTGTGCCAAATTTAACAACCTTTTACACATGGTTTTATGGGATCTCATCTGAAAAATTGCGCTTGTAAAAATAAAATGGACCTGCAATATTATAATAAATATAATAAAATTAATTATTAGTTTATCATTAATTAAGGCTAAGTGTTTTCAATACTAATGCTCAGTAATGATGTATTTCTCTAATTCAAATTTGTCACCACTTGTAGTTTGTAATTTGATTTTGCTGATGTATATGTGAGTGTAAAACATTACATCCACATACATGATCAACACAGTTAATGATAAGCATTGACTTTTAAGCAAATAAAATACATAAGTGAGTAAACGTTTTGACATTGCATTATAATAATAAGCCCAGTGTAAGGTTTATTCATTTAGAACATTTAGTTCCAAATGTTTGCAGGGTATAGGTGTCTAAAACTGCAAATGGTCTTCTTTGTTACCTGCAAAACAAATGCTTACATTGTCATTTTATTTCTTTCTTCACCGTTCAAAATTGTTTTATATGGTTGAAATCCAAAGATATCAAATAGGGATATTTCACATCCAACTTTGAATGCAATGCATAAGAGATAAGGTGCTGAAGCATAGGTTTTTGTTTAACCCTGCTCTTTTTGTGACAAAAGATTCTCCAAAGCTGTTCTCTATCTGAAGGAAACAGATGTATCTGATGAAAGCAAGTGCCTAGGACTCTGACAGGAACAAATGGAGTGTGATTGGCGACAAAGCAAACAGATCAATGAATGCTTAAATCAATCAGAGCCATCTGACATGAGTTGCACCATCCCTGTGACACTTAACACAGCACTTTCAACACGTCTGTTGCTTTGGTTATAATGAGCATGCTTGTTTAGAGCTGTATGAGAGCAAAAAAATTCTGTCAGACTCAGTATGGGAAAATTAACTAATCTCAATAGTCTCTGGAGTCATTGCAGGGAAAATTACTGTGGGTTTTACAACTGTGGTTCAATATACATATGTTGGCAGTAGTTTGAAATTCATTCAGTTCCAGTTGTAAAAATATAAATATTCATAAACTGATATACTGTACAGGAGGGCTTAAATGGTTCCAGTTCAATTTGTGTGTGTGCGTGTGTGGTCCTGGTGAACCCTATATGCCCCCAGAAAGATTACAATATCCGAAACCCTTGTACCTGTGGGGACATTTTTTGGGAAAGAGAGAGAGAGAGACAGAGACAGAGACAGAGAGAGTTAGTTGTTTTAGTTGTTTTAAAAGAAGAAAACATGATTTGATATTGGTGTAAAAAAAAAAAAAAAAAAGTTATAGGTACATTAGATGTTTCACTAAAAACATTTGTTTTAGATGGTTGTCTTTTTCTTCGGGTCAGCCAAGGATTACACAAAAAGAACAATTTGAGATGCCTAAATCAATAAAACTGTGTAGAAGAAGTCTTAAGACGAGAAAACTTGAACAATTTATACTTGCACAGTGATTAAAGTAATTGAGAAACACTGCATTTAAAAAAGTTTGGTTTTGTAAGAAATACAGGTTTAATAACATGAGAAATAACATCTTACTTGCAAAGTCTGTAAACAATTCACCACCATGACGCTTGATGACAAAATCCACAGAGCATTTCAAACAAGAAACAGAGAACATCTTTAACTTTACCACACCAAAACACACTCATGCACTGTGGGAGGGTTTAAATTAAAAAGGGAAATTAACATTCTAACCTCAAGAGCATTGAGTGACACACTGACACTCCATTTAAAAACACATACCGAGACTGATTTAGAAAACATTTACTTGGAATCGAAACTTTGAGAACAACATAAAAATACTCTTTTTCCACTTTTTTCCACTAAATTTTCTTTTCCATTTTACCATGAGTAGCACAAAATAACCATACAGTATGTGACCACTCAACATGCAGCTGAAACAATCAAGTATTCCCATGCAGCGGAAGGGCTTCCAGGTGCACAGGTAGAAGAAAATGGCACGCCATTCCCTTTGATGTCAGGAACAGCCTACTGGAGCTCTCTGATCTTGGGCCTCTGGATCCCGGGCCTCTGGATCCCAGAACAGAACATCTTGTGCGTGAATTCACTTCTGTTGTTGGCCTGAAGATGAGAACTTGGACCTCAGGCTATGGTGATGGAGGGGCCTTCAGGGAATTACAGGAACCCCCCTGGCTTCCCCCTCCAGTACTGTGATACTGCAGAGAACATAGTAAAACATAGCACTATAGTCATCTTGGTTCACTTAAAACTTCATCAGTCATGCTTGCATTGCTTTTACATTACTGCATGTCAAATTAAGTTCATGCTTAAGTTCAAGGTTCACAGATCATGCACTTAAAACATGAAATCAGAGATAATAACAAAAATAATTTAAATGATAAGTATTTTGACAGCATGGTAGTATTTAATTTATTAGTATTTAAGGTTACACTTTATATTAGGCATCTTTATAGGCCCACTAAAGTGCCTTGAAATGTGCAGCATTGTTCAATGTGTTGACAATTTCCACTGAAACAGAAAGACAGGACAGGACATTTCAAACAGGACAGGACTATTTTTTAAAAATAGCCAGCGGTCAGTAGTTCGTCAATAGTTCAGTCAGAGCCATTGAGTTTGGTAAAACCTCAGTTTCCTCCTAATCTCTAACCATTTCTCCTCCAAATCTCCTCCACATTGCTTTAAAATATAGCATTCTGTGCAAAATTCAAATGTGTCCAATACGTTTTGGAGTCTGTGCCGACTCGCACTTATGATCTGCTCTGTGCTTGTGTGAGGCGGTTCGCATGACACTAACGTGAAACCAGACTTTATTCACCCCATGGAAAGCATATTTACACTGTCTGAATCATTCCCTATGCCCATAGTGCACTATGTGCCATTCACCATGTAGAAAATAGTAAATGTGTGAACAAATGGCCAATTCTATCTGCGCAGCTTCAGCATCTATTTATAATGTAGGGGGCGGGACACTTTAGATTCATTCTACTATTAACTACTTAGATCAAAAATGTTTTAATAATTGTTAGGTACAATGTATCTATTGTGTTCCTGTTATATTGCAAAACACTTTTGCTGTTATTGAGGTGGGATACCAATAAGGTTAGAGGCAGGTTTTGTGGTTAGGTTAGGTGGTTTAATGGTGGGTAGATAGGTTTAACTATGGGTTAAGGTGTAAAGGAAGGGTCAACAGTGTAATTCTGGATGTAATAGATCTCATTTTGGTTTTATTAATAATAATAATAATAATAATATATTATTATTATTATTATTATTATTATTATTATTATTATTATTATTATTATTATTATTTGTGCTGAAGTATGTGAGATCTAAAGTAAGTGGAAGTTTTTAGGTGGGAGGGTAGTGTTAAAAATAAGTTGGCCTTTAATAGGCAAAAAATAACAAAAACAGGATCTCACAGTACTCTTCACCTCAGCCTTCAAAACCATCTGCTGCTAGAAAAAAATGGTTTGTTCTTGCTCCCTGCAGAGCCACAAATGACATAGCTATATATATACAGTGGATATTTTGCTTTAAATAAAGTCTCTAGATAGTTTTCAGAGAATTTCAGAGAAATTCTGACATTTCTTTAAGGTCAGTTATTTTCTAAGTGATTGATTCTTTTATTTTCCCCAAGTGAATTTGAATCTCTTCTGAAAAGAAAAGAATAACAAATGATGACTATCTTTGATATATTGAGTATGAATTTTCCCTGCAGGACCACTATGACCTTGACTCAATTTTACAGAGAAATGTTGCTTAACAATAGATCAGCTTTGATTCAGATAGACTTCAAATTGAGAAATCAACTTTTCCTTGAGCTTTTGATAAGAGGTATTCGTACTATAAGAATATTCTGTAAGTTTCAGAACTGAAAACCTTCTTGTTAGAAGCTTTTATTGACACCAGGCCCAGTGAACGATCCTGGAATGTGCCTATCATAGATAGCTGAATCGCCGCATGAAAAAATCAACACCTACTTAATCATTGCAAAGTTAGCCCCGCCCACTGGCGTATTAGTGAGATGAGGAGAGAAAAGCGATACAGGACTAATAACATTACATTTCAAAGGATCCTAATGCTAGGAATATGGTTATTTATTTTCAACAAAGTGAATGTCTCAGTTGAGCTTTATTTATTTGAAGGCTTCATTTGCAAAAACTGATAAACACCAAGTTTAAAAAAAATAAATAAATAAAAAATTAACTGACTGCTGTACATTATTATCCACATGTAGCATGTTCTGAACCCTAAATCCTTTTAGTCACAAAAGCAGTATTTTTCACTGTCAAGGCTTTGCGATTTCATGTTTTACAGCAGAAACTGACAAGCACCCTGTGCTGTCTGCCTGATAAGTCCGTTTAGCAAATTGGCATGCAGTATTCAGGTCAGGTGGCAAGGCTGCTAGTCACTCCGAAAAGACGTGCTAGCTGATGGGAGTTTTGTCAAAGCTGACTAAAAGTGATCGAGGATTTATAAATTTGACTCCTGCAACTCCTTGTAAACCATACACGTCTTACATGCTGAACCCTAGGTTGTCCTTTAGCGTGTGTGACTTTCCTGAAGAACGTGACTGGTGTACTGCAAGCCGGCAGATACGTACCAAAGCTACGTACGAAAAAAAAAAAAAAAAACAATGGTTCCAAAACAAAAACATAAAATTGAGGTGAGCGACACTATGCATTTTCCAGCCTTCTTCTATGCCGTCGTTACCAAGCAACGGGGTTAAACAGCTGCTGCTTTGATGACAAATGCACTGCGGTTCAAACCCAAATAATATAATCTGAACACAGTCCAGCTGGGGCAGGGGGAGGGGGGAGTAACCGTACACGGGTTCAGTCCAGGCAATTGAACCAAGTGTGAAAACACCCTAAATAATAATGCAACAGCAGAAATACATAGGAGAATCTCAGGAGAAACAAACTCTTTCCACACATAATGTTAACAATCACCGACAAAGAACTGAACAAAACAGGGAGTACTTATACACAGCGATAACAGGGTAACTGATTAGACGACAGGTGAACGTAATCGTTAACTCATGAGAAACCAAGGAAGCTAACAAGGATGAGGAGAATGCTAAACTGAAAGGACATACAGGAAACCAAAACACATGAACAAAAACACAGTGAAACTAAACATAATTCTGACAGTTACAAAATATGTTTCTTATTTATTTATTTTTATATATTTTTAAATTTTCTTTCTCTGTGGAGTCAAAATCTAAAATTTCTTGGCCAATAAACATTAATTCTGTTTATAATTTTCCTTTCTCTTTTTTTCTCATACACAGCAAAATCTTGAGCTTTAAATCAACACTGCTCAGGGTTTATGTTGCCAAAGTAAAAGTAACCCTGAAGCAGTATTGTAGTAATTAATAAAGTAGGTTTAGTGATGATTGACCATTAGTGACACCTGACACCTGCTGTTAACAAGTAAAATCACTGAAGAGACAACAAGAAGAAAAAAAAAAAAAAAGAGAGAGAGAACAGCGTAGACACACAATTACATGCATAAATGATTTGTCATTAATTGTCAATCATCATTTGTTGAGTGAACCTACACTCTAAAAAATGCTGGGTTAAAAACAACCCAAGTTGGGTTGAAAATGGACAAACCCAGCAATTGGGTTGTTTTAACCCAGTGGTTGGGTTAAATGTTTGCCCAACGTGCTGGGTAGTTTTATTTAACTCTACTGTTGTATAAAAATTACTGTATTGCTTGCTTAAAATGAACCCAAAATATGCTGGAAATTAACATTTATTAATATGTTTAATAAATGAGCATTTATTAATAAGATAATGAATAATAAACAATAAACATTTATTAAATTGATTATTAATAAATGTACACCTTTTGATTATTATTGTTGCCTCTAGTAATTATGTGTCTGATTTTTAATTTTGGATTCATTTTAAGCCAGCCATATAGTCATTTTTAATCAGTAGTTGGGTTAAATAAAACTACCCAGCATGTTGGGCAAACATTTAACCCAACCACTGGGTTAAAACAACCCAATTGCTGGGTTTGTCCATTTTCAACCCAACTTGGGTTGTTTTTAACCAAACATTTTTTAGAGTGTACTTTCTTAATTAAGTACAACAATGCTTCTATATTCTGTAAACAAACACTGAGCAGTGTTGATTTAACATTCATGATTTTTCTGTGTATTGTCTGTTTGCCTATTTATTTATTTATTTACTTAATTTTTACACTTAATTTATTATGAGACCTAGTTTCCCTGTTGCAAATCCGAAGTTTTGGTCACATAAAAGTCTACAATACTTTAATGTTCTCTGGACGATTTAATTTCTTTGTTCAAACAATGGCTCACAGCTTTGTGTGCACCCCTGAACAGTTTATTCTCTAAACATTTATAAGACCAACATGTGTTTTTCCAGTAGGTCAGTAGTTTTTTTTTTTTTTTTTTTTTTGTCTCCAATTACCTGAGTTTGTGAATAATGTTGTGAGTGACGACATGGGCATCAAAGGCTTGAATTTTGAATACAACTCAAAGTGATTTTGTTTTGGTTGGCAAGGCCTCAAGGGATGAGCAGCATGTCAGGGAAGCAGTCAGATGTTTCAGCATAACAGTGGGCAAAACATCAACTTCCACATTCATCCACTGAAGTACACTCAACATAGAGTAAAACAATGCACATTTATTTTTAAAGTCTAATCATATGGAGTTTACAAAATGCTAAATCAACAATTCTATTAAAAAATGTATGTACATTTTCATTTCAAAATAAAGCAAATATTATTCATTCCACAAATCTAAAAACATTAATATGTCCACAAATCCCTTATTAACAAAAAGACACAAAAACTTTGATATGCATCATAATATAATGTCACAGATCACTATTTTCCACAGACACTGGCTCATTGATATTTCCGGGGTTATATCTGTTTAGTGTTATTGTGTTTTGGTTTTGTTGTCATTTTGCGTTCCTTGGTCATTATTTTCTGATTAATCCCACACCTGTTTGTGTTCTGGTTAATTAACTCTCCCTGTGTATTAAAGCCCTTAGTTCTTGGTCCGGTATTGTCTATGGTTTAACCTGGGGTGTATTCCAGAAAGAAGGTTATGTGACATACCTGGGTATGTTTAAGAGTAAGTAAGCAGATAACCTCAACTTTCGGTTCCAAAAACGGAGGTAACTTTTAGGGTATGTAAGTAGCCATAGCAACTTGCTCTCTGAACATAACCTGCTCCGGAGCAGGTTATGTTCAATGGTTAGTTAGCTTAAGAGGAATTCAGATGCGTGTAATATTATTAATATGGTTATATTAATGTATCTAAATTTGTTATATAGTTACAGTTATATACACAATGTTATATTATACAATATATAAATGTTTATTCAATTCTAATATATGAATTTATTTTATTGTCATCTCACACATGGATCTGCTTTTTATCCTTTATAACAGGACATTTTCCATTGCTATAATTTCTATAATAAAATACATATCATATATGTGATATCTTATTAAATAATTAGCAAATTATTGCACAACCACCCAATAGGTGGTGATGTGCACCAAGTAGGCTGTAAATCGCCATTAAACAGTAGAATGGCGCGCTTTTTCTTAGCATCTGTTTCCATGGTGAATCATCGATTCGTCACTCTGTTGAGAATGTCTTGTGTGTTAACCGGGAACATACTCTGGGTTGGCTGAACTTACTCCCGGACGCATTTTTGGAACCAGCATACCTCGAGTAAGCAAGGTTTGGGTTAATCAACCGAGAGTTCAGGGTATATGTGACAGTAAGTTAACTCTGCTTTCTGGAATACCCCCCTGGTTGTGTTCTTCTGAGTTTCTCCCTGGAGAATTATTAAAGACTGTTATTATTAAAGACTGTTTAATTATCTGAATCTCCTGCATTGGGCACTTGCTACAGCCACAAAGTGAGAGATATTAATCCTGCAGATAATTAAATACGCCACACACCATTTATATTTTGGTAAAAAAAAAAAAAAAAAAATCATAGAGGGCCATAAATAAAACAGCCATGTTCTGTTAAGTTTCCTTGTCTTGTTCTGTTTAATATCTAGTCATGGTTTTCTTTGTCTCTGTTTTGCCTGTGTTCTAGTTAATGATTAGTTGTCATGGTTCCTGATTAGTGTCTCACCTGTTCCCTGTTATATTAATGATCTTCCATTGTGTATTTAAGCCTGCAATTTTCCTCAGTTATTTATTTCGCATTAATGTTTGATGATAATGTTCTCACTCTATGTGATTATTAAACATATTGTTTCTTTGTTCATTCTGCATCACACATCTTTATTCTTGTGAATTTACTACATGCACCATTGACAATAATGGGCACATTTAAATAAACAATTAAAATATATGCAATTTTGTGATTAAAAACAACAACATTTCAGCATAAATAGATAATAAATAAATCCTGAAAATGCTTACATTTCTTTTTTACTTTTGTAATTTATTGCAAAATTTGTGCAATATGTGCACATTTTCACAATATATGGAATTATTATTGATGTCTTTGCCACTGGCCTCCGTTTGGTTCGAGCCTCTCGCCCAGGGCCGGACTACACCAATAAACGAGGTAAGCAGCTGCTTAGGGCCCCGGGGAATTAGGGGCCTCCCCGAGTCCGACAAATACCAAGAAGCCTATATAAATTATAAGCGGGGCAGCCGGTCTCAGAACCCTCCCCAGCTCTACAGTGCCCCACAAATTTCCAATGTAAATCTGTGGTGAAAAATAGAACTGCAGCACCCTCTCATAGAGAACCATTTGGGCAGATTTCTGGCTGCCGCGCTTATTTCCATGTGACATTAACTCACGTAAATTTCGTTCCAGACCAAGACGATATCAGTCCACTTCAGATATGTCTCTGCATCAGGTCAGTAACTAGTTGTCTGTTCTTCCTATGTGGAGTAGGCAGCGTATTAAATTAATGAGTGTATTTAGTTTAAACCTGCTCATATGAATAGAATTTATATACAGTAGTTCTGTTGTGTTTTATGTTTTTCTGAGAATAGACATGACTGTTTTCTTCACTGTAATTCCTACATTACTTGTAATATTCTAAAACAGCATTTGGATGCAATAAATATAACATTAAGGCAATTCTAAGATGGCATTATATTCATTTGTTGTGTGTATTAAAGTCTGTCAATCATCATTAGAGCGCCACCCTCAGGCTGAATAACGTGAGGACATTAGAATTCTGCCAAAAGTGTGTCAGATATGTTGAGTGATTAAGATATAAATCTTACAAAATGTTTATCATAAACTAGTGTTGAGACTCAGAATCTGCCCTACCTAAATTTATGGCCCCCGTTACTGGTCAACAGTGTGAAAATTGACAGTGCTGTGACTATCAAATTTTGACGCATTAATATTAAAGCGTAATCACAAGTATGGTTAATTAACTGTAAATAGTTTGTGAATTTATTTTATTAGTGAATTCAATTGTATTTTATTTTACATTGAGAAAATAAAAGTTCCAGGTTACAGATATTTTTAACATGCAGTTTATTTACAAATGTAGGGGAAAAAAAAAAAAAACAATAGAAAACAAAATAATTAAAAAGGTTAATTGATTCCATTTGAGTTAATTGGTGGCGCACCTGTGGATGCATATAAAGGCATACCTCAAACACAGAGCCTCTTTCTTTGACATCATGGGAAAATCAAGAGAAATCAACCAAGACATCAGGAAAATAATTGTGGAGGTGCAATTTCCAGATGCCTGAAGGTCCCACGTTCATCCGTTCAGACAATAATATGCAAGTATAAAAAACATGGGAATGTACAACCATCATACCGCTCAGGAAGGACGCACAGCTTCCCGACATGGTGTCCATTGCTCTGCATTGCCGCCCTACTGAAGGTATGTTAAAAATGGTTCCTTTGATACCTCTGACCATTAGTCCTTTCCAACCCATCATGGTATGTCATCAGAACAATCAGACTCGGCTACACGTTTGCCAGGCTCTGCCCCAGTGGTAGGCAAGCACACCCCTGCCCTAGGTGCGGAAGTTGCCTGAGCCCTGCATAGGCTCCCGTTCAAGCACATTCTGATATATGTTCGCCAATTGGATTGGTATGCAGCAATAGACCTGAAGGACATATATGTTCATGTCTCGATTCTTCCTTAGCAAAGACTGTTTCTATGAATCGCCTTCAAAGGACAAGCTATTCATTACAAGGTCCTCCCTTTCGGGCTTTTCCTATCTCCTTGTGAAAAAGTTGCAGAAGCTGCCCTTGCCCCGTTAAGGGAAGTGGCCATTCACATATTCACTCTTGAGAGTTGGTATGCAAAACCAGGGACCTTGTTTTTTTAGCACCAAGCCCAACTGGGACTTTGGGTCAACTGGGAGAAGAGCAAGCTCTCTCCATGTAGAGCATCTCATTTCTCGGTGTGGAGTTGGACTTGAGTGCCATGACACAACGTCTTTCTCAAGACTGTGCTCAGTCAATGCTGAACTGCTTGAACCTGTCCAAGTGCAAGGCAGCATATGAGATGCATATGAGACTGTTGATGCA